>NC_133595.1:8325917-8625917 GCF_964106895.1 Numenius arquata
GCTGCACTCCCCTCCAGTCAGGAGCTGCACACCAGTCACATCAAAACTCACAATATTCACTATAACGCTGACCACAAAAAGAACGTGACTGCAAGTTAGCTGATGAGTAATTTTTCTAAGGCACTAGTAAGTATGGATTGCTAGAAATAAATTAACACAACCATATCCTTGAAAAAAAATTCTAGAAATAAGAAAGTTATTTGTGAGCTTACAGTGAAGCTCCCATGATGACCTGAAGAATTACAAGTATGAGTAATTAGTTGGTGCTGTTTGAAAATGTCAGGCTCCCAAAGCCAAGCCGCAGCAGTCGACGGGGAAGCCCTGAGCCCTCCAAGCAACCGCCGAGTTTGATAACACACATAATACACCGATATTAAGTATCCTGACAGTTTGTGTCTCGAGCGCTACTCACGTCTGTCCCACCAGACTATGGATTTAGCAGAGCGAGGGTAAACACAACTCAGACAGCGGCACAGCCCCGGCAGCTGTCTGACAAAAGCTAATTTAGCAACCTGTTTACAGCTGGAAAGAAAACTTATCCCAACACAGATGCCAACTTGGCAAAGGCTTAATGAAATCCTCTAAGGTCAAACCAAGTTCTGTTGGGAGGCAATAAATACTTGCTAGTCCACCCCCACACGCACGTGCCACGAGAGATTCGCTGGGAGCCCAGAGCCCCAGCCCTCCCTTTGGGTTACGGCGCTGCTGCCTGACCAGCGCCCACATCGCCACCGACTTCGGGGAGAAACTCTGGACCCTTTTTTTTTAATTTTAATACCATCCGGGTGATTCATTCCTGGGAAAACTAAGGCCTAAATTCGTCACTCCTCCAAACCCACTATCTAAAGGGGCAGGGGAATGGAAAAACACTGCTTTACAGCCAGATCTCTATCCCAGGCAGCCTAAAAACCCCTGTCAGCACGAAACATCCTTGCCGGAGCACGTGTGCATCAGGAAGCGCACCATAGCTGTATGCACCTCTCTCCACAGGTTCCCTTGAGAGCACCAGCATCTGCACTAACACAGATGACAAAGTCCCCCGTCTATATTCCACTGACATTGGGATTTGCACAAAAAAAAAAAAAACAAAAAAAAAAAACACAAACACACACCACCCACACCACCCACAAAGGAGAAATCTTGCAGCGTAATATTTGAACTCAGTGCTAGTGAGGGTTGTGACACAATAACCTGTCATCTAAAATCCTTTACAGTTTTGAAAAGATTGAATACAGCAAAGAGAAAAAAGTCTTGTGTGTAGTTCTTGGCTATTTTCTGACCATTTCTCCTTGTACTGAATAACATGAACCATCAGCTCTAATCCACAGACTGTAAAGGTGGTGAGTCAGACTCCCACAAGCCTCCCAACAAGTCCAGTGTCCAGCACCCACAAACTGATTTGGATTCTACCTTAGTGTGGATCCCAGAATATGGCTCTCAATCAACCAGCACTTACAGGCGTCCTAATTTTGCAAGTGGTTCTATCAACAGCAGTCTGACTCCTACGTGTAAAATCAAACAACGATTTCCAGGATCTGGATTTAAATCTTATCTCAAGTCAATAAACCTAAGATCACATTTATTAATTCCACAGCCACTCTTAAATGTTTATGGGTTTTTTTGCTAGAAATCCTGAGCCTTGCCTGAGCTACAAACAATACATTTGATTTTGAAAATTGCTCCAATGCATGCCAGTTATCTCTATGCTTCTCTCACGTAATTTTTACCTTCAAAGCTAAGTGTCCATTTTCTATCTTATCATCAGAGACAAGAAGAAAAAAAAAATGTTAACAGAAGAACTAACCTCTAAACTGGAATTAATCTAGATCACATATAAGAATCTACGAGAACTGTATCCGCATTCTTAACACCACTACAGCTTTAAGAGCTTTAGGTTATTTTAAGAGGCAAAGGGCAGACAGCAACATCTGATACCGTGGAGAGTAATCATGACTTCACACTTACATGGAACTCGGTTGTATTGAGAATGTGACGACCATCCGGACTCCAGCATGAAGCCACCAACCCCGCCGAGCCCTCGTCTATCTTGCAGTGCCAGTCCGGCTGCTCCAGGGACCAGACCTGGGGCGGGGAAGGAACCAAACAGACACCAAGAGAACAGCTCATCAAACCTCTGCTCAGGGAGTGCGCTACGGCTGAGAACAGCTTCCTGCACCGCGTACCCGAGGGGTCAGGGGACCTCTGAAACCCTGTGGCCATGAAGGACTGGCGCTGGATCCCACTACAAAAGTAAGCCCCACACCTCGGTGTGTTAACACGAATTGTAAAGTAAGGTGGGTTGTTGCTGTTGGGCTTTTTTTTCTGTGACAAATATTCTGAACAACACTTGAAAAAAAATAGTTTTAGCCCATTTAACAAGTTTGCATGTATTTTCTTCCTATTGAACTAAGAAATTGCTAAGACAATCTCCAGCTTTGATTTGTTTTGATAAATGTTTTTATTCTATACGTGGTGGGGATTTTATTTTATTTCTTTTTTTTTCCAAATGATGATGTTTGTTGTGGCTTTAAAAATACTGGCCTACTGGGTTATCCTCCAACCGTGCGTCATCAACGGCAGCGTCGGTTACTTTAGCAAAAGCGCTGACGGGGTGCCGTTAAGCAGCTCTCACTCACAGCACCCACACGTCCCCAGCAGGAAACACACTCTGTCCCGCTTCCTCCTCACCTGAACGATCCCGCGCTTGTACATGGCACATAAAATGAAGAGGGAATCAGAGGACCACTCGATGTACTGGATCTGATCCAGGCAAGTGTAGAGCTGCAGGATCTGGAGGGTGCTGGCATCCCGGACCACCAGCCGGTACTGCACCCCCGATGCCTAGACAGGAGCAAACCCAGAGCTGAGCTGGGCACCGACCCCGGCCCAGGACCACGACCGTCCCCCCGTGTGTCATCCCCCCGTGTCCCCCTCCCCGGGACCCAGTGCTGTGCCAGTGGGGGCTTTAATTTCAGAAAGGCTTAACATGTGCTGTGCTCTGCTGCAAACTACAGCAAAAATAGCTAAACCGGGAGGGAAGGAGGAGGAGTGTGTTATATTAATACAAAGAATCCTCATTCATCCCGGTTAACTAGTTCTGCTTTTTTAAAAAAAAATTATTCTTTGCCTCATAACTATTATTTTAATCGATTAACCTTAACCAGGTCTCCGTTACAGAGACCCTTCTTGACTAAAAGCCTCTTGGCAAGCAAGCCGGCCCGCATACACAGAGAAGTTTTTGCTACCGCCGTTTCTCCAGCGCCCGGTTCGGGCGGCCTGAAGGCCGGGGGGGGGGCCCTGTCCCGGGCCGGGGGGGGGTCCCTGCCCTGCCCCGGAGGGGGTTCCCCGACGTCCCCGTGCTGTATCACACACGAAGCCGGTGCCTGGCGATGGCCAGGCCTGAGCCCAGGGTCCCCGCGCTGCCGCTTCGCCCAACGGTCCCCTCAGGCCGCGCAGCCGCCGCGGGCGGGAGCGGCGCCGGTTACACACCACACCCCCACCCCCCCTTCCCCGCCGCAGGCGGCGGCTCCTTCTCACCAGGCACTTTCCGTCGGGAGAGAATTTGCCGAGCAGCCCGGAGAGCTTGAACAGCTCCGAGAAGTCCATGGCGGGGCCGGGGGTGGCGGAGACGGGGCCGCGCCGCGGTTCAAACCCGCCCGCGCCGCCCGCCGCCCCGGCCCGCGCCCCGCGCCGGAAGCGGGCGGAAGGGGCGGGAGCGGCTTGGCCCGGGCAGCCAATGGGAGCGGGCGGGCGGCGCCCCGCGGCACGCCGGGAGTTGTTGTCCTGGGGCGGGGCGGGGCCAGCGGGCGGCGGGAAGCGGGCGGGAAACCGGCGGGTGAAAGTAATTGTTATGCAAATGAGGCGCTTAATGAGACCCGGTGTGCCATTGCCTGCCTCCCGCCTCCCCGCGGCCCGGCCCAGCCCCACCGCCGGCAGAGCGCTCCCCCGGACCCGGCGCTGTGCGCGGGCAGCGTCCCGCGCCCGGGCGCTCCGCCTAATTACTGCTCCCGGCTAATTACTGACAGCGACGGGAGAACAGGCGAGGTGTGCCCTAGGGTTCCCCAGCTCGGACAGAGGGACTGCGGGTTGCAGCAGCAGCACGCCAGTAAACAGGGTGCTAATTGGATTCGAATGAATAAATAAACGAAGCCTGGGGAGCAGAAGGGGCGCGGGGGTCGGCCGGGGGTCGGGACCCGGTGTCCCCCCCTCAGGGTACAGATTCCCTGGGGAAACAGCCCCCGGAGCAGCGGCTGCCAGCCTGGGTGCAGGACCGAGGGTGTCTGTCTCCTAAAAATAGTCACAGAATCACAGAATGGTTAGAGTTGGAAGGGACCTTAAACACCATCTGGTTCCAACCCCCCTGCCCTGGGCAGGGACACCCCCACTAGAGCAGGTTGCTCCAAGCCCCATCCAGCCTGGCCTGAAACACTTCCAGGGATGGGGCAGCCACAACTTCCCTGGGCAACCTGTTCCAGTGCTTCACCACCTTCACAGGAAAGAATTTCCTCCTAATATCTAATCCAAATCTCCCCTCTTCCAATTTAAAACCGTTACCCCTTGTCCTGTCACTACACTTCCTGACCAAGAGTCCCTCTCCGGCTCTCCTGGAGGCTCCCTTCAGATATTGGAAGGCTGCTCTGAGGTCGCCCAGGAGCCTTCTCTTCTCCAGGCTGAACAACCCCAGCTCTCTCAGCCTGTCTTCACAGGGGAGGTGCTCCAGCCCTCTGATCATCTTCATGCCCCTCCACTGGACCCGTTCCAACAGCTCCATGTCCTTCCTGTGTTGAGGGCTCCAGAGCTGGACACAGTGTTCCAGGTGGGGTCTCAGGGGCGCAGAGTAGAGGGGTAGAATCACCTCCCGCGACCTGCTGGCCACACTTCTCTTGATGCAGCCCAGGATGGGGTTGGCTTTCTGGGCTGCCAGCGCACATTGCTGGCTCATGTTGAGCTTCTCATCCACCAACACCCCCAAGTCCTTCTCCTCAGGGCTGCTCTCCAGCCATTCTCCGCCCAACCTGTATTTGTGCCTGGGATTGCCATGTCCCAGATGCAGGACACTGTACTTGGCCTGGTTGAACTTCATGTGGTTTGCACAAGCCCACCTCTCCAGCCTGTCCAGGTCCCTCTGGATGGCATCCCTTCCCTCCAGCGTGTCCACCGCGCCACTGAGCTTGGTGTCGTCAGCAAACTTGCTGAGGGTGCACTCTATCCCACTGTCCATGTCTCCGACAAAGATGTTGAACAGCACTGGTCCCAGTACCAACCCCTGAGGAACTCCACTCGTCACTGGCCACCAATTGGACAGTGAACAATTGACCACGAGCCTTTGAGTGGTTGGTCCTTTGGGCACAAAAGCTGGAGGCCACCGTGTCCCTTCCCTGCCACCCAGTGCTGGGGGGGTACGCAGTTATCCTTGCTGGGTCCTGCCAGCCCGTCCCCCCTGCATTTGGGGGTGGCAGCCAGCCGTGTGTGGCTAGCAGCCCAGCTCCCGTGGCCAGCAAGAGCGGCGCTCCGGCGGGAGCCAACCTCCTTCTTTGGGGAGCGCAATCACAAATGCAAATCATTTAAAAAAATAAACCTCGGGATGAGAGCAAACATTCGAGTCTTTGTTTTCATTACGCTTTAGGCATTTAAGCCCCCAAAAGCGGTTGCAGCGGCTGCGGTGTGTTTTGGGGCCAGGAAATGCGTCTGTTTCCTGGCACTGCCCCTAACGAAGGGACAGGAGGTGACAGCTGCTCTGCAGCCACCATCTGCCCCGGCTGGCCACGGGTGGGTGGCTGTGGGTCTCTGAACGGGGCCGGGTGACCCCAACGCGCGGCCGATGGTCTCACTGCAATGACACCGCTCCCCGTGCCCCCCCGAGCGCAGGCTTCGGGGCGAGTGACCTGCGTAACGGGGGCTTTTGGAAAGGGGTGACAGCGAGAAGGTGTGCCGGTGAGTCCGCACAGTGCAGAGCGTTAGAGTCTCCTGTCTGATGGGTTTTTATCGGAAATGTTCCATCTTCACCCGCTGCCGCTCCATGCGCGTCCTGGCAAATCATTTTTCCCAGCGCACGGAGTGAAACACAGGACACCGGCTGGTCCCCGGGCAGGCTGTCCCAGTCCTCTGCACCCCTGGGGGAGATGAGCTGGTCATTTTGACCAAGGTGAGCACAAAGCCAACCCAGCCATCGGCCGGTGAGGGGAAGCACCTCCCTTGGAGGGTCTACGTCCTCTCCTTCCCCTCTCCATCGGGGTTAACCCCCAGCAGCCGCCTCGGCCGCAGCCGGAGCCCCAAGAGCCAGCTTGCCCCCGAGCCACTTTGGCACTGGTGACCAGTTTAATTCCCCGGCACGCTTGGCTGAGCATTCCCCACCCCCTTGCAACTGCCTCCTATTCCAGGAAGGAGCGCGCAAGCCTTTGCCTCACTTTTCACATAGCTTTCAGCAGCTCCAATGTCATTGCCTAGGCGACCGGGACGCTACTTGATTGTAGTGCAGTAAATAACGTAGATCCTCAATCCCAGGCCGCTCCTGTCCACGGGAGACCTCCGGAGGAACTCGGAACGCTTGAGGAGCCAGAGCAGGTAGGAGGAAAAAAAAAAACACAAAAGGAAACCCCTTGCTATTTATGTGTGTGAGTTACTCAGCACGACCCTCTCTGGAGTGCTCGATAATGCGGCTGGAAGATGGTTTGTGGCTGCTTTGCTCTGTGGGCTGCTTGCACAATGTCAAAGGGTCTTGGAAAGTTTGTTCCCAAGTGCCTTAGATACAGAGTTCAAGCGCTTGTGGAGGAAAAAAGGGCCAAGCCTTGAACAGGAAAAGCAGAGTGAGGCTGGATACTGGTGGGATGCTGGGGCTGGGTACTGGTGGGATGCTGGGGCTGGGTACCAGTGGGATGCTGAGGCTGGATACTGGCAGGATGCTGAAGCTGGGTACTGGTGGGATGCTGAGACTGGGTACCAGTGGGATGCTGGGACTAGGTGCCAGCGGGATGCTGGGGCTGGGTGCCGGTGGGATGCTGAGGCTGGATACCAATGGGATGCTGAGGTCATGTACTGGCAGGATGCTGAGGCTGAGTACTGGCGGGATGCTGGGGCTGGGTACTGGCAAGATGTGGAGGCTGGATGCCAGTGGGATGCTTAGGCTGAGTACCAGCAAGATGCTGGGGCTGGGTGCTGGTGGGATGCTGGGGCTGGGTGCCAGTGGGATGCTGGGGCTGGGTGCTGGTAGGATGCTGGGGCTGGGTGCCGGTGGGATGCTGGGGCTGGGTGGCGGTGGGATGCTGGGGCTGGGTACTGGTGGGATGCTGGGGCTGGGTGCCCGCTGCTGCGTCCCTACGCAGGGTCGATGCTGGACTGCCAGGGAGGGAGGGAGAGTTGGCTGGTTTAGCCTCCTGCCCCATCACGAGCTGCCTGTCCGTCAGAGAGGATTTCTGTCCAACCCGCCCGCTCCTTGGAAAGAAAATTGTGAACTGGCTGCTGGAGCCCAAGGAGGGCTCCTGAGATTCAAGTGTGCTGCAGGAAAGCTCATTCACTCTCGGTTGCTTTTACAAGCCTTGTTTTGCAGGATGAATTTAATCATCGGGGAGAAATAAGCAGTAGCACGGGGTAGCGTTGGCACTGTGGGATTTGCCAGAATTTTGCAGATATTAACTTATTTGCTGTGGGCTGGGTGAGCCTGATGGTTCTTGTTGTGCAGAGGAGGGGAGGAGAGAAGGTCTGGGGGCCGGTTCACAAGCCATCAGTAATACGCAGCAGCTCGGTGCGAGAGTTGGAAATGGGTCTCAAAAGTCTTCCACTCTCAGGATGGGCCAAGAGTCTTGAGGGATGAGGAGCAGCCCTGTTATACAGGCTTTGTGCATTTATCTCCCTTTAAGGTGGCTGCAAAATGCTGTCACATTTCACTCTGGGCTGTCAGAGTGGCAGGGTAGCGGTGAATACGTTATTGTCAGCTGAAATAGCAAAAGGCATTTCTAAGTGCCTAAAACTGAGGCTTAAAGTTCATGTTGAGATCAAAGATGCTCCTTCCAGAGAGCGCAGAAACCCAGGTGCCAGGCATCACTCTCAGCCCCTCGTTCCGCCTGCGGTACCCGTCACCTTCCTTATAGTGGTGAAAGAAGGAAGTGGAATTTATAATTATTCTAAGAATATATTCAGACTGTGGTTAAAACACAAACCGTAGGCTGAATGAACTACGATTGAATACATGCAAATTCATCTGCTCTGGTTCTCCAGAGAGTTGTTCTCCCGTCTCGGGACGGCTACAGCTGACCTTGGTGGGTGCTTCTCATCTCCCTGTGTCCCTGGGGCTGGGGGAGAAATGGCTGCTTCAGCTCAGCTGGGGCTGACTGGCCTTTCGATAGAGCCGGAGTCACGACAGTGGGGAAAAGACGAAGGACACTGATTTTTTCCACTCTAATCCTTTGGAAATGACTTCAGTGGCAATTCCCAGGGAAGGTACATGGACAGAAGGAACTGGTCCCTAAGCTGTCAGAGGGCTGAGCTGAGCCCCAGCACAAGCAGAGGTGGCAGATCATCTTCTCACAGGCTTTGTCTCCGTATTCCCGGCTTCTTTATTCCGAGTGCGGTTTCCCTGCAATGCCCTGACCAGCAACAGAGGGAAGCAGCAATCCAGGAACGGCGGAGTCGGCTTGGGAAGTGAAAATGGGCAAATGACTCCAGCTGCCTTGGCCCTGGTTTGCATGTTTCGGTCTTTCTTCCTCTAGAAGCCCACAATAAATCCGGTGCACGTCCTGCCGCAGGCTCCCCCAGCCGCCCCGGTGACAGCCCCATCCCACGTGGTCACACCGAGCATCCCCTGTCACCTCCCCGCTGCGTCGAGGCAGAAGGACCCCTTGCTGCACTGTTCCCTAGACAAAGAGATCTTAATTAGGTTTAATGAGCAGGTTTGGCTCTCTGGAGGTGTTAAATCCTCCTGGTGGGGATTTGGCTAGAGAACTCCTTCTGGCAGAAGTTGGGGTGACACCGCGGGTCCTTCCTTTGGTGCTGGGAAGCGGGTGGCATCAGGGAACTGTCACAGTTACGGCAGAGACGAAATAGTCCCCACAGGCTCCTGGGGCAGAAGAGCTGAACCTGGGCTGTTGTGGATCTCGAGCTTGGCTGCTGCTGCTGTGTTGAGCCCCAGGTTAGTCGCCTGCCAGTGCCATTTACGTAGCCTGTAGGCACCGGGAGGGTAATTACATCTAGTAATGCTTCTCTAGCAATGTGGAATTAGTCTCTGAGGCTCTTCCCAGTTCACCTTTAATTAAGCTGTGCCACAGGACCTCCAGTGCTTCTAACGGGGTGCTTTTTCCTTCTGCTGGACCTCACCAGCTTCAGAGGTCCCGACTTCCCTGGATGTGAATGCCTCCACCGTTCACTGCATAATGGGACTCCTGATGGCACCTTGTTTTAGAGTAAATTACGCTGTCATCGGCACTGCTGCCAATCTGGGGGAACACAATTTGCAAAGTCTTTTGTGGTTCTTTATCATCTTAGATGCCCGCTGGCAGGCTGCCATTCTCGCTGCAGAGATGCTTTCCCGGGATGATCACTTGGTACCAGGGAGTTTAGAGCCCAAGCGTGAGAAGATGCTGGCCCGGCCTTGCAACCGCCTGTTGTGCTTTGAAAGAGAAAGGGAACTTCCGAAACGCCCTTAAAATATTCAGATTTTTTTTTTCCCTTTCGAAAACGAGGGCAACCACGTGGTCAGAGCTGGTGTCACCCATCATGACCACGCAGCCGGGGCGGCGCGGAGGTGCTTTCTCTGCTGAAGCTCCTTCCTGAAGCTGCCGCTGCCCTGGAAGCAGCATGGAAGCAGGGTAAGGCCACCAGCAGTGGCTCTAGGCTTTTCTCTTCCTCAAAGCGGTTGTGTAGGTCGTTTAGTTTCTCCGTGTGTCCCACGTGGGTCGAGGAGGGATGGGAGGACACCAGCCTCTCGCTGCTGGCTGTTCTGTGACGGGACCCGTGGGGCAGGAGCCCTCCTGGAGGAGCATCTGTGGATGCCACCTCTCGCGGACGCAGCAGAAAGCAAGCCCTGCTTTCGTTTCACCTCCCGGCTGACTCAGGGGGGCCTGGCCGACCCCGAGCATCACTCAGTTCGAAAGCGGCTGCCCCCGCGCTCGGCAGCTGCTGCCCCAAAAGCAGGAAGTTTTCAGGCTTTCACTATTAGATATCGGTAACGAGTTGAAAGGAGATGCTAACGCTGGTGTGGGTAAAAGGAGTAGCCGGGTGATGCCTGGGGCACATCCTTGTCAGGGAGGGCAGGGAAGGGATGCTGCTGCTTCTGGGAAAGGGGGAAGGAGGAGGAGGAGGAGGACCACATGGCGCGGAAAGCAGCAGGGGCTCAAGATGGCTCCGCAACATCTTCCGCTCCTGCTGCTGGGACCGGGGAGGTGCTGGGCACAAAGGGAGAGCCAAGGGATGCTGCGTGCTCCCTTCCATGTTGAAAGAGGCCAAAAACATTGTCTGGGGGCAAGAGGAACAAGCCACATTGAGGATGACTCTGGCTGCGCCTACGCAACAGGGTGAGGAAGGCTCTGGCTGAAGAACGGCCTTTCCCACAGAGGTCCCGCGTGCGGTCTGGGGTGAACGGTGTTCAACCTCCCATTGTAAAGCAGGGGCAACGTTCCTGCCTTTCATTACTTGGGGGGCATAATATTCCATTCAATAACACTTGCAAGCAGCTTAGGAGCGGGGAGGTCATTTTAATGTCTGAACAAGTAAGATTTAGGATATCTGCCTCGAGGCTTCACTGCAAACTTCACTATTCACCTGGGTGTCTTACCTGTCTTTGTGCCTTTAGGGATTTGTGGGCATTTGCAACTAAAGCTTCCTGAGAAAAATACATTAGCCTGTTGGTAAAGGATGTTCCTGGGTTAAAAACTTCTCTGTGCCCAAAATGGACAAACCAGGGTCAGGGCTGAAGGGCTACATAGAAATAGAGCACAGGCAGACGAGGATATTTCATATACCAGCATTTGGGGTACAGCCTGTGGCCTCAACCTGTGGCGCTGCGTGGTTCAGGGATGGGAACGTCTCTCCCGTATTCCCCGGATTCGCGGAGGAGGATTTCCCCACCGAGAGCAGAGCCCACGCCGTGCAGCCCTTCAGCCGGGAGCAGGGCTGCGACACGGTGCCTTCGGCTCTGCTTCTTGATGCAAGAATATTTTTTATTTTTTTTTCCCCCTCGCTTGGGGTTTCAGTTTGATTCAGAGCCGATACTCGAGAATTCGGCGTTGCTGTGTCTCAGCAGGGAGCCCAGGCTCTCTGCCGAATGAAGCTGGCCCCGGGTGGCCACCGAGAACAGTCGTGTGGAGCCTCCCTGGGGCTGGGGGAGCTGTAAACCCCTTACATGGGAGCCTTGAGTCACAGGGTGAGCGCTCCCAACACCCTGCCGCTCCGGCCCTTCCCAAAATACCCAAAATATCTGTAAGATATACCCACTGGCCGGTGATGCCATCATCAGAAATACCACCCCTACGGGAAAATCTGGCAGTTGTGTTTCATTATCTGTAGTCCTGGTCTGCAGTGAAGGTGTTTCCAGCCTCCTCCTGTCCTCTGACGTGAGATGTCACTCTGGCAGTGCTAACCCTGCTGCTTCTCTTTGTCCCTAGAGTGATTTATCCCCTGTCCGACTCCCCCTCAGTGAAGATGTCCCAGTCCTCTCCAGCTGATGAAGGCACAACGTTTGAGCACCTCTGGAGCACGCTGTAAGTGGTGGTGGGTCGTTTGCCTTGAGGTTTACTCCGAGGCAGAAGTGACCTTAGAGCTGGCGTTGGCGTGTGAGTGTCTCATGTTCAGGGCTACATGGGGATGGTATCAGGGCCAGAGCACAGGTCCCCTCTCAGCTGGGACCCTTGCGTTGCCTGGGACCAAGTCTGGGAGGATGCGTTCTTACTCATCAGTCTTCACTCATCAGGTTATGATGAGTGGCTGCCTAATTAAGATGGATATTTTCTAAAATTAAACATCTAGTCACACCAAGAATTTGCAGGACTCCTTGGCCTTTGAGCCTCACGCTCTAACCAAGCAAGGAAGAGGGACTGTGCTTCATTTCACCCTCTTTCTTCCTTGGTATCCTCTCACTTAAGGACACCCCGAGGGGACAGGGACACCAGAGCAGTTGGGTAAATGAAAAACTTCCCGAGACTCTGCTTGCTTTGCCCACCAGGCAACAGTTTGTCTGAGCAGAGCCTGCTCTGCCACGTGGAAATAGAAGCGGAGGATGGAGGGAGAGGTTGAGAAGGGCCCAAGGTTCACAGGAGTGCAGGTTGCTGGTGGTGGTGGTGGTGCGGGCTGTGCCGCAGAGCTGGGGGGCTGACTGTGCCGTCCCCTTTCCCACAGGGAGCCAGACAGCACCTACTTCGACCTCCCTCCGTCCAACCACGCCGGCAGCAATGAGGTCTCCGACCGCACAGAGGTGACGATGGACGTCTTCCAGATGAGAAGCATGAACGACTCGGTCATGGTGAGTGCCCGAATGGGACCTGCAGCAAATGCAGGCCCGTGATCCCCGCAGCGGGCTGGGGGCTCAGGGGCAGGGAGTGGGATGTTCGCTGGTGCACAAACCCAACCCCAGCACCGCGGGGGCAGCCCTGCTGTCGGCTGTGAGAACCTGCAGTCGATGGCTGCTCCGCAGGTTTGCAGGGGATGCTTCCCTAAAAGAGTGGCTACTTATTGATAGATGTTATTGCTGCGGGTGGCAGCGGGGGCTCTGCGCTGTAACGCTGCTGGAGCTCCAGTTCCTCGAGAGGAGGACAGTATAATTCTCCCTGGTACAAATATGCTGTGTAGTAAAAGCCGCGTGTAAGCTGCTGGCGAGGCAGAGCTGCTGGAGGGGCACCCTGTCTCCTGGGTCTGTGCCGTTGCCCTTCCCTCCGAGAAGCTGCTGTGCCTCCATCTAAGGCACAGGGCTTGAAAAGCAGCTTAAAGGGTGTGTGAGACGGCGGGGTCGCTTCCGCAGGTTTGGTGCCACGAGCGGGGTGGCCTCCCGGGAGCATCCCTGAAGCAGCGCCAGCGTCGGCAGCATCTCCCTCCAGAAAGCCGCCGTTTCCCTCCTCGCCAGCTTGCGTCCCCTCCCCCAGCCCCCTTTTTCCCTCGCTTTTCGCTGGCTTTCCCTCCCTTCCCCTGCCTTTGTCCGCAGCGGGCAGGAGCCTGGCAGAAGGAGCAGGCGGGGGCGGTGGTGCTAATTGGGGAGCTGCCCCTCGCTGGGCTCGCCGTCGCCTTTCTTCTTGTTCCCGCTGTCACCGGAGCCGAGCCCAGCAGGATTCGGTGCATCCCGGGATGCTGCCATGGCCGGGCGAGCCCTGGCCTTGCCGGGCTGCCCACAGGCAGGGCAGAGCCAGCCTGCGCTCGGGATAATGAGCCGACAGTAAATATTTACACCGGCCCCATCGTGCCACCCAGCGCTGCCCAGTGAGCCCTGGCCACTGGCGTCACCGCAGTGCATGCCAGGGTGACATGCACGGAAATAAAGGCACAGATAAGGTGGTGCTGCCGGGCTGAAAGGCAGGAGAAGGGAGAGAAGGGAGCCGGGGAAGGGGGGCTGCTCGCTGTGCTCTGGGACTCCTGCTGCGCCCGGTGTTCAGTGGTGATGGAGTGGGATCGTGGGGGGCGACGGTGCTGGTGCTCGGTGGTGCCAGGCAGCCACCCGAACGCCCTGTCACCTGCCCTCCAGACGGGTGTGATGCTCCCTCTCGGCCACTGACCGGCTTGTGGGGGGGTCTGTGCGGGCAGAGCAGTGCTGGGAGGTGGGTGGTGCAGGCTGGTTCCACCTTTCCAAGCACACCGTGCCACTCTGAACTGCTCCTCTGCTTCAGCACGCAGCCTTCCGCGCCGGGGTCTGGCTGAAGGAAACGCCGTTCCCCCTTCTGCCTCCAGTCAGAAGGAAATCTGCCCGATCACTCCAGATATCTATATATCCATCTATCCATACCTATCCATCTAGATATCTATCCATATCTGTCTGTCTAGAGATCTGTCTGGCCATCTATCTCAATCTATCCATATCTATCCATATCTATCTATATCTATCCATCCATCTCCATCTATCTATATCTATCCATGTCTATCCATCTAGATTTCCATCTACCCCATCTATCTATATCTATCCATCTAGATATCCATCTATCCATATCTATCCATCTAGATATCTGTCTAGCCACTATCCCCATCTATCCGTATCAATTTATATCTGTCCATCTGTATATCCATCTATCTCCCTCTATCCATACCTATCCATCTATATATCCACCTATCCCCATCTATCCATATCTATCCGTATCTATTCACCTAGATATCCATCTATCCCCCTCTATCCCTATCTATCCATCCAGACAGGGATAACTCCGTATCTCTGAGCTCTCTCAGAGCCACTGCATCACCTGCTGGACACAAGGGCAGCCACCTCGGTCTGCTGGCAAAGGGTGCCGGCCGAATGGGTTTCCAGCCCAGTGCGGCTGCGAGCAGCTTTCTGGGGTGGAATCCGGCTGGATTCGATGATGGAGCTGGACCCCCGCTCTCCCTGCGGTGGGAATGGTTGGTATCGCCCAGTCCATCTCTGGGCAAGCTGGGGCCTGCCCTGTGCTTTAATGAATAGTCATGAGGGACAGAAAGGGGTGGGCCCCGTTTTGTTGTTGGATGCAGCTGGTTGACAGAACTAAGGGAGATGAAAAAAGCAAAAAAGCCAACACAGGGTGGCACACGGGTGGCCAGTGCAGCATCCCTGCCGCTGCCCGCCCCGGCCCGGCTCCCGCGCTGCCCCGTCCCGCCGCCCTCCTGCCCTGACTCCATGACTCCCGTGGCGGGACGCTTCCCAGCGCTCCCTGAATCCCGAGACGACTAAAATGCTGTACATCAGCGACCCGATGCAGCATTATACCACGGTAGGTGCTACCTGCTATTTATGGGTTTTACCTTGCTGCCTCTTATTTGCAACCGCCCTCGGCCGCCGAGGCTGGACCCGGGCACAGCTCTGGCTCTGCCGCTGCCCGGGACGTGCCAGGGGCTCGCCATGGCCTGAGCCTTCCTCCGTCCCGTGGCTGCACGGAGGAGCTGAGGCTGCTCCGGCCCCACCGTGGACCATAACCCGTGTCCGTGTGGGATGCTGCAGCCTCAGCGTTTCTCTCTCGCTTTGCCAGGTCCATTTTAACCTTTGGTGCAAAGGGCCCGGGCTCCCTCACCCAGTCGGGAAGGGTACTAGCTGGAGCATCCTTCCGAGGAATGCCCTGTGGTGCTGGGCACCAGCAGCACCAGTTTTCTTCCACCGGGCACCTCCTCACGGCACGCACCCGCGGCCCCGGGCAGCTTTCCTTCCCTGGGCTGATGCCTCGGGGAGGGCAGAGCAGAGGAAAGGGTCCCTGCGCCTGCGTTTTTGCATTTTCAGCCCCGTCCTGAAGCGCTGAGGCTGCTTCCGCCCTCGAAAGGCTTGCGTGTCTGCTCTCTGGCGTTCCGAAAAGTTAGATACAGGCAGAGATGCTGTCGGAGACAGAAAAGGTGCGGTGCTGCGCTTCCCGACCAGAAATTACCTCACTCCTCTTTTTTCGCCTTCCGTGCGTTGGTATGAAGCACACAGGTAGCGGTGGTTGCGCAGGGAAGTGCTGTTCCTTGGGAGGTCGTTGCTGCAGTCGTGGGAATATTTATATATGTGTGGGGATAAACATCTCTGTGTATATGTATATATTTACAGACTTACAAACACAAGGGCTGTGTTGGGTTTGTTGACACACGCATTCACACACAAACACTCTTGCCTTCGGTTTGTCTCTTAAGGCAATGTTTCCAAAATTTAGTCAATTTTTAAAAACAAGTTGTCGTTTTTCCCCCTGCACCTGACTTTGGGTATCTCAGCCAGTGGATCTGCAGAGCCCTGGTACCCGGGGCGCTGCCTGTTGGTTTGTGCTGGTGGGGGGATGCTCTGGGTCTCCTGTCTCCTTTTGTGTCCAAGGGGTCGGTCTCTTCTCCCAAGGAACAAGAGATAGGAAAAGAGGAAGGGGCCTCAAGTTGTGCCAGGGGAGGTTTAGGATGGATATTATGAAAAAACTTCTTCACCAAAAGGGTTATCAAACACTGGAACGGGTGGCCCAGGGCAGTGGTGGAGTCGCCATCCCTGGAGGGATTTAAAAGCCAAGCAGACGTGGCGCTGAGGGACATGGGTCAGTGGGGGTTTGGGCAGTGTTGGGTTGATGGACTCAATGAGCTGAAAGGTCCCTTCCAGCCCAGACAATTTCCAGGATATTCCCCATTTCAGCAGGAGATGAGCAGCCCCGGGAGCACACGTGCCAAGCTCTACAAGGGCAGCTCCAGCAGGCAGGTGGCCCAGGGCACGTGTGCGGCCTCTTCCCTGGGGCCCTTCCCTTCTTCCGAGGAAAAAGAACAGCTCAGGCGTGATGCTCGGGGATTATTTGGGCTGTGGATCAGGCCCGACAAGCCGCAATCCCTTTTCCCCCTGATGCTCTCCTCCTGTCCCAGGCTGAGCTCTGCTTCCCAAGGGTGACTTCTCCTGCCCACCCTCCGGCCCCTGTCACCCGCCACCGGGGCTGCCCTGGCCCTGCTCTCCCCGAGGGCTTTCCACTTACAATTAACACCCATTTTGCTGCAGTTTCTTGTGACTTTTCCTCCAGGTGAAGCCTGGGATCGCGGAAAGCTCGGATGGGGGCGGTTTGTCTTTGGCAGGGCTATTTATAGAGCAGCGGGAAGGAATAGAGGGGTTTGCGCACATATTTTAGGGGAGAAAATGGCTGTATGTGTAAAAGCAAGCCGGATCTTGTTCAGCATTCCTCCAGTTAGTCACAGGCTCCAACGACCTTGTGAGAGATGCAGACAACAGGAGAACTTCCCTGGAGAAGGATGATTGCTTTTAAACCATTGTACATCGTAGACGTTTGGGTGAGGTTGGGATCCCAAGTTAAAACACGTCCCGTGATTCCTAAGCCGTGAGCCTCGCCGCCCTTCGGAGGAGAAGGCGGATGGCTGAGCCTGCTGGCTGTCCCCACGGCCGCCTCCCGGTAGCTCCCAGTTTCCCAACTGGTGCTGGTGGCTGGAGGGACGCAGGGGCAGGAGCTGGGTGAAGGGGGGAGCGCAGGCGGGCGGCCTCGTTCCTCCTTCTCTGAGGGTGCTGCGGACAGTCGGGGTGACAAGTGACAATGCCACGGCCACTGTGCATGGTCACCGGTGGCAGCACATGCCACTGGGACAGCCAGCGTGGCTGGTGGCTTGCAAATACCGGGAGAGAAACCCTTGAGCAATTTGGGAATTGCAGATTTCTGGGGAAAAAAACATCCCACTTGCTTGGAGAAAGAGTTACGTTTGGGATATTTATTTTTTTTTTAATATTAGTTTATGTCTCTATTGTAGAAAATAATGATTTTTTGGGGGTCTGATTTTCAGATGAAAGATTAAGGCCGCTTTAGCCATGTGGCTTCTGAGAGCATAGCTTTGCTTAGGTGATGCCTGCAGATAAAAGAGCTGCCAGCTCTTACTGGAAGTGTCTGACAGTAATTGTTCGGAAGAGAAATAACAGAAAAAAAAGTTGTAAAAATTCAGGATTAGGTCCCGCGTGCCTGGAATGAGAGCCAGCGACTGCCTAAATGGGTAGGTTTGCTCTGTGACCTCGCTGCATCGCAGCCACGCGCTGGGTAGGTTTGAGGTTTTCCCCAAATTAGAGCTGGATCAGTGAAAGCCACTGACGGCAAACATCCCGGCTGGGCAATGAATTCCGCAAACCGCCATTCAGAGCTGGCTGCGCTTAGAGAAACGCTTCCCCAAGTGATGTGTGTGTGTGTGTGTTCATTGGTGACAAGTGAAGGAGGGTGTCCAGAGAGCAGGTCGTCGAGGGCTGGTGGTCACCGGGCACTGGCAACGAGTCCCGGGGCGGCTTCTGCAAGCCCCAATGCTCTGCCCACTGGAAAAGCCACCATGGAGCAGAGCCCTGACCACAGGACGGGACATCTTCCAAACCCCAACAAACCCCAGAAAATCCCTGCCCGGTCCCCCACTGGCACAAGGGTGGCTTTGCACAGCCGGGTGCGCAGGAAATCCAGGGATCTCGGCACCTCGCTGCCTCCCGGGAGGATGGAGCCGGTGGAAGGGGGTGATTTAAGCGTGTTGGGGTTTATCCCTGGCACAAGTGGTGACCTGTTCGGAACCCCAAGGGACCCAGAGCGGCTTTTTTGGCCGGTGTTCCCGCAGGCTGGCCCTTTAAGGAGGCTGTAACAGGACACCCGGAGCCCCGCAGGATCAGGATCCTGCCGGAGGTTTCCATCTCTCTAAACTGGCTGGTGTTTTCTATTTTTTTTTTTTTTTTTTTCCCTCCTCCCCTTTTCCCTTCCTCCAGTCCCAGTTCAATTTGCTGAACAACAGCATGGATCAGAGCATCGGCAGCAGAGCAGCCTCCGCCAGCCCCTACAGCTCCGAGCACACCTCCAATGTCCCAACGCACTCGCCCTACTCGCAGCCCAGCTCTACCTTCGACGCCATGTCCCCCGCGCCCGTCATCCCCTCCAACACCGACTACCCCGGTCCCCACCACTTCGAGGTGACCTTCCAGCAGTCCAGCACCGCCAAGTCAGCCACCTGGACCGTAAGTTGCATGTCTTCTTGCCTTGGCTAGAGAGGCGATCGCGGCTGCAGAGGCTGCTTTGGGCCATCGCCCCGCTGTCTTGGCGGTGCTTGGCAGAGGGCACGCTGGCACGGGGGGCTGCAGGACGCGGCCACCACCCCATGGGGACTTCGCCCACACAGGTGGCCCTGGAAAGCAAAACATGCCGGGAAAATCAGTGCCCGCTTTTGGGGGATTTTCTCCCAAAAGGGCTGTTAAGCCCAGAAGTTTGAATGTAACTTCTCTCACAGCAATTTCCTAAACTGCGGGTAAATGTCCCTGGAAATCATAAAGCTGGAGAAATGTCCTGGGGAAGGACCTGCCTTGTTCTCACGGTGCTTCCCCACACATTTGCCGGCTGTCAGAGGTGAGGCAGCGGGCGAGATGGACCCTTGCTCGCATGTACTGGGGCCATCCTAAGCTTTGCTGGAAATTCTTGCTCCGTATTTACAACCCTTTTTTCATCTGGTATCAGAAGGGTAACTTAATCTCTAGAAGTCTCAGCAAAATATCAGAGCATGCTTTTAATCTCAGAGGGATGGCTGCCCGGCAGGGTGCCGTGGGGATGCGGGTGCAGCAGCCCGGTCCTCAGAGATGCCAGTGGGGTCTGTGCCGGACCGGCCGCATCGCTGCAGCCAGTGAAGGAGTCCTCTGCAGCCCCGGGACCCAGGAACCGGGCAGAGCCTGTGACGGCTGCTTGGCTTTTTGTGGCAAAAGGTCCTAAATTCACATCCTGGCTCCTGCCTCAGTGTAGCGCTGTCCCTGTTTTTAAGAAAAAACGGCACTTGTGGCCGGTGTCGGAGGCATTTCTGCGGTAGACGCCTCCCTGAGCAGCCGGGAGAGCCGCTCACCAGCACACTCCAGGCAGGTGGGCTTTCTCCTCTGGGAAATGTTATCAGAGCAGAAAGTCTGGGATGAGAAAACTGACACAGCGAGAGAGTGACAGGGCTTCCTCTCGGGTGGTGGTCTGACATTAGGATGGAACAGGCAGAGCAGCCCAGGAGTGATGTATCAGCCTGAGGTACGATAATGACTTTGATTTTTGGAAGCTGATGTGTTTAATTGCCAAGGCGGTCCTTCCCACGGCAGAAGGAAAGCGTCCTGGGATGCTTTGGTGCAGGCAGTGCCCGGGCTGTGCCGCGGTGCCGGTCCCGGTGTGTGGTGGTGACAGCAGGCGGGAGGCGACGGGCTGCGGCGGCTGCTGCAGCGCCAGGTCTGTCTCCTGGGAAAACCAAGGGGCGGGCAGAGAGGGGAACCCGGCAGCGAGCCGGTGTTTGAACGCAGCCAAATTCACAGCTGGGGCAGCGGAGCAGCATCCCTGTGTCCGGTCACCGGAGCATCTCAGCTGAGCCGCGCTGAGCAGGGGCTTGGGAGCAGCACTGCCGTTAAATACCACTTGCCCTCGTAGGAGCGGGTTAAGTCTTCACTGTTTTCCACTGTCTTTCCCTGCAAGATGCTGCTAAAGGATACATTTCATTTAGGTTTTGAATAATCTGAAGGTCCTCTGGGTAGGATGTGACTCCAGCCCAGTCCTATCCCTACTGGGGGATAACTCACATGGGTTAAAAGTGAAGTTGTGCAGGGAAAGGAGGCATTCCCGGGCCACAAAAGCATCCCAATGGCAACCGAACTCACAGCGATGCAGGGCGCCTTGTCCCGGCACTAAGGGCTGGGAGGCGGCCGGTGTCCCCTCACCACTGTCCCCAGCTCTCGGTGCCCGGGAGTGCCTTTGGGATGGAGCAGGCAGGGCCGGGCTGGGTGCTGCGGGACACCCTCGGGCAGCGCTGCGGGCACATCCTGCATGTCCAAAGACAGAGAGAGCACCTACTAAAGGTACTCTCTGTGCTCACTCTAATTAGCAGTAAGGAAATACCCTCCCCTTGTCCCAGACGAGGCATGTCGCAGCTGCAGGGAGTAAATTGGAAAAGCCACTAAGGTGTTTTTGGCCAATTGTCCCTGGAAGAGCAGAGGGAAGGAGCCTGTGAGAGCCCCCTGCCCTCGCTGGAGCCACCTGGGATCTTCCCAGCCCTAAACTGAGCCTGGACAGTCTCAGCATCACCCCGAGCTGACCCTGCTCCTGGAGGTGTTGTGTCCTGTGGGAGCTGGGCGATTCTGGCCAGGATTGCTTTTTTTCCTCAAGCCTGATTGTTAAGGTCTCCTTTAGTGGGAGCAGCCGGTGCCACACAGATGCTGTGGGTGCTCTGCTGTCCTCGGGGGGCAGCTGGAGCCAAGAGATGCCCAGCAAACACACCATGGGCAACCGTCAGCACCTGCAGAGGATGCTCCCAGGGTGGGAGCCGAGGCTGCACGCTGGAAGGGGACACACTCCTGGGAAGTGGTCTGGAGCGGAGGAGTTAAATGCCTGAACTGGCTTTAATACTGGGCAGGGCAGTGGGTGAGATGTGCAGAGCTCTGACCCGCGATGCCGGGGTGACTGTGCATCCCCCGAATGCAGGCTAGCCATCGGACTAGCGGCCACCAGCCCAGATCTCGCTGGGCTGGAGCTGAGCCTGATGGAGAGCGGAATGGGTGGGTGGTGTTTACCTTGGAGAGCTTGGGGGATGCTTCATTTGAAACAGTGACCGCTGAGGTGGGCGCAGACGGTCCAGCTCGCCGAGGTTGCCACGGGACGAGCAGTCCTGCTGCGGTGACAGCCAGATCCGCTCCATCTCCTCCTGTCACAGCCAACCGGCTGCATTTCTGGTGCTGGGAGACAGGGCTGGTACCTTTCTCCCACTGCCTTCAGCTCTGCGCTGCCGCTGCCGTGCTTGAGAGCCTGTCCTGGTTAAACAGGGAAAGGAATTCAGAAAAAAAAACCATGTTTTATATTGCCGGTCAGTCAATACAAAAATAACGATGTCTGTGATTCTCTACATAAACCGTGAGTGCGTACACAGCAGCGTTCAAGTAAGACTAGGAAAGCTGTTGGGAAAGAAAGCTAAACGTAGGGTGAGCAGGGCTGGGGACAGTGACATCCGACAGCTCGGAGATGGTCCAGCCAAGGGGAGCAGCATTAACCATCTTGATGCCCTAAAGGACACACGTGGTTGGATTCTGTGAAAGGACCAACAGTAAAATGCGCTGCCCGCTTCATCCGTAGCTGGGGAGGCCTCAGGGCTTTGCAATATTTTAAGATTAACTGCACTAAATAGTTTTCACCAGGGCTGTTGTGAGCGTTGAGTCCAAATTAGGCAGAGCACCCTGCCAGGGAGGGTCTAGGGGCAGCAGGGAGCCTCCCATCCCAGGGGAAGGCTCTGCCAGACCCCCAGCTCCGCAGACCTCCTGCGATCCAGGGCTGGATCACGGAGAACCCGGCCGAGGAGCTGCCAGCTGGCGCCCGGGCGATGCCAAACCAAACAGCTCGATGCGAGTCATCTTCTCAAAGGGTTTGGCGCAGTTTTAGTTGTTTTGATACAATCGTAAGCTTCGGTTGATGGGAGCGTGTAGCCCAAGAGACTCCTGGTTGTGGAGGGTTTTGACTGAACCCCTCCGGCTGTTCCTCCAGGGGATGTGGCGTTATCCGTTCTCCCGTGCTTAGGAAAGGAGGCTCCTAAGGAGCCAGGGCTACTGGCCAAGGAGCATTTGGAGGCGAGCTGTCTGCTCGGGGGGGTGGTTGCTCCATAGGGGCTGGGCAGATGAGCATCACCTGGTGCCTGAGGTGCCACCAAGCCCCTGCAGTTCTGGTGTCCACACTTCAAACCCTCCGCTGACAAAACAGAGAAGGTTTGGGAGGGAGATCCAAAGAAGGTGAAAGATTTGGAACAGATGCCTCGTAGGGTGATACCAGAGAACCGTTCTGCATGAAAGGTCTCCACGAGAAAAGTAAGGGTGGCTCCATCGCAGCCTGCACGGGAGATGGTTTCTGATAGCAGACAGCTCTTTAATCTAATAGAAGAAGACATAATGAGATCCAGTGCTTGGAAGCTGAAGCCAGGCAAATTCAGACTAGAAACAAGGTGGAAATTTTTTAACAGTGAGGATAATTAACCATAGGAACAATTTACCAAGGAATGCGGTGGATTCTCCAACTCCTGAAGTATTCAAATGAAGAGTCTGCATATCTGCCGAGAGATAAGCTGTACTTCAAGCAGGCACCGTTGGCTCCGCGCAGAAGGAGCGGGCACAGGGGCTGAGACCAGCAGCGCAGGGAACCAAACCAGGGGGTCGTCATCTGCTCTCTGGAGCCTTAAAAACCTGAATTTCCAAGATTTCGGAAATGGGTGAATGGAGAAGGGGCAAAGTCTTGGGACAGGGGTTTGGGCTGGCGTTCCCAGACCCAGGTCTGTCCTTGCAGAGGGATGATGCTGGGCAGGGGGTGGGTGACATTGAATGTCCCACACATTGCCACAAACTCCCAACCAAAGCAGCCCCGCCGGTCTGTGCCGTGGGAAGCCCTCCAAGGCTGCCTCCACCTCCCTTGTCATTTTTAATGGCCTTCTTATCAGCAGAGAGCAATGGCCAGATGCTGAAAATAAGGTTTTCCCTGTAGGTTCGAAGCCCCCCTCTGGCAGGCGGGGAGGAGGACGGGGAGCTGCGGGGCTACAAGCCGGGGCACGCCGGCAGCCCGCCTGTTTGTTGGAAGCTGTCAGGGCTCTGGGTGCCCCGGAGCTGCCTGTACACGCTCGAGCCGTGAGCCCATCTTGGCTGTTTTCTCACAGGCAGCCCCTCGCCACGCCGGCCAGCTGGTAACTGATAGATAATTAGTATTTTTCTCAAGTCGGGCTTGCGGCGGATCAGCGCTCCCTCCCCTCTAAAATGCTGTCACGTGCGCCAGAGCCAGCAGAAGCGTTAATAGACTCTTTGGCCACCCATGGCCTGGCTGCAAAAGGACACAGGGGCTCATCCCCCGGCACAGAGCATCTGCCTGGGCTTGCACGGAGCCCCCAGTGCCAGGGGGAGACTGACAAACTTCTGGTGGGGGCTCCCCTCACCCAGGCACAGGCACTGGGGGGGTCCAGGCCATGTCCAGGGTCTCACCTGCTGCTTCGGGGAGCAAACAGCCTGCCACGGAAAGGCTGGAGAGTTTTGGAGCTAAGGTGAGCTGCTCCTGCTGGGATGGACACCCAGTTGCACACAGCAAACCCGTCCCCCTCGCAGCGCTCGGCCAGTGGGAGACTGCCACATTGAACTGGTTCCAGTTGCTCCGTAGATCTGGCAACTGGAGCGTGGGCACGGGGGAAGCGGAGCTGAAATGGTTTGTCTGATGCCAGCTGAACGAGGAGGATGGAAATAATCGGTGTGGCAGGAGATAGGGTCTCCTTCCCTGGCTGCTCTCTGAAGCCTGTTGGGGTAGAGCGGGTTGTAAAGAAGAGGGAAAAACTTCCAGGAGCATCTATAGAAACGAGCCCCTCTTCAAACTCTCTGGCACCTTCCCATATTTTGGGGAGGTACCTGTCCAACCCCTGGAGATGAGGAGGGGGCAGGCACGGTTCGGTACACCCTACCTCTGAGCCATAAACATCTTTGTTTTTATCTGAGTAGCTGGGCAGAAGAGCGTGGATATTTTGGCGTGCCAGAAGCAGGAAAGCAACCTCAGCATCAGGCTGCTCCAAAGCCCAGTGAAGCCAGCCCACTGGAGGCTTTCCACCAGCTCACGCAGGGCGTGGATGAGGCTCCAGGAGCTCCAGACACAATGGAATTAAGAAAAAAAGGGAAAGGAATTCGGTGTGCGATGTTCCAACACGATCCCGCTATCAGCTCCACTATCTCGAAGGTGTATGGTATGCACAGGTCAAGGGAACGACTTACTGGGAAGCGCCGCTCCAGCGGGAAGGGAAGGCTCCCCCACAGGGACCGAGGAGGTGGGAGAGGACACGCCGGGGAGATGAGGATGCTCTGGCTGGTTCCTCTGCGCTGGATCTGAAACACACAGGGGAGGCGGGGACTGAGGGACCCGCTGGAGGAGCCGCGATGATAAATAGGCTGCAGAAGGAGATGTATCTCCATGCTCTGGTGCAGTAGTGACCTTGGCACTGGTTGCAGAGAGGAGGAGGAGGATGGTGGCCACATCCCAGTGGGTTGGCCAGCAGCGCTCCCTACCTTGGCTACCCCGGCCGTGTCCTTCTGGAGCGAACACACAGGGCCTGCTGCTACAGCGCTGGGAGCAGAGGGTTTTACCCCATGGGGCTGTATCCCAGACCGTGAGAAGCACGGCTGAAAGCCTTCCTGGGAGCCCCGACCCCCACCACCTAAAAGAGGGGGGAGAGATGCTGGGTCTGCCCTTGGTAAACCACCTCCTCTGCCTGTGCCCGCTCCGGGCAGGGGGTGTAAGAGCGCAGGAGAAGGGGCTCCCTCCCGCCCAGCACAGCCTGCCAGGGATGCTGTGAGGGGCGGGGGGATGCTGCGAGAGGTTGGGGGGTCACTCCCCGAGCCCAGGTCTCACTGCTCTGGTTTCTGCATTTCGTTTCCAGCAGCGATTCCCAAGCCCAGCTCAGCCTCCGCGTCCCTCCCCTCCCAGCCAGCTCCCCTCATCTCATAATGAGGCATGAAATAACCGCATTGCTGGATTTTCGGCTTCCTTTTTGGGTGAGGGGGAACTCCAGTGCCAGCGTGGTCATAGGACCCCAGTGTCCAGCCACAGAGAAGGAGTCAGACCTACTAGAGCAGAATAGAACAGCCCTGGAGCGTGCCGGCGCCGGCTGGTCGAGCTGTGTCCGAGAACAGCCGCGATCCCAGTTGGCAGTTATTTTAGGGATGCGCACACCAGGGAAGGAAGGGAGAGGACTCCTCTGGGGGCGAATCAAGGTTGTTTAATTAGCAGCAATGGCACGATAATAAAGGCAGAAGAATGAGGCTGGAGCACACGCAGCCTCTCCTCTGTCTGCTGTGGGAGCAACCCCAAGATGTCCCCGGTGGTTCAGTGTCCATGGGAGCGGGGCTGGGGGTGATGGGCGTCCCCTGCAGCCACCAATGGCTGGGATGAGCAGGGGGGCTCTGCCAGGCACCTTGAGACCCCCTGCATCCTGGGCATGGCTAGTGGTGCCCCAGCCATCACCCCGAAGCATCCCCACCATAGTGGGGGGACTGCGGACACGGGGAGGCCGGTGTCAGGGTGTCCCTTACAGCCGTCCCCAGGCAGTGTCTCTGCTGCTGGGCTGGCATGTCCCCACGCCTCTGGCGCTGGCTGATGCTCTCCACTTGGCCATCAGCCATGCATTGGGCATATCCAAACCCAGCTCATAGTAAACGAGCCACAAAGTAGCTTTGGGAGGAATTTCCAGCTCAGCGAGAAGTTATATAGGCCGGTGATTAAAAAATGGTTATTAAAAAAAATTAGAAAGAAAAAAATTAGCTCTGCAGTCGGCATGTCTTCCAGGATCTGTCGTAACAGATTCGTCCGAGCCGGTTAACGGTATTTGCGGTTTGCAAGATGCTACATGTCTGAGTAAGATGACAGACGCATTATTATCACCTCTCGGCTGCGATCTGTCCGAACCTGTCCCAGGATGCGGCTCCGCAGCTGCTTGCTGGGGAGCGCAAGGAAATTAGCAGCCGGAGGCAGCACTTTTCTTCTCTCCCCCTTGCCAGGCTAGTGGCTTTATTGGGATCCATTGACTGCAGTCCTGGACACGTCTCCAGTAGAGCTAATGAGGAGACTGGAATGTAGGGGAGGAGGAGGCTGGTAGGGAGGAGGAGGGGGAGGATTTGTGGAAAAAGTAATTGTTGAGCAAATCATTTCCTTCAAGAAAGAAAGGAGGACATGGCTGCAGCCCTCCCGAAGCAGGCAAGTCTAGACGCTTCGGTGTCAACAGTTGAAGATAAATAAGATTTTATCAGCTCCGAATCTGTTGGGACACATCCTCCTAGCGGTTCTGCTGCCCAGGGAGGGCTGGGGGGAGATGGACTTTGCTGGTAGGTCTTTCCACCCAGAAGATTCAGGTTATTTTTTTATTGTGGAGGCCATCACCATCCGTGGGGAAAAACACCTCTTCCCTCTCTCGCCTCTTGCTCAGGAGAGGTGGCCGTGGGTCTGGGCACTGCAGGGGCCTCTTCCAGAGGGTACCTGCTCGGGGTGAGCAGCGAGGGATGCTGAGACTTCATTTTGATGCTGCTTCACTGCCTCAGTCACCACGAATCCTTGTGGGGCATTAGCTCATTTGGATCTTGTGATGTGTAAAATATTTCCCTGGATACAGCAGTACCAGGATCACTCCAGCAAACCCCCGCTGGGGCTGATTGCACCATGGGCTCCGTTGTTCCCGTGCAATTGTTTCCCCTTCCATTTGGTACTGGTGCAGCGTGGGCTCCATCTTGCCCAAAAAGTAGCTGCGTTTCAATGCAGAGGTGAAAGAAGCCCCATCAAAAGACACTTTGGGGCACCAAGTCCCTGGAGAAACAGAGCTCAATGACGATGTACTGCTAGTGCTTCAATAATTTGCCTTTTCCAGTTATTCCTAGCGCTCTGGACTCGCCCTGCAGGACAGATCGCGGTAGCGGGGAAGGGACAGGGGCAGAGATGGCATTAGACTTCACCCCAGCAGATGAGGGCTGACACTGAAAGCTGCTCGGCTGCAGAAAGCCCCAGAGGAGCGTACGTTCTGCGAGTTCCCGTAAGGTTTGGGTAGGTTGCTCAGCGCTATCGCTGCTGTTTATACCCAACCACCACCCACAAGCCACACAGGCACGTGAACCTGTTGCGCTCCATAAATGTGCAAAACCAGACGCTCTCTGGCATTTTTCTGTGAACAGAGGTGGCCCCAGTCACACTGTAATGGGGGGACAGACCTGACGGTTCGGAGGGTAGAGCAGGAACTGGGAATGAAGGCAGGAGGTGCCCAGGGGCAGGACGTACCCAAGCTCTTCCGTAGGTGTGAAAAGCAATCCCGGGTTTGAGGTCTGGAAGCACCTTCCCTGCCCTGGTGCATCAGCATTCTGGTGTCCTGAGATGCTGTTCCCATGCCTAGGAGCGACGGGAGCCTCGGCTGTGACCCAGCTGCCACACGGGGCTGGTTTGGAGAGGTCAGAGTGTCCAAACGCTGCCGAACGGGGTGGATGTGAGTGAATGGCCCGAGGCTCACCCCTAGCACGGGTGGCACAAGGGTGGCCGTGGCAAAGGAAGAGGTTACAGAGCAGCAAGGTGGCTGCACTGGTCCCAGTGATTAAATACCAGCATTTTGATCTCCCAGGTTCCATTTGCAACTGTCTCATCTCGCCCTTGAGGAAAGAGTGGTGTCTTCACGCTCTCGGCAAGCCGGCTGGGCACACTTCAGCTGTGGCTTGTAAAGTACCAGTAAATCAGATCGGGCAGCACAGCCCTGCACAGAGACGCAGGTGGGGCAGGTTATTGGCAAATACAGATCACCCTGTAGGAGCAGAGACCTCTACTCTGCTCGGCATCTGGGCAAGACATGCATTTTGCTGTCCCCTATGGAGACCATGCATTGCCGAGGGCTCTTCCTGGCTGAAAGCACAGTGGGGGATGTAGAACCTCCTGGGATCCTAAAACCATAACACTGATTTCCCCGGTGGCCATGAACAGGCTGGATCTGTGAGCCCCGGAATGTTTTGCCCCAGCAGCGGCTGGGGATGCGGGGAGCCGGGAGCGTGGCCACGCAGGGCACAGCCCTGGCTTTTCTTGCCCAGAATTATCAGCACGGAGTTCCTTAAAAGAATAGTTTGTTATTGTGGAAGGATCTTTGAAGGCAATCCTGGAGCTGTTAAGACACGATAAGGTTATCAGTGGAGGCATGCCTGTGTTGAGCGGCAGCCTTTCTCCCTGCGGGGCAATCGCTCTGCTATTTAACAGAGATTTATCCATGTCATAACATGGTATAATGAGAGAATTTGTTACCAAAGAACTTGCCATAATGCACCTCTGCTCTTCCAGAGCAGTTATATTTCCCAGGCATGTTGAGGGCTGCCCGGGAATGTCTACATGAAAGGATCCTTTGACAGGAGTTGTCAGTATTTTAACACCTGGCAAGGAAGAGCCCCCCTCCAAATAACCCTTGTTTTGCCATGTTGTCTCCTCCAAACGAGGGAGCGAAGCCCCCGTCACACCGCGGGCGAGCAGCTACGGGGGCCACGGCCGCACGAGAGCTGCTTCTTCCAGCCGGGCAGAGGGGAGTAACCGCCTTCCCAGTGGGACCCAGCTTGGACACAATCCCTGCTGGAGACGTGGGATCACAGCCAGGAAGTCAACCTGGCCGTGGAGTCAGGGTGTAGTCAGTGTCATCAGGTTTCAGTGCAAAATTTGGGGATTTCACTGAAAGGTGGTGTTTCCAAGCATCCTCTCCCTCCGGCAAGTCCCCGTGCCTCCAATACAGAGGATTGATTCCTGCTGCCAGATCCAGCTCCCGTCACAGCTCCCAGTCACACCTGCCAATGACCACTTGCTCCCCAAGGAAACGTCCCCCACCAGCCCACCCCCTGGTCTCCCTGGTGGCCGGTACCTGCTGCCGGCCACGGGTCCAACGCATCCTCACCAGGCGGGAGCTGCTGCAGCCTCCCTGGGCCGGGGCCTCTCCCCTTTGTACCTCCCTTAGAAATACCACCTGAAAATGCTTTATCTCGTTTGCCCCTGTAGCAGTTCCCGGGGCGGTAGGAGCCCACCCAGGCTCGCTGGGAGCCTCCATGGGCAACGGGGGCTCGCTCAGCCCACGGCTGAATCCCCTCCCACAGAAAGGGCAGCAGGATCGGGAAGCACAGATCCTTCTGCAGACCCTCCTGATGTGCAGGGACATCGGAATGGGCTCAGGGCAGTGGGAAGATGAGGGCTGAGCCATCCCTTGTGCTCTACCAGTCCCGTGCTCGCTGCTGAGACCTGGGGTCCCCCCACTTGGGGCAGCTCAGGCTCAGGACCCCCCAGGAGGGGCGGCTTACAGCCTGGTGGTAGAGGGAGCCTCGCTGGCCTCTGCACACCTGTACTGGGATGGCTGAGGACAAGCTTTAACCTCCTCACAAATACTCTGCACGGTGGTATTTTTTTGGCACGGGGTGTTGTGTTGTGGGGATGAGATAAAATACTTTGAGCAGGAACATGCCCTGCCATGCAGGGACTGGCTTCTCCCCATGCGGCAGGGGTGGGCTCCTGTATAGCAAACACATTCTTTGTGAGATGGAAAACAGCGTGGCACTGGCGAGGTGGAAGGGAATTGCACATCCCCACACCTGGGAGCCGACACATGCCTTTACTGGAAGGTGAAGGCTCTGCCTCCCCCCCTTTTCCCGCAGCGAGGAGCAGCCTCTCCCACCCGGCGCTGCCAGCCCAGCCCTGCTGCAGATGGTGGCTTCTGGTGGGACTGGACTCAGGATGGTCCCAGAGGTGACGGACACCGCAGCTGAGGGGCTCTGCCATGCCTGGACCCATCCTGGGAGGCTGTGAGCAGGGCTGGCTCCCCGGCACGCTGCTTCCTTCAAGCCACCATTCCCATTTTCACTGGCCACCAGGAGCTTCCCCTGAGCTGAGCAGGTCCACGGGCCTTGGGAGAGGAGTTTGCCCCTCGCTCCTACCTGAGCAAATCCCTTGTGCCCTCACCAGGAGTGGTTTTGGTGTCCATGAACTGTTTTCCATCAACAAGCGGCTCCTGGCGCTGCAGAGCATCCTCCTCCCCGGCACGTCCCCTCCATGAGCCACCGCTGTCACTGCGAGCGGCTGCAAAGGTCGGGGCAGACTCCTGCAGCTCTGACCCTGCTGGTCAGAATTAAACTCCGAGGTCTTGCATAATTAGCTGTGATTCTGTTAATGACATTAAGCATGATTTCCTTGGGCTGTGGTGCGTCGGCACCCTCGGTGCTCCCAGCGCGGGGCTCAGCCAGGAGCTGCGTGCGTTGTTCAGGGTGACCTTTCCAAACTGGGCTGAGGGATGGATGAGCGAGGGTTTACGCTGGTTTTCAGCAAGATTTCCTCAGTCGCAGTGTAGTGGGTGCTCCCGCTTTGCCGGAGCACTTCGGCTGGCTGGTGGAGTCACCATCCCTGGAGGTATTTAAGAAACGTGTAGACATGGCACTTCAGGGCATGCCCTAGTGCCCGAGATGGTTGGGTTGTGTCTGTTTGTGGGTTTGTTTGTGGGTTTGGATTTTTTTGTTGTTTTTGTATTTTTTTTGTTGAGGTTGGACTCAATGATCTCAAAGGTCCCTTCCAACCATGAAGATTCTGTGATTCTGTGAACCCTTCCTGCAGCACCCGGCCCTGCACCCAGTTGCATCTGGTTTATGTGGGAAGCGGATACGATGCACAGTGGGTGAATTTGGTCATATTTAAATATTTCCAGGGAAAAAACAAATACTGAGCCTAGGGAACAGACCACTACCGCAAAGACAGGCTGATTTTCCTGCGGTCACTGTCCCCTACAAGGCGCTGGAATGGTGCAGGAGCAGTTTGCAGCGCTGTGATCCCTCATGGAGCTGCTGGGGATCCCGGGTGCCATCCCCTTCTCCCGGCACATGGAGCAGCTCGGCCCCAGCACCGGCCCTCCAGCGTGGCTGCGACGCCATGGGCCATAATTGGCTTTATAACAAGTCCTTATTTTAATTTGCTGCTTTACTGCTGTGGTCACATTTCCTTCGGAGTGGGGAGAAAGTAGCAGGTGGGTGAGAGGAGCCGAGGGAAGAGGAACATCTGTCTTGGTGGATGCAGGAGCATCAGCCCGAGCCCAGCACCAGCCCCGGAGCAGGGAAGGGAGCCCTGCATTTACACCACAGCAGCTTTATACACCCCAAAAATCAGTGTTTTTCAGGTAGAGCCAAGCTTCGTCCACGGCAGAGTTCAGTTTAATTGCAGGTACAGCAGCACCACCTCCTCCACTGCCCCATCAGGCCAGTGACGTTCACCCGGTGGGTGTCCCTTCTCTTCCAGTACTCCCCCCTGCTGAAGAAACTCTACTGTCAGATCGCAAAGACATGCCCCATCCAGATCAAGGTGTCCACCCCCCCGCCCCCGGGCACCATCATCCGGGCCATGCCCGTCTACAAGAAGGCAGAGCATGTCACCGAGGTGGTGAAACGCTGCCCCAACCACGAGCTCGGCCGTGACTTCAACGACGGTGAGTGATGCTCTGCCGGGGGCTGCCCCGTCATCTGCGGGGGGGACACAGTCGGGGCTGGGGGGGCATCCCCAGGTCCTAACGCAGTGGTCTGTTTGCCTTGCAGGCCAGTCAGCCCCTGCCAGCCACCTCATCCGGGTGGAAGGCAACAACCTCTCCCAGTACGTGGACGACCCCGTGACGGGAAGGCAGAGCGTGATGGTGCCCTACGAGCCCCCGCAGGTACCCGGGCTGGGGGGGGCAGGACCCTCTGTCTGGGCTACAGCAGTTCTGCCCGTGCTGGGGGTGAACCTGCTGGTGAGGGGGCACGCTTGTGTCCCCAGCAGGAGTCCTGCTGGCTTTGGCACATCTGAGACCACTCCGGCTTGCTCACCGGTGGCCACTGTGTTTGAGCATCCTCAGCTCCCAGCCCCGTGAAGCATCCCAGAGCACCCCGTTCCTGGGAAGCAGGGTGCAAAGGGAAATCCCCTCCAATCCAGCCCTGGATTGTCCCCACAGTCCTTGTACTGTCCCCTCTTCCCAGATAGGACCCTTCCCACACCGCCCTTCCCTGGTGCTCCCAGGGAAGCATCCCCTCAGAGCTCTGCTGCTCACCCTGCCAAAGTGCCAGCCCCAGGCCAGGAGCTGTGGGGTCCCAGCCTGCCTCCCCCCATCACCTCCTGGGGGGTCCCAGCCTGCATATGCCCCCCCCTCCATCACTCCTGGGGGTCCCAGCCTCCCCCCCATCGCTCAGTGCCTGCTCTCCCCTCCCGGGCAGGTGGGGACGGAGTTCACCACCATCTTGTACAACTTCATGTGCAACAGCAGCTGCGTGGGAGGAATGAACAGGAGGCCCATCCTCATCATCATCACCCTAGAGACAAGAGAGTGAGTGGCTGTGGGAGCAGGGATCCCTTGGCTGTGGGGCTGGGGTCCCTCGGGAAGGAATCCTGCCCTGCAGGGAGCACCCCCAGGGGATGGGGACGTGGCAGCCCCCCTGCAGCCCGGGAAAGTCTCTTCTCTGCCAGCCAGAGAAAGGGCTGACACGGAGGGACCAGGGACCCAGCCCAATATTGGCTTCTCCCCCTGCAGCTGGAGCCTTCCTCTGCCCCAGGAGCTCCTCTTCCCCAGGAGACCGATGCTGAGGGGCTCCCTGCGCTCAGTGCCGGGGGGGCTCAATGGTTTCCCGAGCCATCCATCCACACGGAGGGATGGGGTGGCACTTTGCTGGTCTGGATCCTGGTTTTCTGGACCATCACGTGCCGGGCTGAGCAGAACCAGAGTCACCAACTTCTCTCTCTCCTCCCAGCGGCCAAGTCCTGGGAAGGAGATCGTTCGAGGGACGGATCTGCGCCTGCCCCGGCAGGGACCGCAAGGCGGATGAGGACCATTACCGAGAGCAGCAAGCCCTGAACGAGAGCGCGGCTAAAAACGGCAACACCAACAAACGCAGTGAGTCCCTTGCCTCAGGGGGGCTCAGGGTGCTCCTGGCCAGCACCCCCTTTGCCATTCTGCCTCAGCTCCTTTCCCATCGCACCCAAAATCACTGCGCTCCAGAAGTTCAGGCTCAAACACCCATCCAGGCACGATGCTTTGCCTTTTCTGAACTAAATCTAAAGTCTCATAAACAGGACCCACTCCCTTCTCCCTCCAGAGCACAAAAGTTTGGGCAGGGCTTTCACATCCAGATAGTTTTGTTCTTCATTATTATTGCTAATAAAGGGACACCATTGGTGCCAGAACCCAGGGGAGCAGCCGTCATCCTGCACGGCTTGAGCTTAAAGGCTGCCGGGAGCTGAGGTGCCCCCGGTGTGTCCTGCTCTCCCGGGGACAGCGTGGAAACGCTCTTCTCTCCCTTCCAGCATTCAAACAGAGCCCCCAGGGCATCCCGGCGCTGGGGACCGGCGTCAAGAAACGGAGGCACGGGGAGGAGGAGATGTATTACGTGCCGGTAAGCGTCGGTGAGCTGCACTGGTGGAGAGCTCGGCTCGGGATGGCGGTGGCGTCGTCCCCTCTGCCAGAAATGCTCTGGGGACGCGATGGTGGCCAGGATGGGGCTGCACGGTCTCCTGCAGAGCAGCAGGGATGAGGGCTGAGCAGGGACCTAGAGGCCAGGAGCAAAAACATCTGTGAATGCACATGTCCAAGGGGGTTCTGGACCCCCAAACTGTCCCTGGGCACCGTGACTCTGCCTTGTGCGGCCGGGTGGGGAAAAGGGCCCACGGGGACGGTGGTGAGGTGGGACAGGAACCAAGAAGAGCCCTGGGCTTGTTCCCTCCTCCAGGTGCGAGGCCGGGAGAACTTCGAGATCCTGATGAAGATCAAGGAAAGCCTGGAGCTGGTGGAGCTGGTCCCACAGCAGCTGGTGGATTCCTACCGGCAGCAGCAGCAGCAGCTCCTGCAGCGGCAGTGAGTACGGCCAGAGCAGCCCCCCGAGGGCAGCCCCCCCGAGGGAGGCTGGGACCAGCCCTGGGGTGTCCACAGCACGTCTGCTGGACACCTCGTGTTTGGCAAGGGCTGACAACTGCTCTAGAGCACTGTTACTGGTGCAAAAGAGCTTCTCCGTCACCCGGAGCCTCCGGAGGGAGGTGTGATGGGCCAGAGGGGAGCCCTGGGTCGGGGCAGGGAGGCTCCATCCCCCCACTCACCCCCTGCTTGCTTTCCCCGAGCAGGACCCAGCTGCAGCCCCCGTCCTCCTACGGGCCCGTCCTTTCGCCCATGAATAAGGTTCACGGCGGGGGAATCAACAAGCTGCCCTCCGTCAACCAGCTGGTGGGGCAGCCCCCCCAGCACGGCTCCGGCCCCGCGCCCGGCCTGGGGGCCATGGGTAAGGTCTTCCTCACCATCCCAGGCACCCGTCCCCGCTCGCAGGGGCTCTGCCCACCCGTGGGGTCCCTGCCGAGGGAGCGGGGGGGTTATCCCGGGGTGGGTGATGTCTAACGGATGTGTTCATCGCCCTGGCGTCGCCGCTGCCCAGGACCCGGGATGCTGAACAGCCACCCCATGCAGCCCAACGGAGAGATGAACGGGGGCCACTCCTCCCAGTCCATGGTCTCCGGGTCACACTGCACCCCCCCGCCGCCCTACAACCCCGACCCCAGCCTCGTCAGGTAGGGAAGGCGACCGGTGCCCTGTCTGTCTCGTCCGCTGGCGTTTCTTGCTGTCGTCCCCCACTCTAACCCTCAGATCTGTCTCATAACTGGTCAACTGGCCACTGGTCCCAGCTGAGAAATCACTGCTCGTGAAATCTCGTCTCAGAATCCAAAGCCCAGCTCCCTACCAGTTAGAAACCTCGATTGCCCTCGTGTACCTCTACCTGGGTAATCCATCCTTGCTTAACTAAAAATTAAATGCATCCAAACAAGAGTCTTTTCCCGCGTGTTGAACCAGCCCGTAGCTTTGTGAACTTCCCCTTCCTCTGGAAAGGGCTCCACGGGGCTCGTTTCCACCAGGGATGCACTACCAGGTCTGCGGCCGCTTTTTAACGTTTCAGTCTTTAAAAAGACCCCGGACGTTGTGACAGACCCTCCCGAGGCAGGGAGGTTGTGCTGTGGGGCTGCAGCGCCCCCGGTGACGTGCAAACCCACCCCCCCCCCGTGCCACACGGCAGGGACCAGCTTCGCCGCCCACACTCAGGCATGACCCCCCTCCCTCCGGTTATTCCAAGCTATTCAGCTGAAGCCTCCGAAGAGCAGGAGAAAAACTGTAGTTTTAGGAATGAGAGTTGTCCCAGGCTTCGCTTTGACATTAGTGGCAAAGGAGGTCACACTTGGGGTGGCAACAGCCAGAGAGAAAAGGCAGCTGGGGTACCCCCAGGTGAGCTCTGCTGCCCCCCTGCCTGCCCCGAGCGGGGCTGGGGACACTCGCCGCAGCCCCCCCGCCTTCTCAGTGACCCCACACAGGGCTTGGGGCTGCAGTGCTGGTTGTGAGCACAGCTGTTGTTCCGGAGAAGTTAACGCCACTTTATTTTCCAAATTTTTTCTGCAGTTTTTTAACAGGATTGGGGTGTCCAAACTGCATCGACTATTTCACCTCACAAGGGTTACAGAATATTTACCACCTGCAGAACCTATCCATAGAGGTAAATGCTTTGGGGAGATCTGTTCTTACCACTCGTTTCTCTCAGCTCCGGATCCGAAAAGCGAGGGCAAATCCGTTCGCAAGGGAAGGGGAAGCTGTGGACCAGCCGCAGAATATATATCACGCAGAATATTTGCCCCCCAGGATTTACACTTCCCATTCGTGCATCCCTCTGGTCCCGCGGGTTTGGCAGGAGCTCAGTCACCGGTAGCAACCACCTGAGTCTCAGCTGGTTCCTCCAGACTGTCAGGAACAAAAGAGCTAAGAGATCCCCAGGTAGATTTTTCCACCTAACACGGAAAACCCAGCTGAGGTGCTCAGCGAAATAACCCAACCCCCCCGGAGCCAGCGGGAACACGGCAGCCCAGCGAGTTTAAAATCTGATCTTACGTCTTCCCCTGTTAATCTTTAAGGCAAAAGAGGCTGAAATAAGGGAGTCAAGCCCAGGGCTCTTGTATTAAGGGAACCCTGGGATGAAATAGCCCAGGTCAGGCAAAAGCCAGCACGAAAACCAGCAGAAATGCTAGAAATGCCTGAGTTTGCACAGAGCATCTGCTGCTGCCGCTCTCGGTGATGGTATCGAGGGTGGCACCGGCTTCCCCAGCCCATCAGGGTAACGAGAAGGAGAAAAAAAATTAAATCTTAAGCCCTTTGAGCCGTAGCAAGCCCCGTAAATCCCCGAGCTGGTGTTTTGGCCGGGACAAAGCTCCTGCCCCGCTCCCGCTTTGCCCCGGGGCAGTTCGTTCTGGTCCCCGGCGGGGAGAGGGGAGCGGGACCTCGCTGTGACGACGCAGCCCCTGGAGACACGACGGTTTTTCCTTGGTAGCTGGGGCCAGTTGCGTAACTTTAGCCTGGTCTTGGACCGTTTTCCGAACTAACCCCGTGACCGTCTGCAAGCTGTCGAGGGAAGCGTTTGGTACGGCCAGAACGTGTCCCAGCCCCCGAGCTGTGTGTCCGAGCAATTTGTAATTACTAATTGCGTACTCGTCTGCTCTGGTTAACCCTCACCCCAGTCTCTGTGTTTGGCATTAACGTGGATCTCTGGCACCTCTTGGCTACGACGGCGATCGCTGGTGCAGGGTCCCCTGTCCCGAGGTTATCGGTCTCGTTTGGCTTTACAACGGCAGCCCGTTGTCCCCACCGGTGTGTGACACCGGTCCCTGGGGCCGGCGCTGCTCCAGCCTCCTGGTCCAGGACCGGAGGAGAGTCCTCACCCCGGCAAACACACGAGGATGCTTCACACGCTGCTCTGCGACCTGCGTCCCCAGGGGAAAGGTCCCCTCCTCACACTTTCACATCAGTTTGATCATAGAATCACAGAATGGTTTGGGTTGGAAGGGACCCTAAAGCCCCCCCAGTGCCACCCCCTGCCCTGGGCAGGGACACCTCCCACCAGACCAGGTTGCTCCAAGCCCCCTCCAACCTGGCCTTGAACCCCTCCAGGGATGGGGCAGCCACAGCTTCTCTGGGCAACCTGGGCCAGGGTCTCACCACCCTCACACCAAAGAAGTTCTTCCCCACAGCTCATCTTAATCTCCCCTCTGTCAGTGTCAAACCCTTCCCCCTCCTCCTAGGGCTCCCCTCCCTCATCCAGAGTTTCTCCCCAGCTTCCCTAGAGCCCCTTTAGGGACTGATCTGAACCCAACCCCCCAAAAATATAGAAAAACCAATTTCTAACCTGCAAAGCTGTGTTTGGGTGACTGGCCGTTGGATACGAATGAGAAATCACCCGTGGGCTTGGTGCCATGACCAGGGGAGGTCCAGCCTGGCCACCGCTGGATGCCCGGGCACTGCGCCCATGTGTCCCCCCCCAAAAACACGATCTCGGGGGTCCGGGGCTCAGTCCCGTCGGTGCGGCCGCGTCTCCGCCGGCCGTGCCTCAAGGGGTGTTGTTCTTGCAGGATCTCGGAGCACTGAAGATCCCGGAGCAGTACCGGATGATCATCTGGAGGGGTCTGCAGGAGCTGAAGCAGAGCCACGACTACGGGGGGCAACAGCTCCTGCGCTCCAGCAGCAACGCCTCCACCATCTCCATCGGCAGCTCGGGGGAGCTGCAGCGGCAGCGCGTCATGGAGGCCGTGCACTTCCGCGTGCGCCACACCATCACCATCCCCAACCGCGGCGCCCCCGACGACTGGGCGGACTTTGGCTTCGACCTCCCGGACTGCAAATCCCGCAAACAGTCCATCAAGGAGGAGTTCACGGAGGGGGAGATCAACTGAGGGGGTCTCCACTCGGCAGCAGCGAGAGACGCGGAGCGGGGGGAATGAAACACTCCCCCCCCCCCCCGAAAAATATTTTCAGCCTGGGGGTGTCTGGAAAAGCGTAATTTTGTCGTCCGGAGGGGAGCTGCGAGTGTGAGAGGAAGCAGGGCCCTGAGCCACACCAACGAGGACACGGCGGTGGCTTCAGCGGAGCCGAGGGACAGAGGGTGGCCGTGGCAGCTCAACCCAGCGCCGCAGGGGGGGACCCGCTGGAGCTTCACGTTGGCTTGTGTTCTCGTTGATGGACGATCCCCACGGCCAACGGACACGATGTAAAGACATTTTCCTCTTAGGCGAGACCGGCCTTCGTCACCGCTTCTCTGCTCTCCGCGGTGTCCAGACCCCGTGGGTCTCCATCGCTCTCAAGGACTCAGCCCGTCCCTGCTCCGCAGAGACAGGGCCAGGGGCTGCCACGCAGCCCCCCCTTCCCCAGGGACTGCCGGGAAACACCCCTTGCCTTCTTCGTAGAGCAGAAAAGAACCTGTTTGTCAGTCCCCGATGTGTCCATGTACTTAAATATTTGTGTATATAAACAGAAGCAAATGTACATACAGTGTACTCATTGTGCTGTAAGGAAAAAAAAAAAAAAAAGATTTATTTTCATGTAAACTATAAAAATTGATACTTACTCCTGAGACACCACAGTGTCAAGTAAATTAATTTCATGTTCTAGCATGTAAACATGCAGAAAATCATGTCTCCAGCCTTATCTCTTCGAAGTTCAATTTTTTCCTCCTCGGAACACCTTTCTTGCAATTGCAGGGCGGGGGGGGGAGCCTGTGAATCCTCCCGGGAAGCCAGAGGTCGGGATAACCCCCCCTGCTCCCACGGGGGGGTGGTGCAGACAGGCCAGGCCGGGCAGGGGGGGCACGGGAGGTGTAAATCTGATGCCACCTTGGAGCGAGGAGGTGGACACGGTGAGCTCCATCTCACCACGTGAGCTCTCCCCGGTTTCGTTTGCTGTCTCTGGTCATTTTTTCCAGGCGTAATTTCTCTTTCGGTTCAGGCTGGAAAAAAAACCCTCCGCAGAAAGCATGGGCACAGGTAGGTGTGTTCCCCCCCTCCCTCTCCTGCTCGTGACTCCAGGCCTGGGGAGGTGACATCCCACAACACGTCCCCCAAAAGGCCCGTCAGGGGCTGCCGCTGGAGCTGCTCCTTCTGCCCCCTCAGCCCGGGATGGCTCCAGATCCCGGGCAGCCCTAGGGAATCCGTGGAGGAACGACCTCCCCAGCACCTCCTGCATCCCCTCCCGGCGCTGCCCCTGCCATGGAGACCTCCAGAGGACAGGGCTTCAGCTATTTCAGCCTGGAGAAAAGGAGGGTGAGGGGAGACCCCATCGCTCCCTACAACCCCCTGAAAGGAGGGGGTAGCCAGGGGGGGTCGGTCTCTTCTCCCAAGGAACAGGTGATAGGACAAGAGGAAACGGGCTCAAGTTGCACCAGGGGAGATTTAGGATGGAGATTGGGAACAGTTTCTTCCTGGAAAGGGTTTGAAGCCTTGGCAGAGGCTGCCCCGGGCAGTGGTGGAGTCACCACCCCTGGAGGGATTGAAAAGCCGGGCAGAGGTGGTGCTGAGGGACATGGGTCAGTGGTGGGTTTGTCAGTGTTGGGCTGATGGTTGGACTCCATGAGCTGAAAGGTCCCTTCCAACCCAGACAATTCTGTGATTCTATTTCCCATCTGCCCTGGGCTGGGGAAGGAGCTGGGAGACCCCTGACAGAACCCTGGACCCTCAAACCAGTAGAGCCAAAGAGTCCCAGCTACAACGTTCAGGGCTCACCTGGGAGATGAGCCTTCTCCCCCTTCAGGCCGGTGTCAGAAGATCCACCCATGCCATAACAGCAGCCCCGGGGCCAGGTCCTCCCTCTGCCGCCCTCCTCTTGGTGCCCAGGAGCAGCTCCGAGGCCGGGGGGAGCAGGAGGTGGCCTCTCCCTGCAGTGACAGGAGCCACCGGTGCCAGCGCAGCCTCCTCCGGGCCATTCTGCCCCCCACACCGCACCCATGGGGACCCCGACTCCCTCGGGCTGCTCAACTGTGAACCTATGTCCTGCGATAACGGCTAATTAAAACGGCTAATTAAAGCACTTCAATGCTTTAAAGGTTTTGAAACAACCATTCACATTCTCCACGCTAACCAAGGCTTCCTTGGGCAGGACTGACTGATACCCTCCGACGAGCTACGAGTGGTGGTTTTTGTAATGTTATCTTTGGAAAATGTGTTATTTTTATAGCTGTGGTTTCTCTTTTTTTTTTTTTCCCTGTAAGACAATAAAATCCCAGCACCTGGCAATGAAAGTCTCCCTTATCTTGCGGGGAAAGTGCCCTCCTGTCCCAGCCTCAAAGCCTAAAAACCTCAAAGGGCCCGGACTGGCTTTGCTCCATCGAGCAACCACGAAGGTAGAGACTGAAAACAGAGAAGGAAATCGATAGCAATCTTTATCGCTAAGACAAAGGTTTTCTGAGTTCCAAAAATTACACCGTTAAAAACAATTTCCACGAGAGAACTCTCTTCAGTTATAAACGTCACCGCTATTTCTAGCTTTAGTAATATATTATTGCATATGCAGGAACTGGAAATTGATTGAACTAAGGTGTCTCACGAGAAGTGTTGTTTATAGACTAACACTCAAGGCAAGACCGTTATTTTAATACAATAAAAAAAAAAAAGCTTTCAACTATCTTGAAAACTGGCGCGTGAGACACAGACAAGAGCAGCCAGATCTGTCCGTCTGCCATCAGCCCAACAATAAAAAGGTACAAAGAACCTGGTTAAAAGCAGACTCGCCCGTTGTCAAAGGCACTATCTTTTCCTGTGGTGTCTATTCCACATCTGCTGGACTGTAAAAAAAAAAAAATTACCTTTAAAATACATCATCGGATTCTCTTCCTACACTCAGAGAACGTGATTATTAGTTCAATTTTGCTACTAAAAGGTTAACATACAACATTGGCATTTAAGCGAGGAAAGGAACAGCCCCTTGACAGCTACTGAACGACCCGCCCGGCGGCCGCCTGTCTCGGGAACAGACCTTGTACGGGGTCCTTGCCCAAACTCACAGCCCACGCTGGGAAAAACTCCTTCATGATGCAGTGTTCACTGCTGAAACGCCCCAGCACGTTGCTCCTCTACAGAATAGCCTTAATTTATAGCCTCACTAGGAAGTCTCTCCTCCCTCTAACGTCAGGGCTCCCTCTCTGCTTTCTCATTTCCCCACAACTCAAGAAAATGAGATCAGAACTTCTGGTGAAAAAGATTTAGAAGGCCCAGGAGCAGGTTCAGCAGAGAAGCCACATTCCTGCCTGTACTGAGGGGAAATGAGCACGGACCAGAGGGATGCTCCCGTGGTTTTTTGGAGCATTACATCTCGCTTGCAGAGCTGCCGGGAAAGCCGCCCGCTTGCCCTGCTCCCGTCAAGGCTGGTGATGGTCTGGCACCACCTCACCACGGCCCCAGGAGCACCGCTCTTCTCCTGGGAAAATGGAGCTCCAGGGCCAGCAGAGCCCTCCAGGGCTGGACAAAACTGCCCTGAATTTCTCGAGGGCTCTGGCTGAGGCACTAAGAAACACCCACAGCCCCAGTGCCCAGCACTTCCTGGCTCAAAACGCCTCCATCTTCTGGGCATTTCCGGCAGAAACGTCCAAACCGCAAGTCTTATCGTAGGGTTACAGCGGAGACATCACCAGGTGGGAAGAGCTCACTGTAGCACAACGTTGTCCTTCACCTCAGGACACAGCAGCGCGTGTCACAGGATCTCAGTCTTGATTACAGCCGAGTCTATCGCTTCGTTGCGCAAGTCGACAGCAGACCCGTTCCTCCAGGACTGCTCCGCAGCCGCAGCGACCTGGATCGTCCAGAGAAACTGCTCTTTGGTTACCACGGGGGGTTCTGTGCCTGCAGGGACAGGAACAAAGCGCTGGATGAAACACGGGTTTCATCTCTGCCTTTCGGCACGTCGCTGCCCACCACGGTGTCCCCCTTCAGCTCCCAAACCTCAGAGGGGGGCCTCAGAGTTTAACGAAAAACGTTCATCCTCCTCTTCCTTCCTGTCCTGTGACTAAAATCCTGTATTTCTGCCAATGCAGCCAGCAGGACAGAAATATTTTTACTCCTTCTGGGCAGCCAGGCCTTGAGATGAGGGTCTCCTCGCTGTTAGAAAAGGCTGTTTTCTCCACAAATCCCAGTAAGGTCCAACGTAATTTTCCCTCCCAATTTTCTTCTCAGAACACTCCACCCCTCGCCCATCTCACTGATGTAAAAGCGAGAGAAGCAGCGCACCCCCTGAAGCCGAGTCGCTCCTTTCCATTTGTTCAGCTGTTGGCACAGCCACAGAAGGACCAGCTCCGGTGGGGACTGGGGGCTCCACGTGGGGTTTCACCCACCTGCAGGCACCGTCCTGCTCCTCCCGCACCTACCGAGGACACCGGCGCTTCTCAGCCCACGAAACTGTGTCTGCTTACAGGGAGCTCGCTCATCACCCGCTCATCGCTGCCTTAAACTTAACCACGGTGAATCTCAGCCCTAGCTTTCCACCTACTCATTTCTTTTTGGGGTTTCAGATACAAAGACCAAACTGCAATTGCTGTTGGAACAGCTCCCGAGGGAAGTTTTCACTCCAAGCAAATCCAAAGCAACGCCAGGGATTAGTGTCAGCTTCCTCCTACCTTTCAGGGTTCTCAGGAAGTGTCGGAAGAGCTCCCTGTGTGCCTCCCTGTAGCGGTCAGCTTGGGTCTGGGAGTATATGGGTACCGAAGTGCCCTGCTCCAAAATCCCCAGAGGATTCCGATTATCCACCCGTAACGTTCCTTGAGAACCATGAACCTGCAGGGAGGCAGCATGCAGGAGAGAGAACGTTTTTAGGTTATCGTGCTTTCGGTCCTAAAAACCTGGCTGCTCTATAGAAGCCCCAGGTTGTACAATCAAGAAAGAAGTAGCTTTTAAAATTAGGAGTTACAACCGGCACAGCCCCTCGGATGGGTCAGACGTGACAGAAAACACCAGGTACGTGCTGTACTACAGTGGCTTCCACTTAAGTGATACCTCCACTTTGATTTCTTCACCTGAGCAAAGCTCCTTTGTTAAGTATTTAACAGCTCTGACTCCCCAAATCCAGCCCACGCATCTGTTATCATTCATGACTTTAGGAATTTACAGACAATTTGCCTTTGAGCTTACGCTTTTCTTCCCCTTTAATATCCTTAACCCTTGGCTTGGCCATAGGCCTAACAACACCCTGCAAAGACAATAAACAAACCGTGTGACAACATTTCAGCCAACTCCTGCTCCAGTGTGATGGCACACAGCTTATACCCCCAACAGAATGCGTGTGGACAGAGGCAAAATTGGGGTAACAAGAGAGAAAGCGGGTAGTGGACTAAACAAACACAAGGAATCCAGTTCTGCCGAGGTGCAGGGGTGCTTGTGAAACGCGCTCACAGGCGTGTTGCACAGGGCACAAGACACATGTCGCCAGGCGAACACGGGCAGGGTGAGGCTTGTGCCAGACCGTGGGGTCGTGACAGACTGGACTGAGAAGCAGGAAGGCACCTCTAGTCTCTGGTCACAGCTCCTGGTGCAGTGCTGGCTGATGTCCAAAGTAACGATGGCTCCGCTGGGAAACTTCATGCTGATCGCTACCGCGTCTGCATCTTTCAAGCAGGCCATGTCTGAGGGACAAAACAGGCACTCACTCACACCGGGAACAGCAAACCTGCAAGTACTATGACTAAAAAGGGCTCTTCTCCCTCCAAGAGGTGACGCTGGCTCTACGATACCTTCAAACAGGAAGCATCGGTGACAGCAAAGCGCTTTCTGCCACGTAGGGCAGCTGGTTTCCTTCACCGGCGCTTCTGATGGGGAACACCAGCCCCTGGGCCTGAGCTCCCCCTGCCCGAGAGGAGGCTCCCACTTCTTCCTCCAAACACATCTGCCTGTGCCGCTCATTATAACCGCGATGAGGCGACGGCCAGTGGGCAGCCGGAGGGAGGCAGATGGTACAAAACCCGCCCTGGGGCACTGTGTTTGATGCATTTCAGCGCTTTACCGCAGACTGTAGCGTTGCACACTCCGCCTTCCAACAGCGCCCAGCCAAGACTGGCGGCAGCTGCAATTACCTTAATTAAAACTTTGCATTTCCATTTGAAAAATAGCAGCTTCTGGTAACCCAGAGCGTGCCCATCAGCTTCACCCAACCCAGAGTAAATTCCCATCTTTAACTGTGCCGGGATCACCAGGAAAGTGCCAGAGAAATCAGAGAAAGCAAAGCACTGGAAGAGACTGCACTGACTTCCTCCTGAGCACAAAGTTTGGCTTGTTATTTTCTACGCTTTGCTTTTCACATGGCAAACTGAATATCCCTCCGTTGCCACACAGAGCAGAGTTCAGCCACACTTCTTACAGCAACCGCTTCACATCAGCAGGGAACCGGCAAAATTCAGAAATCATCCCTAAATACCCACAACAACTTCTTGGGAAACTTGCCTTCTATTTCACTAGACTATTTTTGCAACTGTTCAATGGCAGAACAATTTGTCACGGCTACCCATGCTCTCATATGCTCTTCCTTCCCAATTTTAGCACTGAAGCCCAGAGGTACTCAATAAACTATCAAAAGACTTATTCTTACCTGCACAGAATGCGTGCCCCAGTGAAAATATTGTATCTGGTGCACTCTCTCCCAATAACAAACTGACGATATCGATATCGTGCACAGCAGCATTATAAAAAATTCCACCTGGAAGAAGCAAAACTGGGCATTAAGGTCTCCACATTTAAAACCCCCAGTCACTGTACATTGCTGAACAGCACTGAGATCGATATGAAAAGCCCCCTACATCAAAGAAACTCATACTAAAAGCAAACAGAAAAATGTAACAAAAATAAAAAGATTGGTAAAGAAAATGCTCCTCAGAAGAAAGCCCACACAGCTTAAGGCTACACCAACAGAGAGGACTTTCCACCAGAACATGGGGCAAGATACATTTCCAGTTCCATTTTCCAGTTTGAGAAGGAAGTTTCCAGCAGGAAGTACCTGCTGTTTTGAGGAAGCTCAGAGGCGCCGCTGGGTAGACGCTGCTGGTGGTCGATATGCGGTGGATCCTCCCCAGCGCCCGGCTGTCGCGGACTTTCTTGCACAAGAACTGCAGCGCAGGGTCAAAGCGCCTTCGGAGAGAGAGGGGGGCTCTGTTCAGCATTTGGAAGAGGAGGAGGTCACCCCGGCCCCTGCTACCGCTGCGGCGTGAGCCCCAACGATGGCAGCCAGCGGCGGGAGCGGGACAGGAACCTCACCGGACAGACGGGGTCAGACACAGCTTTATAAGTTATTATTTTGTATGAACTTGGCTTCTTGCAAACGAGTCTCAGATCAGCACTTGTGAAGACTTAAGGTAACAACTTGAATGAAGAAATTGCAAAGCCTCCGAAGGGCTGCAGAGATGTGGACCCCAACTGCCCTTGGCCATTCTAAAAAACCCCAGAGCTTTCACACCTTGAAAGCTTCATCCTTTGAGTTCCACTACATCCATTCAAGTGGGCATTATTTTAATCTCATGACAGCTAGATTTTATCTCCATTAAGCATGAAGAATTAATCCAACCCAATTAACTCCCAGGTGAACAATGTTAACAAGCAGCAGCGAAACTAAGTTTATTTGAGGACAAACTCAGGAAAGCCTGAGGAGCCAATGCTACTTTCAGGCACATGCTTCTTATCAAGTATAAATGAGAAGAAAAATGCTGGTCTTACTTGTAGAATCCACACACCAATGGTCTTCCACACCTGTCAGCCTCATCAAAACAAGCTTCTGCCGTTTGCCTGTCAAAACTGGGCAGCCTCTCGCAAAACACACCTTTTCCTGTGCAAAACGGAACAGAGAGCAGGACTGAAGGCAAGACACAGTCTGCACAAAATGCTTCTTTCTTGCAGTAACATACAGATGTCATCACAGTCTAGAAATTACGTTTGATGAAACCGCACCATGGCTTTTTATTTGCTGATGCCACAAACTCTCCCTTGGCCCCCAGCTGTGGTTTTACCACCCCAAGAAGCGCCACTGCTTTGACACTCAGCTTTGCTTTAAGTCCTACTGGTATTTCGAGGACCAGACACTCCGCACGGCTGTACTGGGAACCAGCACACAACAAACTCCATTGGTGTTAAGCCATTAACATCACTGGACTCATTTCTCTTTAATTACGTGATTAGATAGTCTGCACAGCCCCAGGGACACTGCTGAAAGGAGAAAGCATTCACATTTAAAGCGCCGAGCAAGGACACAAGGTCTGCCTCAATGTGTGCTACTGACTACAGATAAAAGCTGGGTTTGCAGCCGTTCCTCTTACCCGCTCGTAGAGCATCTATTACAATCTCGGAGGCTTCTTCGGGCGGTGAACAAATAATGGCTCCAGAGACTCTGCAGGAATCAAAAGAAAGACCTTCAGTGAAGACAGGGCTTTCACCAGAATAAACAATGCTCAAAAGCTCCTTTCAGTTAAGAGTTATTTTTCTAATCGCTGCCTTAAACTTGGAGGAAGAGTTTAAAAAAAAAGACATAAAATCCCATTGCTCTGGAAGAGCACGTTGTGTTATAAAAGGAACTCGGTACCTGTTTGCAAGGCTGAAACATGGGATGACAGATACAGGTTAAAATCACAAGTGGCACCATGGAATTGCATTGCTTTTCCTGCATCTTTAAGGAAAAAGTCTTTTAAAGGTGTCTTTTGAAAGCAAGTTAAATCCTGTGAGTTAATGCATACAGTGGAATTTAAAGTATTTATGCGGTAGAGCTGCTGCACAAGTGACGGGTACATCTTCCCTTATTATCATTCTTGTTTCTAATATCAAATCCATCTTTCTTAACAGCTGCGTTTCACTTCTGCAATGATACTTAAAATAGCATTCTGAGAACTGACTGTAACCACATCACTAGGTGTTACTCGTTCAGTTGAACTGTGAAGCAAAATGCCACAATCTTTGCTATTTACAGCAATCCTGGCTTATCTCAGTTACAAAAGAGCCTCCTCCGTCAGCCAGCTGCTCCGAGGCAGCCAAACCGGCAGGCAGCAGGAAAGCGTGTTGTTTATTGCTCTATGGGAATAGAGGAAAACAAAGATATTTTTTATATTTCTTAACAAAGCTGCCTGCAACTAAACTCCTCTGCGTTTCCATCGATTCTGAGCACGTGAGCCGAGCTAAGCTTCCCAGGGACTTCTGAAGCATCTGTGACGTACTACGTAAGGCTTAGCCGGCAACGGCCCCTCGGTCTCGCTCCGTTCCCACACACGGGGCCGGACAAGCACGGTCTGGGTCCACTGCGGCACAGCGGGATTATCCGGAGAGGGGAAAGCAAGGCTCGCGGCAGGGAAGGAGCACGCACGGGAGCTAGTGGTGGACAGTACCGCTGATCGTTGAGCGCGATATCGGCGTCCTGCTGCCGCAGCACCCTGGTGCCAGCCAGGAACTCGGCGCCAAAGGCACACTCCACCTCCTCCAGCTGATCCTCCACAATATAAAGCAGGCAGCAGCCGTTTTCCTCCATCAGGGTTTGAAACAAGGCTTTATTAACAAGCCCTATGCCAAAGAGGGCGAGGCCGACGCCGCTGCCGTGCCGTACAGTGGGTGCTGGGCTGTCGGAGGCCTCAGGGGCAGCCCCTCTTTGGCCAGCCTGCTTTGAGGGGGCAGGCGCGATCCTCATGCGGAAGGTGGCAGGCGCCGAGGGGCGGCTGGCGGAGGTGGAGGGCGTCGGGTCTTCCTGGGGGGTGACAGTGCTCGTCGGGGAGCTGGTGACGATGGGGTGGTGGGGAACCAACGGCTTGTGGTAGGAGGGTGGCGAGGGGACGATGGCGCTGGTGCCGGCGAGGATGAAGGAGGGTTGGGAGAGCAGGGAGGGCGCGTCGAGCTGCAGGGGCAGGCCGCCACCGCCATCCGCACCTGCAGAGCTGGGCGAGACAGAGGGATGGGGTGAGCCCCCGCCGCTCCCCCTGGCCCAGCGAGGGCCGAAGGCCCCGCGGTTCCTCCCTGCTCCAACACCGGCAGCCGAACCGCCGTGCGCCGGGCAGGGAGCGGCGGGGCCGGGCACTCACAGGAGCAGCGGGGCCCGCAGGCCGTGCTGGCGGAGGAGGCGGCGGTTGCGGTAGTGGCGGCCGGAGGAGAGGTGCTCGAGGATGCGGTCGCGGCGGACCCGCATGGGCAGCTGGCAGGAGGTGCAGTACAGCGTCTCCACCACCACCGCCGCCTCCCCGCCGCCGCCGCCGCGCTCCAGGAGGTGCCGCTTCACCGCCAGCTCCGAGAACTCGGCCGCGTAGTCGTGCAGCGTCTTCTTCTTCCGCCCCATGGCGGCGGCCCGGCCCGCCCCGGAAGCGGAAGTCGAGGTGCGGCCGCCGCCGCCGTTGCCTGGCAACCGGATGCGGCCCGGCCCCGCTCCCCGCCACGGCGGGGGGAACCCACCGCGCTGGGCCCGGCCTCTGACAGCGCCGGGAGAGGGGAGCGATCGTCCCCCCGGGCGGACACCGCCGCCTCCGCTCTCTCCACAGGAGCGCTGGCCCCTCTCCGCAGCGCGGCCATGGAAGGAGCGAGCCCGGACGTGGCGGCCTCCGGCGGCGCCGGTGCCCGCGGGGTCCCGCAGGGGCCAAGGCTGGCCGAGGGGCTGAACGCCGGCCCGGATCTCCGAGAGGAGCTGCAGAAGGCAAAGCACGACTACAACATGGCCGCAGGTACCTGGGGAAGGTGCCCAAAAACATGCCGTTGATCAAGTTCGTCTTCTGCCATTCTGCTCCTTTCACCGAGGAAAAAAAAACGGAGGTTAGGGTGCGGTGAGGGCAAAGCCTGCTCTCCACTGCTGCTGACAGAGTGAGGGTGAAAGGCCGCTTGTTTTGAAACCACATTCCCTCTCGCCTTCGAAGTGAGCGGCAGGGAAAGCCCCGAGCAGCATCACCCACTGCTGCTTCAGCACTTCCTAACAGGCCCCGCCAGTCCTCAGAGCGGCTCCTACCTCACACACCGCAGTTAAGTTTAACATATATCACAGCAAAGCACTACTAAATGCATTATCAACCAGCGTCACTGCGGCTACAGCGTTAATGTCACCCAGGGCCTATACTGGGACAGATACAACAGCAGCTTTGCTCAGGCTTTACCTCAAAAAGGAACCAGGAAGCTTTCGGCAGGAATTGGGTTTGCTTAACACTTGTACTCCCAACTTTCCAGGTGCCATCTCTTCCTTGCACAGACAACTGGAGGTCCAAGAATCCCAGCTTCGGAGAATCAAATCTGAAAAGGAAATGCTCCAAAAGAAGCTCAGAGAGCAGGAAAATCAGCTACAAGCCATGGCTACCAAGGTACCGCCCCGAGAGCACGGTCGCCATCCTCGTTAGGAGCTGGCAGCGGGGAATTCGGGCTCTATGCACCGGTTCCCCTCCTCACAGACAGGAGCTGCACCTCCCAACTGCAAAACTCAAGTGTCACGTATTTTCTCCTAAGATTTGCAATCTGAGAGACGAACGGAAACATGACGAAATGATGATGGCAATAGAGGAGGAGAACTGCAGGCTTCAACAGGTAAATTTGCTGCACAGCCATTAAAGAAAATCCCACTTTTAGCTGCTTAGTTGTGCTTGGTTTAGATTTGGGGGAGTTTACCACATTAAAAAAAACCCAAAAAACCTATTCAATCCAGTAGTTTTAGAGAAAATGCCAATAATGGTTAGCAGTACTGGAGGGCTGTTGGTCTTTAGGCTCTGCCCAGAAAACGTGAGGAGTGTTTGGACCAGATACTGGGAAGCTGCGTCCGAGCCTGCTCCCTTCCTTCCCCGCTAGAATGGTTGGATTTCTGGATCTCCCCAGGTTGTCACAGAACAAGAATCCAAGCTGGCCGAGCAGAACCAGCTGCTCTGTGAGTTACAGGAGACCGTCAGCCAGCTTCGGGCTGAGGTCCTGAGCAGCCGGTGCCGCATCCGGGAGCAGCAACAGGCACAGGAGGAGATCCAGAGCCAAGCCCAGACACTGCAGCACCGGGAGCTGCAAACCAGAGTGGCCCTCGAATGCATCACCAGCAGGGTAAGTGCAGCCTCCCTCCCTTCTCTTGCCTCTCTCCCGGGAGATGCCTCAACCATTTCACACAGAGAATCCGAAAGCTCGGAGAGGTTCTTGGGGCGGGAGATGCACCATGGCACTGCAGTCCTTCGCTCTCAGGGCCCGGCTTCCCTTTGCAGCCACGGGGCCAGAGGAGCAGGGAACTCAGTCTGTTTGCTTCCCAGCTTTTTAGCATGCCCCTATGTCACTGACATAGCAAACAGGCCCTAAATCATAGAACAGAATCATAGAATTGTCTAAGTTGGAAGGGACCTGTAAGATCGTCGAGTCCAACCATCAACCTGACTGATAAAACCCATCACTAACCCATGTCTCTAAGCACTATGTCAACCCGGCTTTTAAATACCTCCAGGGATGGTGCCTCAACCACTGCCCTGGGCAGCCCATTCCAAGGCTTAATAACCTCTCCCATGTCAAAATTGTTCCTAATATCTGATCTGAACCTCCCCTGGCGCAACTTGAGGCCATTAAATACCAGAAGCCCTTGAGAAACTCGAGTTCACAACAGTTACATCACCAGATTTCCAACATCCTTCCAGACTTAAAGTCACAGATACCACCTTAGAGCCATGTCCCACAGGCACACGTGCCTGGTAGCAAGCACGGAGCCCAATACCTGGGTAAGGAACTTAACTCACCCAGAAACACATCGTTATCCCAGTACTTGCAGTGAAGCCCAGTCCAACCACCTGTCACTGCACCTAAAGGGACCTTCCATTTCATCATTCACTGGTTCTTTGTCCAAATCTGACAGCGCAGTCTCTGTAAATCCATGCAAATGCCAAGGAATTGTGTAAAAAGACTAAAACTACCTATTTCTTTCCTCTTTTATCAAAAGTTTGAAAGGTATCGAAGCAAAATCATCCAGGCTACGTTCAGTATGGCAGGCAGCAAGCCCCCCCAGGCCGAGGTGACGGACGAGGAGGTGCTGGAGGCAATGCAGGTACGTGGCTCTTTCCGGCTCTGCTTCCATCAAGGGCAAAGGACGGATGAGGTGAGAGACCACCCTGCAGTGCTGCCGTCTGCCTAATGCTTTCCACCCCTTTACATATCCCTCATTTTCAGAAAATCATTAACGAACGGACAGAGTTCCATCAGATGCTGAAACAGAAAGGCATCAAGGTCCCATCGCTCCACAGCATCGACACATCTACTTTGTCACCTGCCAGCACTAAGGGGAGGAGGAAGAGTCCCGTAAGGTATCTTTCACCACCTGAAAAGCAGCCCTAATGGCGGAGTCAAAAACGTCACCAACCTCAGGCTCCTGTTCCTTGGGTTTCAGACGGCGACATTACTAACAAATTGAACTAATTTTACTAAAATCAAGTGCTGCGGGAATATCTAATTCAATGGTTTAAACTGTCTCAGAGCACAATTCACTGTAAATCACTGGTCTGTAGAAATACTTGACTTCACAGGGAAGCTTGAAGCACTACTAAGGACTTTTTGGCTGCAGGTAGCTAGAAAACATTAAATCACCACTTTTGCAGTACACAATAGCTGCTTTGGCAAGTTTGTATGGTTACTCGACTGGAAAATTCACCAACACCAAAACAAGTGACAGTGACATACGACAGCAAGAACTGTTTTATTTTTCCATTCAATATGCAAGGCCCAACACATGGACGTATTTGACATGGTATCTGGAAGGTCAGTTAGAGCTCTGTAGAATTTTTAACAGAAAAAAAGCCAATCTGCAGGTCACCCGAGCTCATGGGGAGGTTTGCATCCATACAGGTAGCAGCCCCGATGTAAAAGTCACCCAGAGATTGCAAGAAAGGGAGCTCTGGCAGCGTCGATGGAAGGCAGTGTTGGCCTTTGAGCACAACTGAACCACATGAGCAAGAATAAATTCAGTCCTGGATGGACAGTGACCCAACGGGTGCACAATGAGGTCACTACACCTTGTATTTCCACCAGGATGGACGATGGCCCTAAAACCAACTGGGACACACAAACCCCTGCAGTCAATTCAACCGACTCCACTTAAAAATGGAAGCTGCATTAATGCCTGAATACAGAAACCGTCACTTCAAAACTCATTCCCCAAGTTCTGACAGCAACTAAAGTTTTCACAATTACTCCAGATAAAAAAAGTGATGCAGACTGAGGTGCTGGCGAAGCAGTTCTGCACTCTGTGCTCAGTACCGGTACACACAGCGCCTCGCTGAGTCTCAATGCTCTCACCTCCCGGATCCTGCAGTTTAGCTGCCAAAATAATAACCCCGCTGAAACACAGCAGGAAGAAACCGTGATCTGGCAGGAGAATACAACTGCACTCCTTTTATAACTGCTAAGATGTCATAATGGTTTGCTCTACTGGTTAATGCATTCTGACTTCCAATACCTTCTCTAAGTTTGTATCTGAAGACGCCATTATCTACCGAGTCAGAACTCCGATGATTTTCTGTTAAGGCTGGAAGAAGGCAATACTCCTCACCGTAGCTGGATCAGACTTGGCAGTTTGTATACACCCAGGCAGGATGCACCGAATCTCTTCTGTAAAAAACCCAGACCACCTCACTGCGTACGACTTGCATTGCTGAATATGGAAAAAAAATAAATGGAGTAATTTTCTGAGCTTTGGCAGCTGCTAACGTATTACAGTCAGAAGAGAGGAAACGGTGGTCAAGTCAGTTTTTGAAGGATAAAGTACTTTCAAGTTTCCATCTGTGTCCACCACGCGAACCTGCTCCACTACCAGCGGCTGCGTGTTCTGGCTGGGGTTCAAATTCACTGGTCCACAAAGAGCATCAGATTCGTTATCCGAGCCCGAGTCTTCCTTATTTTCCAAAGTAATTCTGTTCAGTTCTGCAATTTTCTGTTAAAATCAAAATACAGAAAACAAGATTAATTCTGCAGCTAAGCCCTCTGAGCAACTCCAAGTTGCTTCCAAGGTGTGGATCCGTCCAGGCTGTGGAGGAACATCTGCACGAAAACATTCTTCAGTGGGTTAGAATCAGGAAACCGAAAGGCCTTTTGATGTTCTCACTCCTGGGCTCTCCAGGAGGTCCCACTCCTTCTGAGCAATTTAAGTTTTTTTGCATTTGACCAGGCCCAAGTTCTGTGTTAAAGCACTGGATTCTGAGCGAAAAGAGCCTGCTGTAGGATCAGCACCGAGGAGTTTGCTTTTGGTCCATTTGAAATTGTCTCTGTTACCACCTTGTGTAACTACACAAATCAGCTACCCCTCACCAGCGTGTTCCAAAGGTCACATTAACTGGACAAGATAAAATACACTTACCTTGCAAACCACTGAACAGCTACTACCCTGTACTTACCTTATACCAAGTTTTAAACCCTCTCACCACAGAAGCTTTTATTAAAGCATGTTGAACGGCATTTAATGAGACTGTCCTGCTGCTAATAAAGCATCTGAAAGATAATTCTGTACTAATGACAGGACCCAGCAAGCTAGTTTTCAGGCAGGCTCAGGTGAGGAATCTCCCTAAAAGAATTTATTGGCAGCACCTGAAGCCGTAAGATCACTAACAAGGGGCAGGGTTGAAAGTCAAAGCATGCATTTCCAGTTGTGGTAACACAACATTATTTACCCTGGAGAGTTCTGAGGTCTGACAGTCAGGACACAAGAATGTAAAACCCTTTTGTGATATGGCAAGAATGGAATAGTAAGTGAAAGAGAGGGAATAATAACACTACTAAAATAAAAACGTCTGTATTCTTCTCAATACGTGTGAGCAATAAAAATTCTGTTAAGCAGCACACTGAGAATAGGCAGAATTATTTAACCGGACTGCTTACCAGAATTAGTGTGTCCATGACGTCTTTGCATATCTGTAAACTGGTGTCGCTGGTCACTTCCAGAAACAGATCCCGGGTGTCTTTTCTGATCTGTAAGAATTTCACAGGTAAAGCGGTAAGGAATGCGATCACACTCACCCATGGTCACTCGGCAACGTGGCCATACACAGAGCGAGTGACAAGCTCTCATTCAGTTCCACCGCAGGCAAAGTCCTGCCTTTCCCTACAAGTCAAAAACCAGATTCTTGCCCTTCAGAAAAGCCCTGGTGCCTTTGGAACAGCCTGCCAGAGCTGTGCAGATTTCCAAGGGTAAAAATATAACTGCAAGATCCATCTCACTCTGACAGTCCAGCAGAGAAGATTCAGGCTCTGCAGATTTATATTGGGAATGCAATCACACGTTTCACCGAACCGCGTGTATAAATATCTCTCAGTAGAAAGAAACACTGCTTAATCCTGATTAACGTATTTCCACTACCAGGCAGTACCTTTGTTTTCTCGCTATTGGTTATTGGTGGGAAAGAAATCACCACGCCTTCGGCATCCACCAGACACGGGTAGTTATCTTTGCCATCCAGTAACTGGAGATACCTGCCGAGAGACACACAGCAGCAGCCAAGTGAGCAACTGAAAGCACTCGGTGTTTCTCATCTCAACCCCCAATGCTCGTGTGGGGTTCGTTAGCCCCATCGCCGTTACACATTCACAATACACCTCAGCACACGTTCTCCGGTGCTGTTTTTCCCTACGAGTGTATGTTACCAAACTTCACCGAAGAAAAACCAAGAAGAGGTCAGAACACTGACTTGTGCAATCCAGAAACGTTCTGGCGCTTCTTCTGCTTCCTCTGCTCCTCAGCTTCCAACTGGAGCTGGCGGAGAAGGTCCTTTGCCTTGATCTCCTTTCGGCCCAGGGGCGTTACCTGCACCATATGAGGAAACAAACATTTGAATTCCAGAGGGACTCAAACACCGGGGTTATTAAAACTCTCCTGTAGCCAAGTCCATAATTAAACCCACGCTTCTGTGTGCCCTCGTTCCTAACACCCTGTTCGAGCAGCCTTTGTTACAGCAGAATATCAAGAAAATTAGTACAACTTCTACGTTAAAGTTCCTCAAATTAGTTTTCTATGGTCTATGGGGTAAGAAAAAAAAAAAAATTCTTTCTGTTCTCTAGAGTTCCAGAAAGCAAAAGGGAAGAAAGAGGAAAGGCCCATTGATGCCACCGGCCCTACCTTCAGCTCATCGGGGGGCTGAACATCATAGAGCAGGGGACCTTTGATCAGCTGCAGGTCGTGGGTGGCGATTGTGGCTGCTGTCCGCTTCTCACAGATGTCTTCGTGCAGCTTAGTCTAAAAGAAAGAATGCCATCAAATATACCAACAATATCAACGTGATTTATTCCTCCTGGGGTTCAGACTCTTCTATATTTAGTGTTTGTAGCGTTATCAGCGACTTGAGTTAACACTTCTGCATTAAACGGAGCCCTTCCCTTCACCTGTGAGATAATTTTATCAGAATTACAAACGAAAGGTGAAGGCAGTGAAGCACAGCACACGGCGCGTTTCCCTACTGGGAGATAAACAGTTTTAAATCAGAAAACAATCACAAATATACGAGTCTCGTAATCGGAAAGAAGCCAATGCCGGCCCTCTCACGGGCAGGGGCAGTGGGAACGGCTGTGGTTACGGTGCCTGGGCTGGAAGGTTTGGGGTAGGGATGGTTTTAGCTCAGATGAGGGAACCTGGAGCCAAACCAGGGCATTTCTACCATGGGTGAGGGTTGATTAGTGGTTCTCAACAGGTCCCACAGCACTAACAAGCTGTTGTTACAGAGGCAACGCAAACGCACGTGCGTTCATCGCCCTCTCATGGCAATATCTGAGCTACGAGGTTCTTCATGAAAACCAGTTTTGCTTATTATGGCCTGAGGAGGCAGCACAGCTATCCCTCACTGCCCGCTGGGTGACGGGCTCACCCTCAATTCCAGACACTTCTCTGCTGGAAGGAGTCTAGGACGGTCCATTTCCTACTCTGCTAACAACACTCCCGTTGCAAACGAGTAACACAAGACCTCAGCGCTTACCTGCGCAGACAGGAACCTCTTCAGAGCATTTCCCGGCTTCAAGTTGACTCCCTTCAGCACGCAGCACACAATGAAGGCTCGAACATCTTTGACGCCTGGGCTCGCTTTGACCACCAAGGGCGCTGGGTTTTCAGAGATGTGCAGCACCTTCACCAGCAGCTTGCTCACCTCCTCCAGCTCGTCCTGCTCCCCGTCCCCGCCATCCTTCTTCTGCTGCTTCTCCCTCTTCTTCTTCCTGGCCTCCTCTCTGCCGCTCTCGGCTTTCCCCTTCCCGCGGCCGCCGGCCCGCAGGTACTCTAGGATGGCCTTCATCTGGCAGCTGTTGACCATCTTCTCCAGCCGCTTGTCCTTCAGCTGGTTGCCCCTGAAGTTTGCTTCCTTCAGGCGGGGGCAGTCGGCCAGGGCGGCGGGCAGCTCACGCAGCTGGTTGTTGCCCACGTCCAGGCTCTAGAGGAGACAAGAGATGGGCATCAGTGGTGATGGTGGGGATGGGGGTCAGGGTGGGTGGGGGTCAGTGGTGATGGTGGGGATGGGGGTCAGGGTGGGGGGATGGTGGGGATGGTGGGGATGGGGGTCAGGGTGGGGATGGGGGTCAGGGAGGGTGGGGATGGGGGTCAGGGAGGGTGGGGATGGGGGTCAGGGTGGGTGGGCTCCCACCTTGAGTGCCGGCAGGGCAGCGATGTCGGCGCCCAGCTCCTCCACCTGGTTGTCGGCCGCCTCCAGCCGGCTGAGGAGCGGGAAGGGCCCGCCGGGGAGGGCGGCCCCGCTGCCGGCGGGGGGCAGGAGCCCTCCGGGCAGCACCCGCAGCCGGTTCCCGGAGAGCAGCAGCGCCTGGAGCTGCGGGGCGGCGCGGGCCAGCCCCGGGCCCAGCTCCCGCAGCCGGTTCCCGCTCAGGTTGAGGCTGCGCAGCTGCGGGAAGGCCGGGGCCGCCGCCGCCTCCTCCTCCTCCTCCGCCGTCCCCGCTCCCCCCAGCGCGGCGGGCAGCGCCTCCAGCCCGTTCCCGGAGAGGTCGAGGAGGCGGAGGGCCGGCAGCGTCCCCCCCAGCCCCGCGCCCAGCCCGGCGGGGCCCAGCGCGTTGTCCCGCAGCACCAGCGTGTGGAGGGCGGGCAGGGCGGCGGCCAGCCCCGGGCCCAGCTCCCGCAGCGCCGCGCACCCGCTCAGCTCCAGCGACTGCAGCAGCGGCAGCGCCAGCAGCGCCGCCGGCAGCCGCCCCCCGCCCGCCGCCACCCGCTCCGCCACCGCCGCCCCCGCCAGCGACAGCTCCCGCCGCCGCTCCCGCCCCGCCGCCTCCAGCTCCGGCCAGGCCGCCGCCGCCGCCGCCATGGCGCTCCCCGGCCCGGCCCGGCCCGCCGCCGCGCAAGGCCCGCCCCGGTCCGCCCCGCCCCGGGCTGGAGCCACCGACCGGGAATAAAGCGGGATCCGCTCCGCCCGATGGCGCGGAAAGCGACACCTCTTAAGGCCAAAACCCCGGGATCACGGAATCACCTGTAAGAGCATCGAGTCCCACCATCAACCTGACTGATAAAACCCATCACTAACCCGTGTCTCCAAGCTCTATGCCGACCCGGCTTTCGAATCCCTCCAGGGATGGTGCCTCAACCACCGCCCTGGGCAGCCCCTTCCGATGTGCAATAACCCCTTCCGTGTCAAAATTGTTCCTAATATCCCATCTGAACCTCCCCTGGCGCAACTTGAGGCCGTTTCCTCTTGTCCCATGGCCTGTTCCTTGGGAGAAGAGACCGACCACCCCCGGCTACCCCCTCCTTTCAGGTAGATCTCATCACTGGGGGGCACGGTACGGATAAACCACGATTCCTCCCCACCCTGTACCCATTTCTGCTCTAACAGCTGGAAAACGCAGAGGTACCGCCCAAACTCACTAAACAATTTTATTAAGTAAGTGCAATATGAACAACATACAGGTTTAACATCAGTGACTTTTTCCTCTTGAAACGACAGCAATAAAATCTCTAGGATTTAAATACCTTCTCTGCTTTATCCAGTACTTAGGAACCGCGTAATCTACACAAGGGCTCTCTCGAGCGGTGGAACTCCAAGCAGCGGCTGGAGATGGGATGGATTCCGCTCGCAGGGACGCTGGCCGCTCTTGGGGCATCTCTGCAGTGTACATGGATGAAAACAATGCGGTTGACATTCAGGTAGAGGATGGAAAAAGAGATGAGACATAAAAAAAGCCCATGACACAGGGACGACAGTCTGTTCCTCCTTTAATAACGATGTACCCTCATTCTGGTTGAAGTTTTCCAGTCTCACAGCTGGGAGAACGTGTTTCCATCAGCCAGACCTCCGCCCGTGCAACAGCTTTACTCCACAACACTTCACTCCAGACTCCAGCCCACAGGGACAAACGTCACCGTGTTTGTCACACCACTGTTTCAGTTGCCACCACAGAAAACGGGGTTTTTTTATGAACTGAATGGAAGCCGTCCAGTGAGCTCATCCTTTAAAATCGACACCTGGTACCGCTACGTGCAAAGAAGGTCCTTCCACATCCTAAAAAATTTTACATTTTCTCACCTCTAAGTTGTTACCATTGAGTAGTTAAATATTATCTTTATATCTCACTTTAGAAGCACATTTTTTTAGTCTAAAGGTACCCAGCAATCTCACTGAATGTTACACACGCTAAAATACTTCACCAATTTCTCTAAAATGTTGTTAAAAAGCGAGTCTGGATTTGAAAAAAAAAAAAAAAAAAATTACAAAGCCCTAAGTTGCAGGAATCTCCTACAGGACAGCCTCTTGCAGTGAAAAAGCTGCAGCATTATTGCACGGGTCCCTACAGCATAATCCCTGCGCCCGGCGCCGGAGCCAAGAGAAAGGCAGCGACCGCAGAGAGAGGAGCACCAGGAGCTGCCCAAGGGAAAACGCTGCCTGAAAGGGCATCTCACACGGCTCCAGCCCTCCTGCCAGCACCGGGAAACACCACCCTGGCTAGAAATAATAGCGTTTGTGGGGTTTGGGGATTTTTTGGTTGTTTTGGTTTGGTTTGTTGTGTTAATTTTATTTATTTATTTTTAAAAAGCCCATGTTTAAAAAGGTTGTCCCATCACGTTATAAAACAGAAAGCACACATCCTGCTACATGCAGGATTTAAGTGAGTATTTTAAGTACACTTGACTTGACTGGCTTTAAAAGCTACGGCTGAGGAGCAACGCAGAGCTGTATTTACCGACTCCATTACTGACTGCATCGGCCAAGGCAAAATACATGGAGGACCTTTGCAAATGGGGGTTTTTTCACTAAATTTACACAGTGGGAATCTCACAGTTTTATGTCCTAAAGGCAAAAATGCTCTGGGCAGCAGCTCAGGAGCCTGCAGCCCACTGCATGGGCTAATAATCTCTGAGGAAAAGCAACGGTGATTTTCTTGCATAAGGAATCAGGTTCCCAAATAGGAACCCGTGTCACTAAAGCAGAAATAAAAATACTTAAATATTTGTTAATATATATATTTTCCTAATGTATATATATTTATTAATATATATATATTTACAGGAGTTAAAGAAATGATCTATATAAAGACTTTCAAAATACAGGTGCCCCGGTCTACCTGTAAAATTCCTCAGCTTGTAGACAGGCTGCACACGAATATAAAAACTGCGCATTACAAAATCAGTGCTCTATATACAAAATATCACACATTCACTCTGTGGTAGCAAAAAAAACCCCCAATCCCCAAACTTCTACTTCTATTACCACGATCGCTCATTCTTGTACCTGTGTGGACATCGAGGTGGGACCAATTAATTCTACCCTGGGAAGCCATTGCCCGAACGTTCCAAGTAAAACCGTGAGGATCGTTGCTTTGGGTACAAAGCGTCACACGTGGTGTCTTAACAGAATTTGTTCTTTTTGAAGCTATTAAATGGTGCCATGCTGCAGTCTATGGATGTTTATTTTAATCAAGATCTTACTAGAGAAACAGTGTTAAAGCTGGCTTTAGAAGCAAGCGGAAAACTACACTAGAGCAGGGAAAAAGGTCTAAATTTATTAATTCAAGCTTTTCAGGGCCCTGCTAAGATTTTTTTCCTTTCTTTAAGGGGCCGTATCTTGGGGATGTATTTCAGAATTAACTGTGAGATTTTAAAACACAACTTTAGTTTTTGCAGTGGCTCCACCCATACCCACTCTCGCTACACACCAAACGGGACACCTGCGGTTCGGTTTAACCCCCCTGTCAAGAGGACTAATAAGTATAATAAGGACTAATAAGGCACTTGGTGCTCAGCACGAGGGGCCACGCCAACGGCTATTTCATGGTGCTCCCTACGTGCTGGCCCATCACACGGCAACAGCCAGCCCTCACGCTCTTTATTTGGTGCCAATTCTTGGCATTGAGCGGTGCTTTGGGTGCTGCTCTGCTGCCTTTAGAACCCTAAACCTGAAATACGTGCGGATTCAGGCCTCCACAGCAAACCCGCCTCTCACCGCGGACAAGAAGTGTGACCCTGCGTGACCCTTTTTTTTTTGGCAGAAAACTGTTAGCAATATATTCCGCAATTATTCCATTGAAGTGATTATCTGGTAAAGTCAGCTAACACAGGCGTTCCTTCCCAAGTTTTCACAATATGTAACTGCAAAAAAGTGTCACACTTGGATCAGAAGAACAAGCGCTTTTCAGCTCTGTCCTGAAAGCCTGGTAGGGCTTTCTGCTCTTCCCCAAAAGAAAGCCAGAACACAGACAACTGCGGCTTTTGGATCTTAAGAAAATTCCTTCCTGATTCTTAAGGAAATTCCTTCCTGGATCTCAAATCCAGCCTGTTAGAGCCCCAGGCCCAGAGCAATCCCAGGAGCTGGGCTCACCTCTGCTGCCTGTAACTGCAGTTGCAGCATGACTCTGTTACCTTGACTCATTGGGCAGATTTTCAACATGAGGAACCAGCCGAAGACCAAGGCACAGCCTTCCCTGTGCCACAGGGGGAATGTGACAGGCCAGATCTCTCCCACAACATTTGCACGTTTCTAGGAGCAAACCCCGGTGCTGCACAGGCAGGTGACACAAGAGCTATCAGACAAGGGCAGTACCACGCAAGGCTGATCAACAGCCCCACGGAGTCAAACAAAAAAGATGACGAGTTGCCCACAATTTTTAAATAACTATTAACAACTATTTGCCCAGTTATTAAGACAAAGGAAAAAATACTTGTCCTGTCATCGCTTTGAGTATGTTTTGCCAGTGCTTTTATTTGGACCCCCTCTCGGGGTTGGGATCTTGCTTCCTATAGAGGGAGGTCGAGATTTTGCTCCTGAAGGACCCGTTTTCCTTAAATACTGGCCACCTACTTTGCCTGTGAAGAGAAAATACAGATCATTATTACAAGCACATCTAGTCCCAGTCTTGAGTTGTATCTCCCATTTTGGTTCTCAAGATATATTAAGTCTAAATGACTGATACCAGCAACTAAGAGTCAGCAGCATCCAGGCTGAGGCACATCTCGTACCAGGAGGGGTAGGACTAAGTGGTCAGGGCTCCCTCCTTATCTCTAGGAATTTGCTCTGGAGTTTTAGCTTGACCCAGGCAAGATTTAAGTTCCTCCTGACCATGTTTCCAAACTCCAAGCAGCAGCAAACTAACCAGTGCTCTCATTAGCAGGCAGAAATAGCAGGGCTGCAGACAGACAGACAGCGGTGATGGTAGGTCCAGCTGAAGACTGGAAACTGCTGAGTTTAATCCCATTCACTAACGACAGCTCAAAGAGACAGTTCAACAGCTCTCTCCAGGAGTTTGGGGTAATTGTGGAACACAGACAGGAGCAAAGCAAGTATCAGAGAGAGGAGGTTAATTCCAGCAACGACCCGAGCACACAGCGGACAAATAACCCTGAAAAAAGTCTGAAGGGGGAATGGGAATGGGATGTTACTGGCTAGAAGAGTTTTGGTGCTGCAGGCAGTGAAAATAGCTTGTTTGTTCAACTCCTGTGTTCAGGAAATAAAAGGATTTTGCATGTGCTTTATTTATAAAGATGACTGTTAAAAAAACCACCTGACATCAGCATCAATTTTTGCACAGTCATAAATTCTGCCTAGCTCCTGGGTTCAAACTGAAAAGGAAAAGCAGCACACAGCACTAACGATTCAATTCAGCTTGTAATTAGGATGAGATTAGCACCCTCTCATTGGACAGTAAAAGCTAAATCGGGCTCTGGGTTCTCTGTGTCAGCGTTCAGGAGCTTTCCAGCACGTTAACTGTTTGGTGTCGCTGCTGACTGCTCCAGTCACGGTCGCACTATTATGCAGGAACCAGACTGAACTGATCAAATTATCAAATTCCCCCAATGAGCTGAGCTGATGCCGTCACTCTGAAACCGCTGTTACTGAGAGGGTTTGAGAATCCACTCCCCGAGCAGACTGTAGGCCATTCCGGCAGAGGAAATAGCAGTCAGGTTCCACACATGCAGAAACTGTGTTGAACAAGCAATTAAGAGCCCTCTTGCTTTCAAGGATGAAATACTTTTCTTAAGTAAAGGCAACACAGTAAAAACCATAATTATCGTTATTATAAAATAGCATCTTACCAGGCTGCACCAGAAGAGTTTTATTCATTGTGGAAAACCTCCGCTGATTCATTTTACAGCCATTGATGCCCATTAGGTGAGACTTCCAGGCCTAAAGTCAATTAAAAAGTAGTGATACTACAAAACCAGCAAAATTAGCCGATCTTTTATCTAGTCACTACATAAGCACATTTAAAACACAGGGAAAATCAGAGCTCTATACGGATTTTATGGCAATAGCATTTCGATCTGCTCACTCATAAAAGCATGAACACCTTATGACTTAAAAAGTGGAATAGAAATTAATATATCAATTTTTAAATATACCTTAAAAGGTACCTCACAATAAAAAAAAATCCAGCCAGATGCTAGAAATGAAAAGCAAGTGACGTTTGTTTTGCCTTTTAAATTTTCTCAACTAACAACTGAGTTCAAATCAGGAAAAAACAAGGTACAAATAACACGGAAAATCCTTTCAACTATACATTAAGCTGAAAAGGCGTGGGCAGGACTGCAAGGCTCTGATAATAGCTGAAGCATTCAGCAGCCTGAAGGAGTCAGAGCCGCTATTACAAGAAAACATGACAGACGCTTCAAACTAGAAGCTACGTGAAGTCTCTCGCTTACAAGAATAATTTGCGCAGAAGCAAGAAAAAAAAATATCCCCAAATGCAACCACCACATACGTTTCTCAACAAACCTTTCAGACTTGGTTACAATATTGTCTGAGCTCCTCACGCCGGGCAAAGCAAAAAGGATTTGCACAAAACTTCATTTTGAGAACAAAGCGCTACTCAAGGGTCAGGTCCCATTGAAAGGGAGACAATGACACAGGTGACACCAGCCATTGACCTTCCACTGGCTTTAACACCGAGCTTAGAGCTGTTGGCTGCCTCCTGGACAGACTTCTTCAGAAAATTAAATCATACCCACAACTACTTAAGATGATCATAATATAGTGTAGGTGGATTCATACAAAAGACTGAAACAGATATTTTAAGTATTTTTCTGAACAAATCACTTTTTATATAATTTTCAATTGCCAAAAGCCCATTTTGGAGCTGGCGTGTCAGAGATTTCATAGCGTCAGGCAGTTACAGGGAGCAGTGTGTAGAAAGCAGAGAGAGGCCTTCTCAACTCTCTTGACCCTTATAGCAGTTCTTGCTTAATTTCTTCAAGAGAATTTTTTTCTTATACCCCAAATCAACAGCACGTTAATCCTGGATGCCCTGTTGGAGGTGCTCAGTCTTGTTGCAGTATCTTACGCTGCAATATGTCAGCCCTAGGGTTTGGAGGGACAAGTGAGCTCACAGAATCTGGTAGTTTTGGGGAATCTGGAAAGCGCGTATCTGCCTCTGAAGGAGGAGAAAGACTGACACTGAACAGCTACAGAGCCCTGTGGTTCCCATAAACGCCTTTGAGGGTAGAAGAGCCAGGATCAAATACATTCCCCAGAGTGGGGAATAGCCATCCCAGAGCCCGGCAATAATACAGGCAAGTCCCTAAATCACTGGGCGTAAGGCAGCGTTAGGAGAGGACACGGATTCAGTCCCAGTGACACAACAACATCAGACCCATCTCGAAGGCAGCCTCACCTCCTCTCCCGGGGGAAAGTTGTCATGGCACAACGGGCAATGGTTTGCCACATTCTCTGGTTTGGCAGCTGAAATGATTAGAAAAATAATATGAGAATAGCAAAGACAGGCTAATTTCAAATACAAGAAGAGAACTTGCACAATAAGGAGCATAAAACTACCCCATGGCTAAACCAGCTCCTACCCTATTAACTGCTCTCAAAGAAGCCCCATGTTTAATCATCTACATTGAAACAAGATCAAAAGGAACGATAGGGCTTAATTCACAAGGATGTGGTAGCGGCTTTCTGTTCTTCTCACTCGTCCTCCCCACGTGCATTCAGAGAAGTGAAGCATTTCAAGCACTGGGAAACTCAGGCATTTATTCCAAAAGTGTTCCCTCCTGAGGATTTATTTCAATTTCTGAGTTCATAGAGCAGCACCTCAACAGGAGCGCTCTGACCTCCCAGAGACACACAGGATTTGAAAGTCTGACTGACTTGATTTTTGAGGTTCAACGTTCCTGTTCGAATCTACTCACAATTGCAAGTCTTGCTCTTAATATGCTTGGGCAACTCCTCTTTTGGAAGGGCCTCGCTGCATCGCTGACATTTCCCAAAGTTGTCCTTTTTATCACAATCCATCAACAAGTGCTCGGTCAGGCTTGCGATTTCCACCACCTGCAACAGGACGAGAGGGACCCAGAGGGTTTGTACCGTACCGAGCAAATAACGATAGGATTTTAGTAACTGCTTATGTGGTTTTTGGAAATTAAATCTCACTTTCCAAAATGGCAGAGGGAAAATGAAATTTTAATCCTGTTATTAATACAATTTACAATGCTGCTCTTTTTGAAAAGCGCTGCCCAAGATCACTCAGTTGTGTTCAGCATTCACCTACGTTACCGTTAAATATCTTAGAGCACCTTAAACCCAGAATAACAACAGTTAGTGTCTGGTGGTATCCCTAGGCAGTGTCTGCCTCACCTGTTTGCAGTGCTCACATCTGGTCAGCATCGGGCAGTGTCTCCAGTAATGGAGATCCAAACCTTCCTCTGTGAAGGATTCGTCCCTTTCACCACAAAAAATACATAAACTAGGAAAAAAAATACAAACATCAGTAACTTCACAGAGTGAAACTGATGAACCCTGGTTCTTCTGTTAGAAACTATTCTGAAAAATAGCTATCATCTTGGTAAATCTTATCTTCCCTGCATAGTGCTGACCTTAGGATAGGGCATGAACAGATCCTATTATTTATGGTAAATACAACTATAAAGCATTTATTTGTACAGAAAGACATAATTCCACAAAAGCACCGAGAACAGCTCACTGAAACTGGCTTTCAGGGCCTCAGAATTTCTCTATGACCTTATCCCACAATACACGTGAAAGCTACAATATGTCTTTACCTTATTTTATACCAGCAGCTGAACATCAAACTCTGGCAATTTCCTATCCCACAAGCAACTGCTCGGAAAACAAGTTCAAGGTCACACTATCCAAGAACTTTAAAAAATCACCATCTGGTATTGCCTGGTGATATTCCCAAATCTGTTAGAAAATATTTTCGTTTTCATTGTTTAAATTCCAAAGGTATTAGCTTTGATCTACTGGAAAAATGTTATTAAGGTCATTAGCTTGCAGGTTACCCTAAGTGCTTAAGGTGATTAGAAGCTGCTCATCTAACTTACTTATCCAAGTAATTTGCGACAGAGTAGTGATTATCTGGAAGCTCTGCTGCTGCAGTCGGTGGGCTTTCGTTTACCTGGTAACCTGTAAAAAGGGAACTAGTAAAACCAAGATCACATTTTAATTCAGTTTTGTGCATGCCTAGAACCTGCTTCTCTGGATCCTAACAGCAAAAAGCCCTACCAGAGGCATACCATTGCCATACTAGTAAATGAACACTGACAGACAACAGACCTGCAGGCAGCTGGGAAACTAATTCTTTAGTCATCTAGTGAGTATTTATACATGTAGTAGATGATCTACCTCAGGTTGGGGAGAAACCTAAAGTGGTTTCAAGCCAAGACACACTCATTTCTTAGGAGAAATTAACTACTTATCTGATGGCAAATCTTCTTCTGTGAAATGGTCACCTCTATGGCAGACTGAGACTCAGCCAGGCTGACACGCTCTGGCATGACTTGAACTGAGATCAGTCAATAACCCATTGAGCATCTGCAGTCTTTCAAAGACATCTTGAAATATTTCTACATTTCTTAATACTATTTGAAATTACCTACCTTGATACTTTGGCTTCTGAAAATCAGATTCTCTCTCCTATTGAACAAAGAAATATAAATCAGAAATTTGCTTAATGACAGTGACTCTTCCCAGGGAGAAAGGGAACAGATTACATCCTGATTTTTCTCTGGAATTAAAAGCCTAGCAGCAGAGCCAATGCATTACAATGTTTGTGCCTCTGGTCTCTTGGGTATAGAGGCAGTGATCTGTCTCAATGGGGAGCATGGGAAACAGCCCCACTTCCCAGCACCAGGCAGCTAACTGCCAGTCTGAGGGTCAGATATAAAATTCCGTGGAAGCGCAGTACAGCCTGCTTCTGGGAGGGGGCTGATGCACCATTCCTGTACTCTGGCCGACACAGACACACTAAGACTTGTAGAAACACCCTGAAACTTACCTTACAATAGACAAAACTGTTATAAAAAAGAATCCAAGTTTTATACTCTGTTAGGAAAAACAACCCCCCAGATGTTAAGGTGAACTGCTGAAGGGGAAAGCCAGTCAGTGTGTGTCATGGAGTCTCTCCCTCTCTCTCCGTTTCTTTTCTTTCTTTTTTTTCTTTTTTAATTTTATAAACAGAAACAGTAATGCTAATTCTCTAAGCCTGTGACACCTGAGGAAAAAAAGGATTAAGCAAATGAAAATCAAAACCAGAACACCCTAACCTTTCCAGCTTGAACTTCTGCTTGTATCTCCCTCAGAGCTGCCAGCTGTCCTTGCAGGACTTTTATTTCTTCCTTCTTCTGTTTCTCTGCTTCTTTTGTCGCTGCCCTTCTCTGGGTCTGTCAAGAAATACTCTTTCAATTACAAAAGTTTTTGAACCATCTGTCATACAGAAGAGACTGCAAAGCACATCAGCATAGAATAAATGGTGAATGCAGCACCAGAAACATCCTGCTCAGTGCAATGACTGGTCTGTCACAGTAAAAGGTCTCCCTCCTCCCAAATTCCTCTGCATTAACCTGAAAGAAACACACACCATTTCCTCTGTGCTGACTGCTTCCAAGGCCAGCCAGCATAAAACAGCATTTGCCAAAATGCTTGTGTATTATTCCCAAAGTACCACCTCCATATTCTTTGTAGGCTTTATTTGGAAGAGTGAGCACATGTAATAAACCGAACCCCAGCTTCTCACACTCAGTAATGTCAACAACACACCTTGAGATACTCTGCTACGCGTGCCATTCACCGTCTAATACAGCCATGAAATCAGTCTATTGCTCAGTGCAATGCAATGTTTAAAGTAGCTGCATGTTCTACCATCTCATTACGTACCCTGAGCTCAGCTTCAGAAAGTTTACCATCTATTTTAGTAAATCCATCAAAGAGTGTTTTATAGAGAACAGACTTGCGAATGCTGGCATCATCGGGAGGGAGATACTCCAGTATAGCAGCCCTGTGCCTCCTGTACATATCGAAGATAATCCGCAACGCCACATCCCGAACCTCATAAACTCTGTGCTCCAAAGCTCCTGTTGCAAACTAAAAAAAGAAAAAAACAAAATTATGCCTCTCTTTTCCCACATGTTTTTTAAGGACTTGGTGATTAGTCCAAGACAATTATTGCACTGCAGTGGGAGAAATCTTCACGCAGACAGGTTTTTCAAAACACCTTTGGACCCAGTGATTCTTCCTTTCTCTATTGGCATCTTGCTTCCTCACAAAGTTGTGAGTTGCACCTCCAAGAGGCTCATAAATTCTCTTTAGCAATTCACCAAGCACCCCAAAACAGACAGACAAGCCTTAATAAAGCAGCAACAAAAACAAACCTCACATGCCGTGAACTCAGACTCTTACCTTCATGACATTGCTGATGGTAAAGCCAGAGTTCTCCGTTCCCAGGTCTTTCAGGAGACGTTCCACTAACTCCACCTGACTCATTGCCACATGTGTCGGGGAGTTGGGTTTTAAGGGTTGAACCAAATGAGCTGGGATGATCTGAAGAGGTTTAACTTCACTACACAGCGCCATTTCCTACAAATGTACAGAGAGCCAGGGTGCGTTTAGGAATGCTAAATGAGGACAATTAACTGTCTTTGCAAAGTAGAGCTATTCTAAGTTACTTATAACAACTTAAGTAAAAAGAAATAAGCCTTCTATGAGGAGTAGCTGCTTATTTGTTACTTTAGCAGCCAGCAGTTGCTTGCAAAAACTTTAAGGAGAAGATTATACAGATGTTTGGTCTTTATGTTTGGCATCAGAGAGAAAGCTACTGAGAAATTGATAAAATCTTAGACATACTCAGATGAGCTGTAGAACTGGGTGTAAGAAAAACGTCAAGAACTCCATCTGACACTGAACCATATGAGGAGGAGGTAGATGAGAAGCATCACAAAGAATACAAATGCATCAAGATGGATTTCAGGAGTGCTTCAGAAGGCATATGTCATCTTAGAATTTCTCATTCTATTTTGCAAAGAACCTTAAGGGCTAAATTCTGCTGTTATTCAAAGCTCAATGTTTATTTCTTTGCAGGTTTAATAACTGAAGGAGCCCTGCTCCCCGCTCCTGTCAGTGGACAGACACTCAAGCAAAAGATGGTGTGCCGCAGTCCCTCCTCCAGAGGGCCAGCACAGTTGTCACCAGGCCACTTCACTCCATAACGCTGTTAGGATTTTATTTATGTCCACAGTGAAAGAAAAGTCTGTTCCCTCCTGGTGTGGATGCAAGTGAGGGTAAGAAACCCAGAGCCAGGACTCGCTCCGCTCCTGGGACCAAATCAACACCGTTCCACACAGAACTACTGCTCTTCTTCTAAGTTCTACAGGACAATAGAGCCTTTGTCAGTGCTGAGCAAGGAATGGGCTCTGTCCTTAAAAATGGGCATCTTTTCTATGTTTTTGCTAAGTTGATTTTCAAAAGTTGACTGTCAAAAAGGCAATGAAATCCCACCACAGCCCGAGGAGCACGCTGTACCTTCCTGCTCTCAGCTCTGCACATCACTTGCAGCTAAGAAGAATATGAGTTACATCTTTCTCGCTACATCCCCACACTGTCCCCAACAAAGGTGACAACACACGGCTAGAAAAAACACAGTAAAGATAGTAAATTCTTGCTACCGCTTTGCCTGCCATAAATGCATAATCCTTTACAGCAGCAAACTCTGGACTTGAAATCAAGCCTTTATCCACCTACAAGCTTTGTGACATTCTTAATGCAAATCAATTTGAAGAGAAACACCTACCCGAATAAAGTTAGAAGCCAGAAGGCGAAGACGCGATGAAGAGTCTCCTGTTCTAGAAAGCAAATCTGGAAGCGTTTTTTCCACACAATGAGAAGTTTCTAGTTTTCCTAGTTTATGCTTTGGTATATATTGTGTAATGATCATTTTTAAAAGTTTCAGGGAAGCTTGAAAAACCTAAGTTAGAAAGAAAAAAGAAACACTGAACAAAAATACCACACAGATCCCTGTTTTCAGACTATATCATACAATCTTTTCTGTAGCTCTAAAGACCAGCAGCACCAGGAATCTGGAACTACAGTAACACTCTTGGTGGAAGCTACTTCAGATCTCTCTCCTCTAAAAAACATGTTGCTAGGGCTTAGGTGAAAGGCTTCGGAATTTGTTTTATAAAGAGTGACACAGCTCTTGATTTTTTTTTCTTTTCCTCCTCCTTAAGGCTTATTTGAAGCCTACAGTCCCCTTCGGCTAACTACAGACTCTCAAGATGGAAATTAAAAGTTACTTCATTACCAAATTTCAACCTTAAAAAAAAAAAAGCAAAACCAAAGCCCACAAGGCTCAACCACACCACGCATTTACCGCATTAGCAGTTTTTGCTGAAGATCATTACTCAGCCCCGGACAGAATTTTCTGTGCTGCTGAATGACAGACATTGCTCAGTCCTTGATGCTCACTAAAAGCTGACATTCCAGTTGGTTTGGGATTTGGTGTTTCATTTGTTTTGTTTTGTTTGTTGAAAAAACTTACTCAACACTTTTACAAACTATTTGTTTGAAGTATCTTTACCATATGGTTCTACAATTTTTGCTGCTAGTTTTTCCACAAGAGCATTTATCATCAAACATATCACAACTTACTGAGGACACTATGTCTTTGGTTGCCCTCCTCGCAAGAAAGATGGCAGCCCTCAGCATGTTCTTTAAATCATCCTTTGGGGTGTTTACTGACACTTCCAGCAGCTTCTTATATACCGCTAGTAACGCATCTTCTCGATAGGACCACGTTTTGGAATATGCTCCTGAAACCTGAACACAGAACCACTTTAACTCTTAAAAGGTCAACAGTGATAGTTCACTATTTATTCAACATTTATACACAGAAACAGCCTCAAAAGAACATATGAGCTTAAGCATGAGATCCCTAGGTGTTTCCTATAGGAATCTGGCATTTATTAAAAGAGGTGTTTCTGCACTTTTTTTTAAAAATGGTGAATAAAACGGATTAACAAGTCAGGCTCAAGGAACCATTTCAGACACAGTAATGGTTTCTCTCCCTACAAAAGACCATTCACAGTGGAAGTTATGGGTATTCTGGTAGGGTCTGTACCCTAAAGCATCTACTGACACTGCTTAATAGCTCATCAAGTAATTGCTCATAAAAGCTACAGCATCATACAAGCATTGAAGAAGGCCCCCATATATTGAATTTTAATCTCAGATCCGTAAGTAACAGCTCTGAACGTGTAAAAATTGTATCAGCAGGTCCTTGTTGGCATATCAAATCAACTCAACACAGGTGACAGCAATCTACGTGTTTATTGTGTTGTTCTTTACCAAAGCTTCTCCAAACACCTCAATAGCGGGGCTGGCCTCCCTCAGCACCTTCTCCGTCAGCACTTCTGGCTCCCCAGTGATGCCACTTCTCGGGGTGTCACCAATGTCCTCTGCAGCCACCGGTGGCTCAAGGTAGGCAACTGCTTCAGCCGGCTGTTTGCAGAGAGCTGGAAGGGGTCTCTCGTCATAAGGTAAAAGTTCAACCTAAGAGAGAAGACAAAATTTGCTATTCTAGAAATGACTTAGATGTAAAGTCATTTCACCACTAATTGGATTAACCTCTATGCAGTTTTTCCCACCTCCGTCAAAGCAGTATTGCTTTACAATGAAGTACAGATGTTGAAGTTCCCATAATAGCATCGTGAAGAAACGGAATCAGTGCCTGTGAATAAAACTTATTTCTGTATCTATAGAATGCAATAAAACACACACAAAATGCCTGCTGTGGAAGTGCACACATCTACAAAAGAAACCACCTGTTGACAGGAGGCCAGCAAGTCATAAAGCTTTATTTGTTAAATTATCTCATGTCAACATCCCGTTAAGAGAGAATCCGACTGCTATCAGTGCCAGCACAAGTCTCCCTTAGCTTCAAAACCTGAACATCAAGCTAACTAGATACCATGACTTTCTTCCTCTCTTGAGACACAAACCCAACTCTTACCCTACCGCCACATTCCAACAAATTTCGTTGCTGCTGTGGATTCATCCAACATGATCTCTAAGAAGGAGATTTATTAAGCCATTAATAGAGCAAACAGAAGTCAGCTTACACTGTATCAGCCATGTTACCCCCAATTAGTCATTTCATGTCTATTTGCTTCCATTCATCTATTGGTAAATCAGGTATAATCCACTTTTGCCTTAATCTCAATGACATTTGCAAAAGCTCCCAAAAAAAAAAAAACAGGAAAGAGCAATGCCAATGCCAATTATTGGATGGGCACTGCTCGGCAACAGTCAGTTCAGACAGTACACAAGCCACTAGAATAACCACCGAAGACCTTGCTGTTTTGGAAGGCTGAACACAAGATGACCTGCTGTGACAGATTTCTGCAGTGACAGAGGTAAAATACTCACATTTTCTTTGAGAAACACTTCCCTAGAGGTTGTAGGATGAGTCACAGGAGGAGGGGACGGATGGGGAGCAACAGGCTCAGCAGAAGGGGGATGTGCTGCTGGCTTCTCTTCTAGCAAAGGCTCTGCCTTCCACGTCTCTCCTTTTTGTGGTTCTGTGTGCTCAGAGGGAGGTGAATTTGTAGCTTCTGTGTGCTGAGGATTGTCAGTACAAATCATAGACTCCAAAGGCAAATCAGGTGGTTTTCGAATCTGAGAAAGGGAAGAAGATTTTGTAAAGCAAAGCTAACAATGTACTAAAATCACAGTTAATACAGCTACAGCTCTGAGAGTCGATGACATTCTGCTGCTTTCAAGTAAGTATCAGACCTCATTTACAGACACGTTATCATTTCCACTGGATGCGGCTTTATGAAACAATCAGAGAATAATTCTGTGTGGATGCGTGTGTGGTGACATTATAAAGCTTCCCATTCTGAGAACAATATAAAACTCTATTTTATCCCGTTAATTCTTTATGGTTAGCCATGATGCTGGAATTAGCCTGTTATACCCCTTCAAACTACGAGAAATAATATAAATCTGCATTGGGTAGCCCTGAAATTATGCAAAACATCCAGGATTCTAATGTCATTTGTCAAAGACCTCAACAGTTCAATGTAATGTAATTCATGGAGAACTAAATTATGTTCATGAAGTGCCATGTGCAAGTCTTTGGTCAGGGAAATCCACAGTCCAAACAGAAAACTTTAAATCCATATGTAATTGTCATAAAACAACTGTGCAACAACTCTTATTCCCTGAATTTATCTTGGTAGCTCTGCCATTTCTATTTACAGCAACTGCACGATAAAACCTCCTGGAATAGGAGTAAGAGTACCCACCATCAGCTCTGCATCCAGCAGGTCGTGGAGCTCCAGCTGCTGGTAGACCTTCAGGCGATATGCTTCCATTTGCTGCTTCTTCTTTTTAGCAAGATCATAATCCTCTTTCTCTACAGCACAGCGCTTCTCTACCTCATACCGGCCAAGCCGCTCCCCGACCTAGAAGATGGAATAACGAGCTAGTTCGGAATCACACTACTGGACATTTGTACGTTTCACTATTTCCAGCCAAGTTGTTAAATCAAGCTATCAGATTTAAAAATTACTGTTTTGAAAATATACTGGCAATCGTTATGATTTCACATGAATGCCAGGGTCCCTGATGGACCCCTGAAACACCGTTTGGCGTAAGAGACAAACAGTCTCTCAACAATACCTTCTGCAGGTCAGCAATGGCTTGTTTGAGTTTCTTGGCGTAGTCGTAGCGTTCATGACGGGCGGCTTCGCGCTTTTTCTCATCCAGTCTGCGTATTATCTGAGCAACTTCTGGGTCCTGGTACATGTCAAAAGCCAGATCATCCAGAGGTGAAATGGCGTCAGGTTTCCTGAAGGTAAAATAAACTTTCTGCTAATCCAAGATAGACCAGGCTGAGCATATGTCTTCTCTTTCACAAACAGGGAACTAACAAAATCCAGAGACTGGGAACTACTTTAGACTGAGCAGGTGTTTTGCCAGGGTAGATGCAAAAGAACATCCTTACCCAAGGTAAGTTCCATCCAAGGCAGGATCATCTGATTTAATTCCTAAGTAGTGGTCTATCAGCTTCTCTCTGGAAGACTTTGTAGGGGAGGAAAACATATCTTAATGCACGTTCATCAAGCGTATGTTCAGGACAGAAACTCTGACTTGCCACAATCAACAAATGCTACACAGCTTATAACAGTTATGTTTTGGGGCATACTGAAATTTGGAGAGGCTGAAAGTGCGAATGTTCCAATTGACTGTGTTTTAGTTTTTGTATTCACAAATCAGTCTCAATTTTTGAGAGCTTTCTTGCTTCAAGATAACATAAAAAATAAAAAATCAATACCTGGCAGCTCTGCTACAGCACAAAACTAGCAGAAGAAAGATGCGCTCCATTACCCCAAACCCATGTAGCAACAGCAACGAGAGAGGGATGCTTTGCACTTACGGTGCTATTGCTGTCATCGCTGTAGTCTGCTGGGTCCCCAATGATGTTTATAGCTACCAGGGCAACCTGGGACAGATTTGAAGAACATGTATAAGCATAAGGTCATTACTTTTTCCATATCTTATGAAAACTGAAACAAAAAAAAATGGACCAAAAAATTGTACAAAAAAAAAAAAATAGGGCCTGTGGTCTCTGGGGTGGTGTGGAAGGAAAGAAAAGCACCAAGTGCTAAATGTACTTCATGCTTCATTAAAAATTGATTCCCGAATCTACAGACCACACTGCAGACTCATCAGTTGTTCCCTTTTCTGCTCTGAGATGGAAGTGAGAAAAGTCACTGCAGAATTGGGGCGGATATCTGCTTTTTCTGTATGGGGATGGCTGTACAACACCTCCACTTAATGCCACATCAGATCCTAGAGACCAAAAGTGGTTTTCTAGCTGCTCTCAGAGGAGAGGCTTTGTCTCCAGCACAGAGCCTGTGGTGCAGCCTAGAACTCAGAATGAAAGGCAGGAAGGGAACGTGCACTCGAATCCTTCATTCTGGATGAGTTGCATGCACTTGGTCATGATTCCAAGTCACTTACAACCTCTTATTTGTATTTTCTGTTTTAAAAGAAAACCCAGAAAGAAAACCCAAAAATAAACCCAGGAGCTTTCAACTGACATTTTTAGCTTCTACAAATCAAGGGAGCAGATTCCTATGCCTGTTCTGTACTACTGAAACGTCACCTAGCTTACCAAGCAAGGACTCTTGAGCCAACTTACCTGACCGTATAAGTTGTACTTATTGACATAATTTTTATGGAAAATCAGCTTCAGGTACTGGCCAACTGCATCCATATACACAGATTTTAACTCTCGTGCTTTGAAATCAGTCTTTTCGTTGTCTGAGAGAGGGACATAACTGTGAAGGAAAACGTAACAAGTAAGCAGGGGAAATGTACAAATGCACAGCTGTATCTTTGCCCCTCAGGCTGGTACTTTGATAAGGTTCAAAACTCCCTCATAACTGAAACAACGCGTGCTGTCATCTGGCAAGTGTTCCTCTGCATTGCGCCTCCTACACCTACGTCTTCAGCTTTGTTACAGATGTAAGCAAGCACAGAATCTCTTTACTGCTTGCAGCAAAGCGTAGCAATGTCGCGTGCAAAGCATAATGAGTATTATTGCCTCCTGAAGCCTTTCTGATTAAGGTAGGAAACCCATTTAGAGCTTTCTGACTTACCCTAGTCTGTGAAACCTCTCTGACTGATAAGGAGCAAAGTATTCAGGCAAGCTTTCGCTGATGTAGAACTCAATTTTGCTTGAAATCATGTACTGGTGAGCAAGCAACTGCAGTTTTCGTATTCGACATCTCTCCACCAGCTGCAGAACAATTTCCTGTGGATACTGACAGAGTCTGAAAACATACACAATCTCTGAACCATCTTTTTAAAGATGAGTGCGCTTCCAACTTGAGTAATATTTAATTATGAAACTTTCCACAGTTATTATAGTTTAATTCAGCATTAGAAATATTGTAAAAAGAAACCGAAGAGTAGAGTAGAAACAATTGTTTCTTCACCACACACATGCGTATGTTAAAGTGCCCATACATTTCTAGGGGATGTGCTGAGAAGAGTGGATTTTTAAGACTAAGCCAAAGCAGTTGCAAACTCCAGGAAGACTGACAAGAACAAAAAATAGTTTCCTTTTTTTCCTTTTTAAAGGACTATATTTAAATGCAGCGTGATGCCTTTAGGTGATAACCAAGGCACTTTTTCCCCGCAGGATAAGGATTCTGGGGGATTAAAGCAACTTTTTTGGTTTTATAATCAGTTTGGTCTGGGATGCTGTTAATTCCTCTGACCGTGCATGGTACATCTCCCACGCATTTTAACCCTGGTGTCTCAGAGCTGTGCACATTCCTCCCCCTGGCAGTACCTGGGCGATCGCCATCCATTCACTGTCGGTGCGTGAACCATCAGCTCTTTTGCGCTGAAGCCATCTTCGTGTCCCGACGAACTAACGACGACAAACCCGATCTTGTGTGGCATCCTGCAGAGGCGAGCGAGTCAAGGCAACGACGTTTCAAGCTTAAGCTTGCCCCTGGAAGGACAATAAAAAAACACTGAAACACTACAGTCACAGAATTAAATGCTGTGGTCCAAGAAGTCAGTTGATGACTACAAAGCTAAATTTTCTACAGTTAATATTGGCAACATAAAGCACACCATGTTCTTATGCTGAGCGTTTTATCAGTACTTGGTGAAATGAGGGTTTAGCTAACTTGTACAGCAGTTTGCCAATAAGCTCAATTAAATCTGCTAATCCAAAACAGGATTTGAAACTATTTGAGCTTCAATACGTGCACAGGAGCGGCCTGTACTGTCCTGTGTATGCTTGAACCGAAGGAAAAAAAAAACAACCAAGGACAGGGTGAATTTCGCCAAAGGCCAGCACCTTTCCACAGCCCCGCACATGCCCGGGCTGCTGACAGGGACAGCAACGCCCGGCAGGACAAGCGCAGCCAAAGACCACCACTACCCCCCCGTGCTGTGGTGATATTATGGCACTAATGTTAGCCCTCCCCCTCCTCCCGCAGGCCCAGCCCCGTCGCTTCGCCTCAGCAGGCGGCAGCAGGCCGCGGCGGCGCCCCGCAGGCCCCGGAGGGGTCATGGCGCCGGCTCGGGGGAACGGCCAAGCCGCCGACAGAGCCGCCCTGGACGACAGCAGCCTGGTGGGGACTTCGGGGGAGGCTGGCCCGGGCGGAGGGGAGAGGAGAAGAAGGGAAGGGAGGAGAGCAGGGAACACCAAGCCAGGCCCCACTTGCCTCAGCGCGGCCCCATCGCCGGGTCTCATGGCAACGCCGCGCCCGCCGCCGCGCATGCGCGTCCCCCCCGCGCCGCCCCTCAGGGCGCATGCACGGCCCGGCGGCGCCAGGGAGGGCGGGCGGCGTCATGGCGGAGGGGTTGCGGCCGTTCCGGCTGCGCGGGCGCGGAAGCCCGCAGAAGTTCGGTGTGGCGGCCGGGAGCCTGCGCGGGCTCCTGCGGAAGGGCTGCCGGCTGCTGCAGGTGCGGGCCGGGGGCCGCGGCGGGGGGCCGGCGAGGCGGCCCCGCCGGTCGCTGACGGGGCCCGCGGGGGGCAGATTCCCTTGGCAGGCAGCCGGCTCTGCCTCTACGAGGACGGGACGGAGCTGACCGAGAGCTACTTCCGCGCCCTCCCGCCGCAGACGGAGCTGGTGCTGCTGGGCCCCGGGGAGAGCTGGCCGGGATGTGAGTGCGGCGGGGCCGGGCGGATCGGAACGTGGAGAGGGAGTTTTTCCAAGGGCACGGAGTGATAGGGCGAGGCGTGATGACTGTAGAATAATACTGTATATTAACGATTTAACGTCTGAGAGAAATCTCATGGACCAAAGCTGCCAAAGGAAGCTCTTTGAGCTACAGGGAGACACCCCCACACACACAGCCTTTAGTGCTTGCCTCCAGCTCTGGGCCCCCCAATGCCAGAAGGACATGGAGCTGTTGGAGCGGGGCCAGAGGAGGCCACGGAGATGCTGGGAGGGCTGGAGCCCCTCTGCTGGGAGGACAGGCTGAGAGAGTTGGGGGGGCTCAGCCTGGAGAAGAGAAGGCTCCGGGAAGACCTTAGAGCCCCTTCCAGTCCCTCAAGGGGCTCCAGGAAAGCTGGGGAGGGACTCTGGATCAGGGAGGGGAGCCACAGGAGGGGGAAGGGTTTGACACTGGAAGAGGGGAGATTAAGATGAGATGTGGGGAAGAACTTCTTTGCTGTGAGGGTGGTGAGAGCCTGGCCCAGGTTGCCCAGAGAAGCTGTGGCTGCCCCATCCCTGGAGGGGTTCAAGGCCAGGCTGGAGGGGGCTTGGAGCAACCTGGTCTGGTGGGAGGTGTCCCTGCCCAGGGTAGGGGCTTGGAACGAGGTGGTCTTTAAGGTACCTTCCAACCCAAACTATCCTATGATTGGGGCAGGGAGTACAACCAGGGGTGGGGGGTCAGCACTTGGGCCCATTCATGTCCCTTCAGCCCCCCCCCAAACCACAGGTGCCAGCGACATCGAGCGGTTCCTGGCTGCCTTCTCCAGCCAGAGAGATGCGGTGGTGGAGGCGGCACGGCAGCTGCTCTCCGGGGAGCGGGCACCCAGGAGGCAGAAGCTGCTGGCGGATCTCATCCACAACCTGAGTGAAAACATCCTGGCCGAGGAGAGGGGCGACGACGAGAAGTGGTTTGAAGGTGCGTTCTGTCACCCACCTGGGGGCAGTGGGTCTCAACCTGCTCAAAAGAGTCACTTCTGTCAGTTCTACTGTTCATAAAAAAAAGTAGTTTAAAAATCTGGGGGTCCTTCTGGCCAGTGGGATTTGGTACCTGGTCAGAGGATTAGTTATCAAATGACCATGCATTTTTAAGTTTCTTTTCACAATCTCTTAGTGTTCTGTATATGCACATTAACAAGAAACATTTAAGAACTACTGCTCTCACAGTAGATGCTCTGCATGGTCATTTTAAGTGCTAAGAGCAGGGAAGTCTTGAACCAGGAAAATAAATATGGGAAAGTAAAAAAAAAAAAAGTCTGCATAGTGAGTTTGTGAAAAGAAGGGATAAATTCCCAGGTAGGCAGATGCCCAGCACTGCGAGTCCCGAGTTACAACACGATCTAACTCCCTTTAGGTCTGGAGTCTCGTTTTAAGAACAAATCAAGCTACATGCGGTACAGTTGTGAGAGCAGAATACGGAGCTACATGAAAGAGGTAAAAACTTCTGATAAGTAACTTATTTTCAAGCTTGTAGTAAAAAATAATCCTGTGACCGCATATATATATAAAAAGCTTTTATAGTGCAACAAATTCATTGCAGAAAAGAGCCTCAGGCTGCTCCAGGCACCAAGGAATGATCGTTGGGGTTTTTTTTTCCCCCCCTAGGTTAGTAGTTTCATTTCAAATGTTCACCCTACAGCAAGAGAGGCATATAAAGGGATAATTGACCTGATGGCAGAGAAACTGAAATCCGTGAAGTATAACGGGTGCTACTTTGACAGAAGGGAGGAGGAGGAGGCCCGTCTGTGCACGCCGGAGGGGTGGTTCTCGTGTCAGGTGAGTTCAGCCCGCTCTAAAGCAGAGGGTCTTGGTTCCCACAAGTGGTGACACATCTTGCAGTGATGTTAGAGGAAGGGAACGGTTCCCTGGGTGCCACACAGAGCAGTGTGAGGTGTGGGGTGATGCCATAGCAGCCATGATGTCCCTGTGGTCAGTCGGAGCAATGGGCTGACGAGCAGCACCCTTTTCACTGCAGCCTCTTGTTTTCCAGGGGCCTTTCGACAGAGATGAGTGCCCGTGTAAGCATTCCATCAACCCCTACAGCAACAGGGAGAGCAGGATCCTCTTCAGCACCTGGAATCTCGATCACATGTACGTACAGAGGATTAATCCAAACTTAGTGCTTTTGTGCCCTTCATCTGAGACAGGAAAGGTAGAGCCATTGAGTCTTTACACCGCGCAGTCAGCTCCGCTGCGAACAGTGCCTTGTGATAAAGGATGCTCAGATGCTGCAGCTGTTTCTGACAACATAAAATCCCGAAGACAGATTATAATGCCGCCTCTCATTAGCTGCTTTGCTTCCCTCCAGATTTTCTTTGTATGGAAATATCCCCCTCCTCACCGTGCTCTCCTTTGTGAAGGCTCCTCTCTGGCAAAACCCCATTTTCAGCCATTGTGTGCTTGTGAGGCAAACAGCGTTCGCTAAACTGATTTCCTCAGGAAAACAAATTAATCATAAACCTAGTTATGGTGAAAGAATTCAAATTCTGCCTGGCTCTAAAAGGGAGATGGAGACTTATTATGAAAACTTTTGATGGCAATATTGTTTTCTCTTTTGTGTATTGAAGAATAGAGAAGAAACGTGCTGTCGTCCCAGAACTGGCAGAAGCTGTCAAAACACGAGATGGGAGAGAAGTGAACTGGGAATACTTCTATCAGCTGCTGTTTACCGTGGAGAATTTAAAACTTGTACATATCGCTTGCCATAAGAAAACCAATCATCATCTCAGCTGTGACAAAGCTAAAATTTACAGGAAAGGGAAGCAAAACCACAAGATTTCATAGCGCTATCCCTCGAAATGAGTCCTGCTTTTTTCAAAACCATGTCACTTGGTATCATTTTTAAATAGCTCAAGTTTCTTAAACAAAAGCTTATTTAGGAGTCCCTGGCAAAAGAGACTTGCGAAGTGATTCGACTGCCGTCTCACAACACGGACATCTCTATCGTGCCTCATTCTGCTCTCCCGGCTTCTCACTGACTACGAGCCTTCCTCAGATCACACCCTGTCGAGTGCGATAAAATACAGCTGGGAGTCAGGGTATGAAGATGAGGCCAGAGGCTGGTGCTGGTTACGCCCTACGATCTCTCTCTTGCCGTGGGAAATGTAGGCCCCAAACTCACAGTGCACAGAAATTAAACTCAGACGAAACATTCCTTAATAACTAAACTGAGGGTACTTGCAGATTTGTGTTTTGCTGAGTATTAGGCCAAACAAAGAATACTTCAGGAGAATTATTTTGCTCTGTGCCAAATACCTGTGCTCATCCCCAACCACCCCGTTTGCTGCTGCTTTCGACCTGTGTCTCCTGGAAGGAAGAGCGAGGCCAGGCCACAGCTTTGCTTTTACCTCTGCTCTCTGGCAGCTTTCCCATTGATTTCCTTCTCCTTTCAGCCACTTTCTGCGTCTTCAGCTTGAGTCTGCTTGAAGGAATACAAGCAAGGATACTGTGTAATAATCACGTTTACCTGCTACTTCAGAGAACAGGGCTTCTGTAAAACACTTACTACCTCAGGTAACAAAATACAAATAGATCCATTTTTACTTGATTTTTTTAAAATACCAGCTGATAGCAACTGAACTTTTAGGGACTGTGTAAGTGACATGAATTTTTTTTAAATTAAAAAAAAAAAAATGACCACGATCTCTCTGTGTGTGTATGTGGAGACAGAGGAGCACGACTGGTCAATGGGGGGGTAACAGCACAGCCAGTACCCACCAGAAGGACTGAGCACAGGGAAAGGCGTTTATGAACAGAGGACTAATTACTTATTGCTCTGTAAAACCACATCCCTCTGCTCTAGGGAAAAGCCCTCTTTTCCCCACATCGCTGGTTCTCTCCTACCTGGGCAAATCCAGTTAGTGCACACAGAACTGTGTTAGACAGTCCCGCTGTGTGAGCTGTGACTTATCACAGTCGTGGAAACACGGGAGCTCTGCTACAGAGAGCACTGATTTACTTTCAACTACAAACTCAATTCCCCTCCCAAACTTTTCAATATGAAAAGTAAGTAGGAGCATTTTAAATACAGGATTTCTAATACCTGTGCATTGAATTGATCCTTCCAGATTTGCCTTACTGAATCCCCACTGTCGGTCACCACACTGGTGTGACACTGGGGAAGGCACCTCAGCCACGGTTCTAGTGACAAACACAGTGTCATCCCTACGGCACGCTTCCTACAAACTGAAAATCACCATTTTGCAGAGCGCTGAAACTAAAAAGAATGCCTGTGCGTGAAGAAATATTTGCTAGAAAGAGAGGGTAGCAAATACGGCATTTAAGAAAAGCTGGGAGAGCTCCTTCAAGATGGAGTTGTGCTGAAAACCATGAATATGCTATTAAAAAATTAGATTTTTCTGTGTTACAGAATTAGAGTGAAAAGGAGCCAAGAAATATCGTTGACAGAAACAATGCATCAGCTGGAGTGGAAATGTGAATAAATTAACATGTCATGCATATACAATTTGTTTGGCTTACAACTTTCGAATGTTTAACAGGCTATAGCTGTAGAAATTAATATTTATTTAAACCATCTGCTGATAACATTTTCTCTGTATTTTTAGAAATGTAGAAGAAACTATTTATAACAATAAAGATCTGGAAGCTTATTGCATAATCACACTTTCAAAGAAGTATTACCATAACCATGGGGTGAGTTCACAGTTCCCAAAATCATCTGAGGTTGCTCATTATTTTCTAAAAACACAGGCCAGAATAACCAATTTGGTGGATAGACCCGTATCCTCAGCAATCGATACTCGTTCATCTACCGATCAAGTCCAACACCAAGAGATGCTTTATCACCACCAATGCATTTGTTTACAAAATTCTTACTCATAACCCATGGAAGTCCATGAAAATACTGAAGGCAATGCTTGCGGCTGCTCTGGTGGGAGAAGGAAGCCGTGGGCTTCGCGTGGTGGGTGTTCAGAGAACTGACTTGAAATAAAAACATACTGAACTTCCCCAGAGTAACACCACAACTCACAGTGACATCCACGCATTGAGTTCTGCCACAGAACTGCATTTTAGAGGTGTAATTGGTGCTGGTTGAGATGTAAACGATGCGACACACGTTACACAGCAGAGCCCGGCGTGTCTCTGTGCTGGGTACCCAACTGCCTGCACTCTCGCTGCATTCCAGCTCGATGCCACAACGGCAGACAGCTCAGAATTAGAAGAAAAAGGCCTCTGTTCTAACATGGTTCTCTTGGCTGCTTTTAAAAAAGGAGTGACACCAAATGTTCACCCTAGATATGGGCTCAAATTATAAAAAAGCAGTAAGAATTTCTATTTTCCCTGTTTTTTTTCCCTAAATATTAATGGCAAAATGATAAATTACAATTTATTTCCAAATCACTGAAAATTCAAGTCAGTCTTTGCCTCAGATAACCATGGGAGAATGCTGTATCTGCCAATTCCAGAAAAACAAACTCTACCCGTTCTCTCTGAGAAAAGGCAAACGCAGACACCTTCTGTCAGTGACACAACCAGCCATCGTTACGTGGTTGCAAAGGAAAAGAAAAAAGGTTTGGTTTGTTTACAGTTTGTTGTTAGACAACATCCTCTTCCTCCTCCTCCTCCTCCTTTGCAATGAAATGCAGCCGCCGGAATTCTCGCCTGCTCATCGTTGTGCTAGGGAGTGGAACTGGCGGGAGATCCTTTAGGAAAAAGATAAAATCATTAAGGGAAATCTGTTGCAGCAAATGGTAGATCTGCTGCCTCTTCGGCAGTTCCCGTACTTCCACAGCAGATTCCAGGCACCAGCACACACCTCTGCACCTGGAAGCGGTGGCATACACCCACAGCCAAAGCCTGAACCTGTCACGGCTCACGGTCCAAGCGAGGGCTGGCAGATTCAGAGAGGGTGAAGGAGGAACAAATCCTCACCACTCACAGTAAATACCAGCCGTGACTCCTGCTAAATACCAATCCTCATGAAACGCCTGAAAGAAGGCGGCATTACTTGCCCAAAGTCACACAACGTTAAAGGCAGACCTGGGATTTAAATTTAAAGTTCTGGCCCTTGATCAGTTCAAAAACAGAGGTGGCCAGAAACCAGTTTCCATTCCAAACAATTACAATAAAGAACCAATGACCAGTGAAAAACAGAATAACACTGTGTCTCCATAATACAGCTATCTATGAGTAAAAATATCTATCTTATGGAATTGGACTGAACAATCTAATTAAGAAGGATTCTACATCTGAAATTAACTTGGCTGGGCAATTAATTTCATCTCCAATTGAGACAATTCTATCTAGGGGACAGGGATACAACTCCAGACGTCTCCCAGTACTGGTCAAGTTCCGCTACAGCTCTGAGGGTAGTGTAATATTGTTTGAAGACGCAAGACCGAAGTGGAACAGAGTCTGTAAAGTGTGAACAGACTGTCCTCATCTCACCTGGATGAACTCCACATCCCCAAAGAAGCGATCCACTGGCATTGGCTGGTTGCTGTCTTCATCCAGGAAAGCGCTGCTGTCTAGTTGTAATGGCTTCTGTGGGGGATCTCCATCCTCCAGGCTGGACCCCTCCGACAGGGTACTCTCACAGCTGCTCTCCTCCTCGGGGCACACGTGATTGTGCAGGTTTTCATCGCTGCCCATTTTTGGTGGAGAACTGCTCGATTTCACTGCATGTGGCTCCAGAGGAACATTGTGTTCCTTTTCCTGTTTCTCTGTGTTAGTCTCTGGAACGCTTTTGTCTTTTTTCTGTTGAATTACATTGCAGTCTCCTGGATCTTCTGAACATTGATCCCCATCAGGTGTTTCAGGCGTTTCCCCCAAAGCAGCACTTCCATGGGTAAGTCCTTCTAGTTCTGATTTTACTAGACTGTTTTTTTCACATTTTAGCCTCTTTGAGGGTCGTCTGTCAGCCACTTTGTGTGAAGAAGTCTGCTAGGGAAAAAAAAGATAAGATCCTGAAGCTCACTTGAAATACATAAAATCACCAGATCTCTTTAGTTGCAAGGCTGGATGTGGAACAAGGTGAGCGGCACCTTGATCCAAAGCCACATCATTGAGAAAAATAATCAGTAGAAAGTGCACCTGGAAAGAATACAAGAGGAGCAGATAGCTCATCCTAAATCACAACGTACAGCCCATCACCCGTGGAAAGCTGCTTCTCAAAGCATAACCTGGCACCGTACGTGGCTAATCACCACTTTCGTGTTTTCTCAGGGATGCTGGGGATGGGGATTAATGTAGCAGAACGAACCGTCGCCCGGTGTAGCAGAGCGTCCCGCCGCTGGCTGGTGGCACAGCACACGGGCCAGCAGCCTGCCACGGCCTTTACACGGCCATAAATCCCCAGCCCGGCCCCGCAGCAGACATACATGCCCACAGACATGCCCCTGCCGCCTGTTTTTGCCCACAAGCCTCTAACAAAGTGGCGGGAAGGCGGAAAGGCTGAGAATTTACCTAATCCTGCAGCTAATTCCCTCACGGCGACGCTCAGTTTGTAGCGGTTAGTGACCAGCCGCCCCTCGGCCCCCTCCCCAGGCCCAGACCGCCCCGGCCCCGGCCCTCCTACCGGGCTCGCCCTCCGGGGGCTGTCCCGCTCCTGGCGACGGACCGCCGCCGGCGCTTCCTCCGCGGGCTCAGCAGAGGCGGTTGCCGGGCTCCTGCCCTCCGGAGACCCCTTCGCGCAGCGCCCGGGAGGCCGCCGCCGGCCTGGCAGCGCCGATTCGCGGGGCCCGGTGCGGCTCCGGCCCGCCGCCCGCCGCGCCGGGCCGCCCGCCGCCATCTTGGAGAGGGCGCGGGAGCCCGCGCTCGCCATCTTGTGGAGCCTCTCGCGTCAGGGGCAGGCGGGCCTTGCTCTCGCTTTTCTCCGCGGCGTACCGGGCGGGCAGGTGGGCGCTCCGGGCCGAAACGACGGGCCAAGGAAAGCTTCGTCCCCGCTGGGCGGTGTGGAGAGACGGGCCCTGGGCAGGGAGCCCGCCTCGGGGCCTGCTGCAAGCAGGGCGGCCAGCCCGGTCCCACCACACGGCCCCAGACCCCGGGTTTGGCCCACAGGTAGCGTTAAAGTAAGATTTAGCAAAGTGAAAACAGAGGAGCTTGCCTCCAGATCTCCCTGATGGGCGGCTGCCTGGGGGAAGAAACCAAACAAATTCTGTCTGATAGCTGTATAGATGATAAACGTTTCCGATCTTTTGCTCCCATTGTGTCTTCCTTCTGGAGAACACTGGCTCTGGTTATAGGATGTGCAGTCGGGGGGTTATTATTCAGACATACCTCTCAGTTCGTTTCTACAGCCCTCGGGGAACAAATTACATCAGTAACTCAAATCCCTCTTTAACTTCAAGGACTGTGATGATAGTAGATGAATTTCTGTGTAGCAAAGCAGCCTGACACCTAGATTTAAGTATGTAATTATCTTCACTTATTTTACCGGGGGAGGTGAGGTGGCACACTTGCCCGTTTGGAGAAATTGTAGGTCCTGCCTGCCCTGACGGCCCGCGCCGGAGGAGGGAGCCCAGTGCCGCCGCCATGGAGCCCAGGGGCTCCATCCATCGCGTTAAACTACAGCTCTTTCTGCTGTTAATTCAGTGTTTTGAGGACACTGTGGGGATTTTTATAATTCTGTCCGGCTGAGGGCACAGGAGCTTGCTTCTTTATAGCAGCCTCTAACGTTTTTGCTTATCACAGAGCTGTACCACAGGGCTCAGTGGTGTGAGGATATTACCTGTGCTCCTCAAGCCAAGGGAGCTGATAAAACACTTGTTCGTTCATCCTGCCCTTAAAAAACACGAAGAACAAATTAAATCGCAGAAATAAGTGGCAAGAATATGCCTATGGGAATATTCAAGTAAGACATTTTTTCTCAAAAGCGTAAAGTCTCCCAGTTAAGCGGCGGAGGTTGGGAGACATCACTGCAATTTCCCTGGGTGCTCAGGGGTCCTTCTGTGCTTTGTTCCCCGGCTGAGATAATTCACATTCTCCTCCAAAAGCTTCTCGACTCGCTCCGCTTTCTCTCAGCACTGTTGCTCGCGGCCATGGAATACAGATGATTGTTTTTATTAGGCAGTGAAAACTTATACTGTCTCGTAAACAGCAGAGGACTAGAACTGGCTGAAGAACCCAGCATTTCTGCAGCTGGAAAACTTGGTGGTGGTTTCAATTTCCCCAACGAAGTGAAAATAGAAAAAAATTGAATTTTGAAGATTTTAATAAATGCTTTTCACAAGACTATGTGATTTTCATTCTTTGTGCTGCTTTGTGAAGTTGATGTGTGTGTGTTTGAGAGAAGCGAGGGCAGGGGTGGCTGAGCCCTAAGCAGCCTGGTGGCCTTTGGTGGCCCAGCATGGATGTGGGCTCACAGGTTGGGAGTGAAAATAAGTGGCCGCAAGCGCTTTGGACACTTCCAAGGGACACAGCACCTTGCACAGATGAAGCCATGATGGTCCCTTCCAAAGCTCTGGAATTACCCTCACCCCGTTCTCCCCTAGAACCACGTTACTTTGGGGGGAAATGGTGGCGATTTCACATCTGCAGATGCTGTTGCGTTCTCCGAAACGTGGCTGATGCCTCTCAGAAGCAGAAGCAGAGAGCACCCCGGGAGGGGAGAGACCCCCCCGAGAGCAGCCCCCGTCTCGGCTATTGACATTAAACACACATTCCCACATAAAAAGAGGAGTTATTTTCAACAATATTAAAAAGTGGGTTTTATTAGCGTGTGTTGTCTAAGCAGGCAAAAAAAAAAAAAAAAAGGCAAAAAGAGGTTTTGTGAGCTCGCTGGTTTTTGTGAGAGCTGCTGGCGGGTGTGAAGCAGCAGCTGATGAGCTGATTGAGCAGGAAGGGAGGCTGGGGCTGCGAAGCTCCGTGTGTAAATTCGCTCCTCGCAGCGCTCGTCTCTGCGCCTGTCACTTGCACCGCTGTCCCTGTCTGTTAGAATCCTCCCGCCTCATTTGGCTAAACAGCAGTGACACGCCAGGGACGGCAGCCAAAAAAAATTGTTGCCCGTAAATACCGCTGGCTGTTAACTGTTGAGTGAGGGGTCTGTCAGAGCAGGGAGTCATCCAGGAGCGCCGGCTGGGCTTTTCCTGCTAAAGGAGTTAATTTTAGTTAAGGTGGGTGAATTATTTGCCATTAGCAGCACCTGGGGGGGGGGGGAAGCAGGAGGGGGATCTGGGGTCTTTGCCTCCAGATTTGAACTGTTTAGCTGCTGTCAGACGATGCTGTACCAACCCAGGTAATGACAGTGAATATTGAGCCACCGATTTTCATAGAATCACGGAATGGTTTGGGTGGGAAGGGACCTTAAAGATGATCTCATTCCAAACCCCCTACCCTGGGCAGGGACACCTCCCACCAGACCAGGTTGCTCCAAGCCCCCTCCAACCTGGCCTTGAACCCCTCCAGGGTTGACACTTTTGGGGCTCCCCGAAGCACTGGATGCATTCCCGATGAGTCGATATCCCGGCCGGAACCTGAACGCTGCTGTGTCTGCACCTCTCAAACCGGGTAAGACCTTGATTGTCATTACCAAGGAGTATTCACACCAGGAACCACAGAGCCCTGACACAGAAATAACAGGGAATTTACGATACATAATGAAACTTTATGCTTGCCATGTGAGAAATCTCCTCTTGAGTCTTATTTTAGATTTCTTTCTAGTATCTTATCAAGAACTGAATGCAGAAAGCTGGTATCTGAAGAAATTAATTAGCACAACTGAGGGGAGTATATAGGCTTTGCAAGAAAGAGCAGCGAAGAGAAAAACTAAGAAATCCATTAATAAAAACCTTAAGAGATATCTGAGAAGTGGAGAACACAGAGAGCGGGTGTTGCGTTGGGTGGCTGTAATCCTCGCCTGGCAGGGGGGCTGCCTGGCACCCTCCTCCCCGTGATGGGCACGGCGGGAGATGCCGGACCCCTGCCCGACCAGATTTCCCCCTAGAGATACAAATCCCGATTTTCATAACAATTTTCAGTGTTTCCACAGCAAATCCTTCCCAAAGCACTCCATGAACGCTAACCAGGGGGTTTGAGGGCACCCACTTTGCCCAAGGTTTTACCCTTCCAGAGACCTTAATTGCTCGGAGCAGCGCTGATTTCCAGAGTGTTTCCCATGACACCGGTGAATCTCTCCCGGCATGGAGCATCCTGCTGAGACCCAGCCATTCCCCCTGCTCCCGGAATCTCATTACACGGACCATGGGGGCTCACCCTCCCATTGAAAACCAGCAGCTCCCAGAGATCTTATTCCTGACTTAATTTCATAGCTGCTTTAACCGCAGTCGTGCACGCACGCAGCCTCTCCCCACCGCCTTCTGCTCTTGCCCCTCGCTTTTGCTGCGGGGATGGTGGTTGAATTTCCATCAGATTTGGCAGTGGTTTCGCGGTGATTCGCGGCCCCGGCCGCCAGACGCTGGGGGTCGGTGTGAGACCGGTGATGGGAGCCCCGGCGGCTGCGGGGGGCAAGGGGCAGTGCTCGGTGGGCCACGGGGGTCAGGGAAAAGGCTCACGTCCCCACCGAGCCTTTCTACCCTCTGCAAGTGGCCCAAATGCCTGCTTTTTTTGCCTGGTTTCTTTCCAGGGGAGCCCCAGGGAGCTGGAGGAGGGGGGTTCAGCTGCTCCCAGCCACCACGGACCGGGAAGAAGCAGCTTTTCCCTCTTTTCTCCTGCTAAACCTCCTGTCCTGGCATCGCCCCCCTGCCCAGCTGTCGGTGGGACACGCTGGGAGCATTGCGCTCAGAAAGGCTGAACTCCACCCAAAATCTGAGCCAGGGCACTCTCAGCATCGTTTGCCTGGTTAGATTAAAAAAAACCAACCAAACAAAAATACTCCTCCACAATCAAAAACCCCCATGTACATATAAAATATATGTACATATATAAATATAATAATAATAATAATAAAATATATATTAAAAAAACCCAAGAGCCAGTAAACATCAGGCCCTCCCAGCCCTACCTGGATTTTCTACCAGTGACAGGTAACATTTTTGGTAAATGTTGTACATTATTTAACGTTGTTTCTTCGGGGAAGATTAAAAGACGCTCTGAGTAAATGCAGCTCTTCCATACACACCTGACAATGATAGAAGAGGCTGTTTTACACAAGGCTCATTAAAAATAAAACCACAATGTTGATTTCAGCAGCTTAAATTACTTGAGCCAGTGTAATGGGATAAATATTTGATGGTGAAGTTTATTAAATTTCCACCACTATTATGTTGCTGCTAAAAATACAAAGGATTCTTTAAAGCCTGCTCGGTGGTCTCTGAAGGGAGACGGCTGGAAAGCTGCCTCGAAACCCACCTGCGGAGATTGCTTTGGGGATGGGAATGAATTACCTTCTCCCCTCTATTATCTGTGGGTAATAGCGAGTCCGACCGGCTCCCCTCGGAACTCGCCGGTCCCTGCTCCGGGTGTGGAAACAGCCTATGGCCGCACTCCGTCAGGGAGTTGTACCCTCCGGGGACTTGTTCTGCTGAAAACAGGTGGTCTCCAGGATATTTTTAATTCCGGATTTACAAAATTTTAACCTGATTTTATCGCCTTAGCACAGCCCTTCAAACCCAGCTTGAGCAGAGCCGTGGCAAAGACTGGCCAAGCCCCCTCCTAAAGCGCTGCTCCTTGGGTCCGTAGCACAGCTCCGGTCAGCGCGGAGGCAAGTTTTGCAGTCCCCCGTCTATAAATATTTATATTTCCCTTCAAAATGGTTGCTATGCAGTGGCACCCTCCCTCTCCGCCACGTAATTAGCTCTTGCTCATTCTCTGTCACTTATCTTGTGATAATTCCATATATAAAGTTTGTAAAGCCTCAACAATTTAATTCTTGGCTCCCGAGAGTCACCGGTCGCGGGGCAGAGGAGTGGGATCTCCCAGGACGGAGCTGGCCCCAGCGGAGGTGCCGTCCCCACTGGTGGTCCCCAGTCTGAGATGGAGAAGGCATCTGGCCCCTTTGGCACCTTCTTAGCAGAGCAAAAAGCCGTCAAGATTTTCCTGAACAGGCAGCTTTTCCCCTGGTATCTTACAGGAGCGGGAGTTTAAGCCGCTCCAGGAATGTTATCACAGTTCAATAGCTCCCCAAATTAAAAAGGGATAATTACAGTTGAAACACCCTGGAGCAGGGCCGTGGAACAGACCACCGAGGTCGGTCTCTTGTCACGTCTCACAAACTCCTTCCAGAAAAGGAGTGAGCTTCTTCCCAAAAGCACTTAGACTTATTTTATTTTTTTTCCCCTCCATTACCGATGCCAGAGGTTACGTGTAAAGAGCTGTAACTGTACCTCGGAGAAGACCTTCTACCAGTGGGGCTCCTCAGACAGCATCTCTCTCAGAAGAGCAGGGAAAAACAATCAGAGGAGACATGTTCCGTTCATGCAACAGCAAGCAATATTGTACCATCGGCAGGATTCATGCTCCGACAACTGCTCCCGCGTCCCGGGGAGCCCAGCGTTGGCTCATGGGCTCCAACTGGGGACCTCAGTGCAACCGGAGCGACTCCGTTATCAGCCCTATGAGGCCCCGGTAATGAAGCCAGATCTTCGTTACAATCTGTTTCAGTATTTTCTACACGCGAGCGTGCCTCCATCACGACATCGCTGGTGGCTCCCCTGTGCACCGGCTCTTCGGAAGCAGTTTTTCCACGGGAGTCGTCTCCCACCTCTCCCCCCACACCGCCGTACGGAAAACGGGGTGCTGCGGAGCGGATGCTGCCCCGTGGGCAATAGCTGCTCCTGAGACAGAGAGCAATTAATCCTGAAAGTGGACAAAGGCTTTGGCTGAGAACTCCTGACGCTCCTTCACAGGCAGCGAGTTGCTGGGGCTCTTTTCTGCCTGCACTGATAGCGCTTAATGCTTGAGCAGAGCGGGAATTAAACGAGACCTAGGGAGAAGGCTTGGAGCTGAGAAGTGTTCCAGCGACACAAATGCCATCACATAGCTAGAAACCGCGTTGTTATGGTTTGAGAAAACCCATAACAGCTTATTGTCATTTAGATAATTATTGTCTTTGCCTGATGACCCTTGCCCACCCGGGACGGGGAGTAGGGGGAAAGGAAGGAATGCGAGGGCTGAAATATAAAAAGATCTAATAGGGTAAGACTAAACTATTAATAATACTAAAGAACCAGTATTAATCCCAATACTAATATAAGATATACAGGAACTATACCCAGCCCATTCTGTCCCAGGAAGCCAGTCACTCCCCGCAGGGACAGCCAGTGTGGGACACCACGAGCGCTGTGGCTTCGGGAGGAAGGGAAGGGCTCAGGGCTCTGGCACCGGGGCAAGGACCATCTTGGTCCATTCTCTGGACCATCACCATCAAGGGGGAGAGAGAGAGAGAGAGAGAGAGAGAACTCCTCAGCAAACTTTCTAATTTCTATTGAATGTGCCATTCATGGTGTGAAATAACTCCCTGGTGGGAGCTTGGGTCAAGTGCCTGAGTCTCGCTCCTCCTCGTCCCGCACCCGGGGAGCTCGAAAACACCGAGACCTTGAATCCCAGACCCCAGAGCTGGCTGTAAAGTAAATATTGTCAGGAATTCAGACACTAGAGTCTTCCAAAACCGCACTTGTCCCCAGCATTAGAAGAGAAGTTAGTCCTGTGTCGCTCAACCCAGGACACGTGGCTTTCTGTCCCCCTCCTCGCCTCTCTCCGTGCCCAGGGCAGGTCCGTGGCCATGCAGGCTGCGTTCCCAGCTCCGGCACTGGCCACCTGGCCACACTGGGCCACATGCCCGACCAGGAGCGGGGCTGGCACCAGGAGCATCTCTGGCTGGGTTCACAGTGCTCTGGGGCTGCCCAGAGCACAGCAGAGATGCTGGTGGCTGGTGTCGTCCCAGTCCTCTCCGATTCCGGTAAAAGCTTGTGCATTAGTTTCTTCTTAGTGCCTTGGGTCACCTTCCTCACTAAATAGCCCTTGCTGGTTATCCTTTTCAACTAAAAATATCCGCTCCTCAGATGTCCATCCAGCGGCCAGAAGCTGGGGCTGGCGTTCTGGGGATGTTATTTTGACTCTCTGATTTGCTGATACACCAATAGGAAAGCCACCAATGAATAGAAGAATAGATCTATATATTCCTCGCTGTCACTTCAGCTAGACAGCAAAGCCGGCAGCTCTCACTCTTGGGGGAGTCTGAGATTATTTGGACAAAGGTTTCCCCACGGGTAGCACACCTGCAGGAACAAAGGAGCAGGGTTCACAATATGAACAAGTGTCCTACAGCCAGCGCGATCAAAAGCAAGCCCCGAAACAGTGTGTGAACCAGGTTAGGCAGGAAAGATTTAACAGCCGTCAGGCTGCACGAGAAATGTATTCAGATAGCGGGTTCTGAGGGAATTTAAACAAGCCCTGTCATTTCCAGCGAGGAGTAGCGCAGGCAGAGGAACAATAGCCGTGTTTAAGGAGAAGCTACGGCAGTACGCCCGGCTGTGGTTTTGTCATCCCGCTGAATGGGGAGAGAAATCCCCTTCCCAGGCAGCTGGTAACTCACCCAGCCCCACGCCTGTCCCTGCCTCTGCTGAGGCTTGGCAGTGCTTCTGGGTGGCATCAGAAAAGCGGCCACCAAGTGTCACCAAGGACTTCTGCTCTCGTGCTTAACGCAGGGCATTTGGATGCCAGAAGTGTTCCAGGACAGATTTTGGGGTTGAAAGCGGCACACGGTAGAGCTGTGCTGAACTCCCAGCTCTGGCTGGGGTGGAACATCCCGCACGGCTCCGGGAGCAGCACCATCCTCTGAGGTGGCAGCGTGGCTCTGTGGACCCCCTGGTACCATCTCCCGGATGCCACTAGACTCCTCTCCACTGGCACCAAAGCCAGCAGAGCCGCTCTGAGCCTGGGTGGGAGCCTGGTCCACATCAGGGTCATCCTCTCAGTGCTGCATTTCTTATTGCAAGCAGAAGAAACACAGAGCCAGGCACCGGCTTCTCCTCCCCACGGAGCTCCCAGAGGGAAACTGCTCCGGCCGAGAAGCCCAAGGGCTCACCCGTAGCTCCTCCAGCTCCAGATCTCGCCGTTCTCCAAGGAGCACGTTGTTTTTCCTGCTGCCTGACATTTCTGCCGCCTTGTCAAGGTCGAGCTCCCCGCGCTCAGCGTGCGGCTTCCCCAGCGCTTGACCCGTGGCCACGCTCTGCATTTGAAGCCACACATTTCTTACCGCTTTGTGCTTTCGGTCACGCTTCTTTGCGGGAAACATGCGAATTCCTCAGTTTTGTCTCTATGCTCCGTAACCAGGGAAGGAAAAACCCCTGAAGAAGTGCCGAGGTTGCATCTTTGGGAAAGAGAAGTGTACAGGTGTGCACTTCCATAAATATTTCAGAAAGGAGTTTATTAGATTCTACTAACATGGCAACTGCTGCATTACAGATGCCTGAGACTTTGGAAGGAAGCCAACCACCCGTTTCCCAAAGAATATTTTTATCGCCATTGCGCTGAGCGTGGATCCTTCTCCTCAAAGCTGGTCGGGAGGATGAGAGGGGCCACCACAGTCAAGTTGAAGCAATTCTTTCCTCTGTAGTTTAATCCTCTTCCTTCCCCTTGATACACAGTTTATTTAATTGCAGAGACAAGATGCATTTCTTTCTTGAGGGATTGTGGGAGAATATTTGTAATCCAGGGGCTGTAATTGAACTCAGTAATAATAATTACACTTCTCTTCATTAATATGTCTTAAAGCTCATTACAAACTATTTTTGTGCCAGCATCTTTGCCAAATCCCTGCAGGGTTGGAGATAACTTCTTATTCCACTACAGCAGCAACTTTAAGGAGTGCTCCCGGGGAGCAGCAACAGCCGAACCGTTACCTTGCTGTTAGGGCTGGGGATGCTCATTCCCAAGGTGTACGAGGAATTGCCCCAAGCCCTCCAGCTGGCCAGAGGTAGCCCAGGAAGGGGGGGACCCCAGGCTTGCTGCCCCCCAGCCCGTAGCACCCTGACCCCTCCCCATGGGCCACCCGCTCCGTCCCAACTGGGGCTGCTCAGAGCAGGGACCTCTTTTACCTCCCCACGGCACAGGCTGAAAACGCTCTCCCAAGCTCAGCCCGGAATAATGGCTCAAAATGTCTCGCTTGACTTTATCTCTCCACAGAAGGGGGGTGTCTTTCCGGAGCCGTGGGGCATTTCTGAGACTTTCTGGCCATCTGCAGTGACTACCCAAACACAAGCCACCACCAGGTCCGTGCTGTGTCCCCCCCACAGGCAGCACACGGGCAACGGAGCTCAGGGATGTGCCTTTGTCATCGTGTACCCCCAAGAACGGGTCTAAAAGCAGATGCTTTTCAGTACAAGAACGTCTATTGCGGATCACAAGCCTGCGGTTAAGATGAAAAATTCAAACTCATTTTCCTTAGACAAGAGCTAGGAGGGATGCAGTGCATTAAGAGATGTTCCAAACTCACAAATCCCATTAACGCTGAAGTGAGGTCCCCGTGCAAATCCCAGTGCGTGGAGGGGAAACAATTCCCCAGATTTCAGATAATTTGAAGCCTCTCTCTGATGCAGGGATGCCGCTCTTTCAATATTTAAGCTCAGTCTGTGAGACACACGAGTTATCCAACATTCATTACCCTGTTGATGCCGGCATCTTTGCCAAGTCCCCACCGCGCTGGGGAGAACCATTTTCTCGCCACCGCAGCAGCACCAAGGTGTGCTAATGCAATTACAGGGGGAATGTAAATTTATAGCTCTCCTGAAATCCTGGCCCACAGGCTATGTGCTAAATTTGCCTGGGCAGCAGCAGGGCCAGACAATGATGGCCGGGTGAGATCCTCCGGAACACGCCGGGTGCCGCTGAGTTTGCTTTTGGATGAAATGAAGTCCTCTCTCCCCAGCCCTGGCTCACGGCAGTTTCAAGAGAAAGAAACCCCAACATAATACGAAAAAGGAGCAGAACAAGTGACAGCAGCCACAATAGGCTTTCTTTGAAGCAGTTCTTCCAGGCATATATGCACTTGCTCCCTAAATCTGCAAAGTATTTGCCAAATAAATTCAATTAGTTTTCTCAAACAAGCGTTACTGCTTTTCATTGGAATCTCTCCTGTTGAGCTCACCTGTGGCATTTTCGGTTCCTATTCCCAGAGAGCCACCCTAGTCAACAGCAGGAGCTGCCGGGTCCCTGGAGGGCTACTGGCCACCCAGCCACGGGGAGGGGACACACCGGCCACCCTCGGTCTGCGGAGCCGTTCCTCCCGGCCCCAGGAGCTGAACCGAACCATCAGCCCCAGGTGGGGTTTGCGGGGACAGAAGAAAAGCAGATGAGAACGTGCTTAAAACGGTGAAGGCAGGAGGTGCGAGAGGCAGCCCAGGCGCCTGGAAAAACCTTCTCTGTGCCCTGTGTTGCAGCAGAGCAAAGCAAAGACATGTCAATAGGGGGGGGGGACGACACAGACACCCCATCCCCTCCTCTCCATCACCGAGACCTGTGGCTGCACAGCCCGGAGCCTTAAAGAGAGCCTCCAGCCACGCAGGGCACATCAGGAGGCCCCGGCAGCAGGTCGCTCGGCTGAGGATGGCGATGCACAGAGCAACAACTTGGAAATAATTTTTGCCTGTCTCAGAGCTGCCTCTCTGCTGGGAGCAGCCGAGCCCGTGCGGCAGCCAGACATCTGGACCCAGGCAGAGCGTCACCGAGCTGGTGTTGTCACAGCTTGCTGATGGGGATGCGGAGGAGCACACACCTCCCTTCCCGCTGGAGACACCGGCAAGAGCTTCTTTGAGGGACACTCGCCCTCTGTCACCTCCCCTGTCCCCAGTCCTAATGGGAGAGGGGACAAAACCCACCGCAAAATGGCTGCACTCACCACATGTGCGTCCTCACATCTCTCTTCCGAGCCATTTCCTTCTCAGGAGATTTCTGCCTCGCAGTTTCACATCCCCTCCCGAAACATCACATCTCCCTTCAGCTACCTGGAACCTAAACGATGCAAATGCAGGGAAGAAGGTAATTAGTCTCTGGAGGCTACGACTGGGGTTTAAGCAATGAAATCGTGTTAGATGGGTACAGTTTCACCTGACAAAGGAAGGAAGAAATCCCTGAAGAGCAGGGGGGTTTGGGGAGGGGGCACAGCCCACCCTTCCCTCCCCAGAACAGCCTTGGATTTATCCTGCCTCGAAGGCTTCGGTGCCCGGGGCAGGACGGGAGGACGGGCTGTGGCCACAGACACACACCGGTCCCATCCCCATCTGCTCAGCCCCACAAAACACCCCACACCTCGAAACCCCCCCAGATCTCATCTCCCACAGCATCTGCCCCCATGGGCTCCGCGCTCCCCGGCTGTCAACGGCTAATTCTGCTCCTGGCCACGACTCGCCTCGGGCTCCTGAAAGTCATTTCCCCACCCTGGGCCAGGAGCTGCAGCTGCAATCAACTGGCTGGGCTCATATGCTCCAAATCACCCTAATGGCACTTCAGAAATGCAAATAAAAGCGAGATTATGATATTTTACGTAAATAAGCAATGTGGCAATCCCAGACTGGCTCGGCCTGCCAGGGAAATTCGCTGGAGAGATATTAACATTAAAATATGTGAGCGTGTTTGCATGGAACATTTATTGTATAACTCTGGGCTCCAATAAAGGCTTGTATAAATTATTCATTCTGGAACGGAGATGAAATGCCAAAAACCCCACCCACCAAGGGACTGCTTTTATTACTACCAAAGATGTAGTCTTAGTTAGCAGCTAAGCTGTTTAGACGGCGTGTGAGGTAATTAGGAGTGGGGAATGAGCGGCCACCTCCCTGCTGACACGCGCCCTGTGCCCAGGGTGGCTGCTGGTCGTCCCTACACCCAGCTGGCCATCCCCGCGCCAGGCTGGTCACCTCGACGCCGGGCTGGTCTCAGATGATGCAGAGCCATGTCCCTGCTTAACGAAGAGCAAAGCTCCCGGTCGCAGGGAGCCTGGAAAGCGAGTGTTTTTCCAGAGGAAACCTCAGCTCCTGCAAGAGCATGTTGTGCTCGGAGCCGTGGGCAACGAGTGGCCACCTGGCTGTGATCCCACCACGGAGGAGAGCGGGCAGAGGAGCACGACGGCCACGCCACGGCCGGGCACACACAGCCCAAGCCTTTCCCTGTACCAAAAAAACCCCCGGGTAGCAGTTACCATGGCAACCCCTCTTTTTAAACGCTGCCGTTAAACAGTTGCGTGGATCCCTCTGTGAGCATCACCAGCCTCCTCGCAGGAGCATCATCGCGGGGGCACCCCCCCGGCTGCTGCGGGGGCTAGTGCCGTTCCCCGCCGGGCTGGCCATGTCCAGGCCTCCCAACAGGTCGTTACGTTTTCTGGGACTGCACCAACAACATTAAGGACCCAGTTACCAATTTGTGGTTGAAAATTACTTCACCCCCCTCATCTCAAATGCCTGCAGCACCCACAGCCCCGAGGTGCAGCTGCAATTAGTCTTCCACACGCCCCCTCCCACCTTACGCCTCCCCCTCCTTGAGTTTCCAGGAGGCAAAACAGGGTGATGGATCCCGGACAAGAATTTGGGGGCTGCTGGTTTTCCTGATTTGGATGGAGAGCGTCGCAGGGACTCCCTTTTTGAGCCTTCCTGGGCTTCCATTGCCCCCTGCCCAGCCTTACCTCCAGCTCCTTCAGCACCTCCACAGCCCACTGTGCCCTCCTCCTCCTCTTTCTTCTTCCTCTTCCTCCTCCTCTTCTTTCTCCTCCTCTTCTTTGCCCAGGGAGGTGGTGGTGCCATCCCTGGAGGTATTTAAGAAACGTGTAGACATGGCACTTCAGGGCATGCTCTAGCGCCCGAGATGGTTGGGTTGTGTCTGTTTGTGGGTGGGTGTGGTGTGTGGTGTTTTGTGGAGTTTTTTTGTTTGTGTGTTTTTGTTTTTTTTTTTTGTGGTTGGACTCAATGATCTCAAAGGTCCCTTCCAACCATGAAGATTCTGTGATTATTCTTCTTCTTTCTCCTCCTCCTCCTCCTCCTCCAAATGCTGGGGCAAGCAGAGCTCTAGAGCCCTTCTCCCACCTGCAGCTCTTTATACCCTTACCCCTGAGGTTAATTAGGCTGCTCTGGTACCTCCATTAACACACACACCCCCCGCCTGCTCCGCTGGCCCTGGCTTTGCACACAGGGGGGGATGCACAGGGGACACGGAGCAGTTGGGGGGCTCTCTCAGCCCTCCCCTGGCAATAGGGCTTTTGTGCTGCACCGACCACGTCACCAGCCCGTAGCCAGCGCCCGGCGAGAGGGCGAGGGAGCCAGAAAGCCACGGGTGGCCATGCCATCCCCAGAGAGCCGGCCCTGCTGGCACAGGGCACTCGGGGAGGTGGGACGGGAACGGCGGCAGCGGGGCTTTATTTCTGCATTCCCAGCACAGTGCCCGCACCGCCACAGCACAGCCATCCCCCACCTCTGCCATAAGTTCCCTTTACCAACTGTAACTTTTATATTTCAGCAGCTGTCTGCCTCAAGCAGCGTTTTATGGATCATAAGAAAGGCTAAGTGGAAGTTTTCCTTTTTTTTATTTTTTCATTTTATTTTATTTTTTTGGAAGCAGATCAAACAGCCCCAGTCGAGCAGCTTCGTGCGGTCTGGAGCAGAGCTCTGTGTGGCAGGAGGTGGCCGGGGACGGGGACGGGGGGGGGGAAATGCTGTGGGGTCCCCTCCCTGCTCCCCCCAGGAAGGGACACGTGTCCCATGGCTAATCGGGGAGCTGCGCTGTGGTCCCCGCACCGCCCTCCGTCACAGCGCTGCGGGGGTCACTGCACCTGCGGGTGACAGGAGCCACGGGAAGGCGATGGTAACGGGATGCTCCCATGCACCAGCCGCCTCTCGGCTCCTTCCAGCTGCAGGATGGGGAGCGGTTTCATTGCGGGGAATGGTTTCATTGCGGGGAATGCTAATGAGAGGTTTGGGTGAGAGAGAGAAATAGGGAGAGGTGAAACTACCTATCACAACAGTGAATAACGGAGTTAGGAGAGTAATAATTAGCAGTGCATGAGATTCCAGGCAGAACAATTATCACGAGTGCTGTATCACCGACTGCCGGGGGTCTCCACAGACGTCTCCGCTTGTTTTCACTCCACACAGCCCCGGGCGGCTCCGATGCTCCGCTGCGGCTGCCACCGTGCCCTCCTGCATCCTGCATCCCGCATCCCGGGGCTGGAACAGGCAGAGAAGGGCTGGAGGAGCATTTTCTTGCAGCTCCTGCTCGGGGAAGAAAACAATTTCTTTCCTTTATAACCCCTTGTTCAGAAGCTGAAGGCAAACAAGCCTGTGTCTGCTATCGAATCTCAGTGGTGTTAGGCTCCCCGGCTGGGTTAGAAAATAAGCCCTGCAACGCTGCCTGATTTTCCAAGACTTCTGAAGGCGTGGGGAGCAGCCGGGCGGGTGAATTTGGCTCGTTATTGCCTCTGGCTCACGGCAGTGGGGAGCGCGGCTGGCACGGAGCAGAGCCCCGCGGCTCCCCGGGGACGCAGCCCGGGCACGAAGGCCTACAATAAAAATGCATTCTGAATAGGTCTGAAAAACACATCTCAGGCTTCGGGGGCCAAATCGTGCCATCTCCTTGTGTAACGAGAGATGATATAATTCCAGATCGTGGCATCTTTAGTGGGGATTTTATTTCTTAGCCTGCAGCGGTGTGTCTTCGGGAGGGCTCCGTGTTTTGTTGGGGAGATGATCAAATGACTCGGAGGACCTGGAGACAGGCGGCGGCGGCAGCCTCTCCTCACCAGGTTTATATTTAAAGCCTGTGCATTGTGCTGGAACGCTAATTTGACATATATCTGAGGGCTGCCTCTCCTTGGCATCAGCTGGCGCTCACAGGCAAACGCAGAAGGGGCCAGATGTTGGGGCTGGGGCTGCCCCTCGCCCCCCCCGGGCACAGGGGGAGCAGGAAGAGGGATCAGGGCCTGCCCCTCCTGTGGGATACGGATGAGCATCCCTCGTCCCTCCGGCACCACCACGGACGCAGGGGGCTGAGCCGTGTCCCCCGGGCTCCTGGGGTCCGTCCCTCTGGCTTTCAGGCAAGGGGGGAGCTTGACTCATTGAGCATCACTCAACGCTACGTGGGGGAGTTCGATGCCGCTTCCCAGCTGGATCGTGGCCGGCAAGTGCAGCCTGGAGTGGCCACATCCCCCTGGCCCCGGCCCCGGCTGCTGGAGCAGGGTCTCGTCCTTTGCAGGCCCCTTCCCGCGCAGCATCGCACGGCACACCGAGGAGATTCAGCCCTGCAGAAAGCCAAACAATGAGGGAAAAGTGTCAATAAACATATATTTTTTACAGTCCATTATCTTACCCTTGCCAGCTTTTACACTGTTATTGCACCAAGCCATTAAATCCCCTCCATGAGCGAAACATGCCATTTGTGTAACACAGCGTAATGGGACCGTTAATGCTTTCCCTCCCCCCGCCGCAGTGCCTTTCCAGGAGAGGCATTAATATCCACATGCACAGAAACAATCCCTTAGTTCCCGGTTATTTGCACTTAATGCAATGATATTGCAAAAGTCCCCCCGAAAATTAGCACAGATGATTTTAACAAAACCAATAAAACATATTAATTAATAATCTCTGTGATGTATGCATGAATATAAATAGGTCATTATATCTGTCTAGAATCTCTTTCAGGAGCAGAAGGGCTGATGGTTTCTTGAGGATGGTCATCAGAGGACATGAATAATTTGCAGCCCAGTGGCTACATCAAGCCACAGCTGACTTGCCCCGAGAACGGGGGACGTGTTGGTTGCCGCCAGAGGAGCAGTGCCGGCTGTGTTCACTGGTATTTCCACTCACCAACCTTCCAGAGCCTATTTTTTAAGAAAATAATTAAACAGCGTTTCCAGCTCAATAAAGTTTTGCTCTATTAGCAGTAGAGTCTTAAGATGCAGAATTAAAATAACGAGGTGAAACCCTCGCTGGAACCCGAACCCCATCTCCGGGCTGCAGCCCCGTCTTCGGCCTCGCTGTTGTCTTCCTCGAGGGCAGCTCGTGGTGATGGGGATGGTTCCTTTGGGGGCTGAGCCCATCCCTCGGCGCTGAGCGAGCCCCTGCCTGCGCCAGCCCCCACTCCCTCTGCAGGGTCCCCCCATTCCCCAGCCCGGAGCCAGGCTCTCGGGGGGCAGCTGGAGCCACTTCTGCTCTTTTTCTGCTCTTTTTCTGCTCCTTGCACGGCGGCTGAGGCTGCCGGCGGGGTTTGCCAGCAGAGCAGAGCGTGAGAAGCGACGTGCTGGCATTGTGAGCATCCCCCCTCGGAAAGCGTTGTCATCGGCAGGGTGATGCGGGGACAGAGCCGGGGACATGCCCCGGGCGTGCAGGGAGCGGGGAGCACCGTCCAGGGCCAAAACCAGCGTGGGGAAATCATGGCTGGACGATGGCTGGCTCTGGCAGGAGCTGGAGCTGCTGCGTGGAGCATGGAGCTGGAGGCAAAGCAGAAGGACCCCCACGATATCCCCGGCACTGCTCAGGTGCAGCAGGACCGGCCACCGGTACCAGCCCGGGGATGGCAGCTCCGGCACTGCCCCTGCAGCCCTAACGCACGCTGGTAAATGTTTGGCTACTGCCGAGATGTACATTGACAGCAGCAATTAATCCCTCAATCTATTTGCTGACCTGCTGCAGAAGAGGGGTCATACTCAATTCAGCTGCCGAAAGAGGCTGTTATTGTTGTAGGCAGCGGCTTCGCTTCCTGCCTGATGCCAGGTTTTACATTTTATTCTTCTAAATTCCTGGCACTAAAAAGCATTACCCCAGGCAGCGCCCGAGGCTTGTGCTTGGTGGAGACGGGGAAAGATGATGAGGAGCTCTGGAGGGGAACCTGCATCCCGGGTGGATGGGGATAATTACACCCCTTCCCTGCCAGCCCTGTGCCCAGGGAGAATCCACCCTACGTGGGCTTTACCCTCCTCTTCCTCCTCCACACATCCCCAACTCTCACCGAAGCACCTTCGGGAAGGCGTCACTCTCCCCAGCCTGGAGTTTGGCCTCATCCTCCTGGATTTCCCCGCCTGCACCCGCAATCCAGGGAGAAACAGGGAATTCTAACTCGTGTGCGACCCCAGCCACGCTCTCGCCTGTGGGTCTCGGTTTGATGAAGGCCCTGGTGAGGAGAACTGGGGCTGGCAGCTCCTGAGCATCCTGGTTAACTCCGGCTGCCCCTCCAGTGCCCTGGGCAGCTCCTGGAGTCCAGCATGGGCTGGGAGGGTGGGGGGGATGCTGGGGGAGACTGCCCGCTTCTCTGCAGGAATCCCCATCCCCGTGAGAGGACTCAGACACCTCTCAGTGACTGTCTATTACAGTTTCACCAAAGCTTTTATGCTACTGAGCCCCCCGGTGCCACAGGGACGCGTGGCCAGAGGGGCTGTGTGCTGGGGGACCAGAGGGGCTGCATCCCGGGGGGCTGGGGCTGGAGATGCTCCTGGCTCTGCTGCCCACTCAGACGCTGCCCTCGAGGTGCCCAGCACGTCCTGGGGGCACGAACCCCCCACAAATGGCTGGTCCCAGCTCTCTTCTGGCTTTTCCTTCCAGCGCTGTCACTTACACATTCTCTGTTATGAATTGATTCCTAATCTCCTCTCAGAGGAAGATCAAACAAGCCCTTATGTCTTTGTTGGATGCTTCCTTTGCTTACTTTTAAGTCATTACCCTGGGTTTGAAGTGCGGTTAAAAGGGAAGCGAGGATCCCGAGTGTGAGGGGGGGGCACGGCTGGGTGAAGCCATTAGGGGTTGGGAGCAGCAGACCCCAGAGACCCCGTGTCACCCCCTGCCCCCGGCAGGACCCCCCAGCCAGCTCACCCCATCTCCGCTGGGGAATCGGCACCCACAGCCTCGGCTCTTTGCTCTCTGTGTCTTATTTCTTCTGAGCGAGGCTCCGTCATTAGCGTTCCCCTGCTGAGCTGGGCTGAGAAGGAGGAATTCATCGTGCCGTGGTCCAGCAGAACTGGGGTCTCGGTCCGTTCCCGTCCAGCCGCAGCAGCTTTGCTGCAGACGGGTCCTTGGTGCATCATCCGGGCATCGCTCTCCCTGTAAAACCGCCGGCTGCTGCGCCCCGCGTCCTGCCAAGCCCCCCGGCCATAGTTCTGTGCCCACAAGAGCATCTCCCGGCCCGTGGCCACCTCTGCAGCCAGCCCGAAGCCAGCCCAAAGCTGTGCCTGCGGCCGGCGGCAGCTCCCAAACCATCCCCATCCCTGCGCCACGGCAGCAAGTGCTTTATGTTCCATAACACCCACCTTTTAAACCTTCATCCCTCACCGAATTGTTAAGGTCTGCTTTAAAACAGCAAAGCTGAAACACGCTGGAATTTAGAGGGTTTTATGTACATGCCGTCGTCTTCAACAACCGACGGGAGTCTGAGAAAGACGGTGCTGCTTTTCTCCCGTGGCATCCTGAGGAGGAGCCCAGAACACGGATTGTCTTCTCGCCGAAGACAATGCCCTTGATGCAGTGATAGCGGAGCCACCGCCGAACAATTGGGGGCTGATTTTTATTTTGGCTTTGACTCAGCTCTCTCAGCGCAGGTGTCCGATTTGTTCCCGCCTGTATAAATCCCACCGTTTAAATGACTCAGCTGTTGGCACAAACCGGCCCGGGAAATATTTCCCTGCCCGGGTTTGTACCTCGTGGAGGCAGGAACGTCAAGCCCATAAAACAGAGGGCTGTGAGATACTCCCCCCCAAAGGAGATTTACTGGAATTAATTGCGCATGAGGTTAAAACAACAGTGGATTCCTCCTCCGAGCCTTCCTCCCGCGGATTCGGGCTGTCCAGGAGCTCCATCCCCAGCCCTGCCGAGGCAGAGGTGCGGGCAGCAGCTGATTTACGGCGGGGCTGGCAGCGGGTTAAGTGCAATAATCTGAAACAGCATTTCTGTAACCTTCCGACAAGGGTAATAAAACTGAATGAGATGCGCCTTCTTCCCCAGAATTCATCAAACCCGGATCGCCTTTCTCTTTCAGGAAAGGTCACGAGGCGCCTTATTTTATGGCACACAAAAGAGCAAGGGCAGCTGCCCCGGCGTGTGAGTGAGCGGCTGCTCGGGAAACTTGGAGGTGCAAAGGTGTTGTTCGTGGGAAGTTCTCAGTAAGATGATGGAGAGCAAAGCCAGGGCCTCGGTGACATCCTCAGCTGCCCCCGGAGCTCTGGCTTTGCAAAGAGAGGTTTGACAGGTCCCATCCGGGTGCTCCCCCCGGCCGGGCTGAGGCTCCCGGATCCCCTCGGAGCCCCACATTCCCAAGGTGCCGTTCCCCCGTTCCCACCCTCCAAGAGCCACCGAAGCCCCGTGAGCCTCAGCAGCTCCAGCAGGAACCGCAGCTGCCTCCGTCCGTGGAGATGCAGAGGATTTCTCATTGTTCCAGGCTGAGAGGCAAAGTCTGTGTTGTATAAAGTAATTAAATAAAGCCATCAGTCTCCCCTCTGAAGTGGCTGGTACTGCCTCTTTCATTATGGTTTTCACTCTTTGGAATATGACCCGGACAACGCTCACACCGTCACAAGGTTTCACTTCAAGGGTCCTAAAAGGAAATCAATTATTTTTAGAAATATAAATATTTTATGAAGCTGCTTCTTTTTCTAATAATGGAATAAAGAAAAATACAGCCGTTTTGCTCCTTAGCGATGGAAAGCAGCGCGGCAAACCCAATCTCAAAGCCGGCAGCGCTTCACCTGAGTCACCTTCTCCCGGCGTCTTCCCAAGGACTCTGAAATGCAATATTCTCTCTTCAATTATGCATCCCGGAGCCGGCCGTGCCGAGCGGGGCGGTCAAGCTGGGGTTGAAGCCTGATGTGCCCTGGCTCTGCCAGGGGAGAGGTGGCAGCTCCCCCCTGCCCCGGTGTCCCCGGTACCCGGGAGGGGGATGCTGTGGTACCCCCGAGAGCGTGAAGAGCATCGGGGATGCGGGTGACAGAGGTGGGCAAAGGACAAAGCTGGGGGACACGTCGAAGGTGCTACGTGTGAGTCCCGAATTCCCACCCCCGGGGGACCCTGCTCCCTCCCTCCGCCTGGGAACCCAGCGCAGCTGAAAAATGCCGGCATTTAGATATTTTTTTTGGTATTATTACTGTCTATATCAAACGGTTTTGGTTTGATTCCCAGCCGCTTTGGTTTGCTCTTACATAATTCAGCCCAATCAGCGCGCGCTTCCCCACGCAACACGCTCTTAACTTTGCCGAGCCCTAAGGCACCAAATTGATATTCTGTTCTGCTGCCGTGGAACGGAACGGTGTGACGGTGACAAGAGGAGGAAGGAGCTTTAAAGAGGGAGAAGAAGCCAAAGAGAAAGAAAGATAGTTGAAAGAAGCAGAAAGACAGGGAGAGGGGGAGATACAGAACAGCAAAGTGGTTTATAATGGAAGGACTGTAATTTATTTTGACACTAATCATGTATTATTCATTCGGAACAAAAATAAACCTTATTAACCAGGAAAAACAGATCTCCCATCTCCAGCCCACGTTGTGACGAGCGAGTCAGGGTGGTGAGGATCCTGACAGCCGCCGGGTTGGCTCCGTGCCGCATCCCGCACCCTGTGCCGCTCCGGGCCTGGAGCAGGAGCCGCGGGATGCTCCAGCAGCCCAGCGAGGGATCGCCGTTCCGGGTCTCGGAGAGCGGGGAGATGAGCTGGGCTGTCAGGGAGGCCGGATGATGCACTTGCATCCTTATCACCCCCAGCCGATGCCCCTCCTCTCTGAGGTCTCCACATCCTTTCCAGGCTATAAATCGCCGGGCGGCTGAGCCAGGCACGTCTCTGCCAGGAGGGCACGGCCATCCCGTCGCTGGGCTAGTGTGGGTGTTTGGAAGCAGCCCCGCTGCCCGGGGGTGACCCACCGGGATGTGACCCGTGATAACGACTGTCCCGGCCCCTTTACCACACCTCGTGCCCAGCACGGAAACGGCGGCTCCCGCTGTCAAACCAACCCCCCCCGGCTCCTGGCCAGATTTCGGGCCGATTTTAAAGCATTATTACTGACTTATGAGGCTTTAAATAATATTGGGCTCTGCATAACTTTCAAATCTACTTTCTTTTAATATCCCTGATCAGGTTTTAAGGTGTAAGCCTGGAGATTTATGGGGCTGTCCCCTCGGCAATTCAGAGTCACGTGTGGCTTGTGATTTCAGCGTTTACGTTCCCGGTTTTTGAAGCAAGTTTTGCTTCACGCTTTGGGGCTTCTGTTTTAACCTGAAAAGCAAACACACTTTCAGCAGCGCTTCCTTTTTGCCAGCCTAAGAGGAGCGCTGGGGAGGGAGCTGTGTGCCCCAGCCGTGTTTTCCCTGTGCATCCCGAGGTGTTATTGGCCCCTGAGGGACGCCGAGACGCCGCACGGAGCTGCCTCCCTGGGTCTGTTCAATGTTTAAAGAATCCAACGGGAGCGTTGCCTGTCCTTGACACACTGAGAAGGCCACCCTTCCCTCTGCCGTGCTGTCACACATGCCCTGCACTCACAGCATCCCAGCCCAACCCCACCCCAGCCTCATTGTAGCCTCATCCCAGCTCCATCCCAGCTCCATCCCAGCCCCATCCCAACTCCATCCCAACCCTATGCCAGCTGCATCCCAGCTGCATGCCAGCCCCATCCCAGCCCCATCCCAACTCCATCCCAGCCCCATCCCATCCCAACTCCAAACCAGCCCCGTCCCAGCCTCATCCCAACTCCATCCCAGCTCAATCACAACTCCATCCCAGCCCCATCCCAACTCCATCCCAACCCTATGCCAGCTGCATCCCAGCTGCATGCCAGCCCCATCCCAGCCCCATCCCAGCCTCATCCCAACTCCATCCCAGCCCCATCCCATCCCAACTCCAAACCAGCCCCATCCCAACCTCATCCCAACTCCATCCCAGCTCCATCCCAGCTCAATCCCAACTCCATCCCAGCTCCATCCCAGCCTCATCCCATCTCAATTCCAGCTCCATCCCAACTCCATCCCAGCCCCCCTCCTGATGCTGCGACAGCACAACGTGCCGCCAGGTTTTCTATTCTCCCCCTTGTCACTGCAGACTCCGGATCACCGGCTGACACGTTTATTTACTTGTTATTACACAGAACAAATTACGGAGGGGCTCCCTGAGCCCCCTGGGGCAGGAACAAGGCACACACGGTGAGTGAGCAGTGCTGCCGGAGCCGTGGTTGGAGCAGGCAGCCAGCAATAGGACAACGTGCTTCAGGAAGCAACAAATTATAAATTGAGGTATTCAATCTCTAGAAAGCTTACACATTTAATTATCTAGCCAGACCTTCAGGGAAAAGAATTAGAACAATAATTATCAATTTGTTCTTTGTATCCAAGGGCAAATTTAGCATTTAGAGGACAGAGTTGTTGCTGGCTTCTTTTTCTGCCCTCCCCCCTGCCCCCCCCGCCCCGCTCTTTGTAATCCTGATTAGCAAAATGTACTTGAGTCTTTGAAATGAATGATTCCTCCTCTCCGGCCAGCGGAGCTGCTTCCTTGGCAGCGCTGAGGATGGAGCCGGGTTGGGGACAGGCAGTTTTGCCCAAAGGGAAAGGCCGGGGAGGATTTTGCTGCCTGGCCTCTGGGCAAAGGGTTCCCGCATCCTGGGAGCCTTGGGCCAACACTGGGCGAGCAGCCGGGGCTGCCCGGGGAAGGATGCCCCCCAGATCCCCCTTCCCACATCTGGAAAAGCGGCTTTACCTGGAATCTGGTGTCACCTAATGCTTTCCAGCAGCGCATAGTGCTCTCCGTGGGTTCTTTCCATGACTGAAGGGCAGCGGGCGCTGCTTGCTGGGGGAGCCGAGCCATCAGACCCCCCCCGGGCTGCCATGGCCCTGCAGGGCACACACAGCCTCCTGCCGTGCTCCCTGGCCCCGTGAACCACCCTTCTGCCGCCGGGCTTCCATCGCACGGCACGTTCCCTGAGCCTCCTCTCATTATTGATTCCATTCCCCGTTAATTGCCCCCTGTCATAAACCACATCGACAATAATGAGCCATTTTATGTTGATTGTTGATCTATGGGAATTGCCAGAAAGCACATTCTTTATTTATTCAGCAGCGTAATGGTAATTCAATATTGTGGCTATGCAAATTAAGGGTCTTTTTTTTTTTTTTTTTTCTTCTGGGCTGGAAGCTGGGCAAGACGTGATTTTTCCAAAGCAGAATTGCTCCTGAGCAGAGAAATGAGAGGAGTCGTGTCCATCCAAAGGGCTGTCAGGCCAGCAGGGTCCCTCCCTGTTTGACTCCCTCTCCCGCTGGCAGCTCAGACCTTGCCCAGCTCGTCCTCCCAGGTGGAGGAAGGCTGCTCATCCTCCTCCTCAGGACACACAAAAAGCAGTTTCCTCTCTCATCGAACTGTTATTGTTTGTTCAGGGTTTGTTTTTTAAGTGTCACAAAGCATTTCAGGCTCCCCGGCCGACACTGGGAGCATCCCTGATATTTTGCTCCCTTGCAAGAAAAGGCTGCTCCTGCCAGGGTGGTCCTGGCCCCAGCCCCTGCCCAGGGGGCTGGTGCAGAGCGAGGAGCTCAGCCTGCAGTCCCGAACGCCCTGCAGTTACCTGCTCCCGACAGGCGCTAATTTATGGGTAATGGACATTTTTTTACAGTTATTATTTGAATACATCAGTTTCCACTTGACCTGTCTGAACAACTTCTCGATGGATATTCAACCTCTTTCATAAACGGAGCTTATCCTGCAGCTCGAGGGGAGAATGAAACATTAACAAGAAATATAAAACGCAATTCGGCCTCTTCACGAGCAGAATAATTCCCGGCCGGGGCTGGATGTGCGGGTCTCCCTGCAGGAGCCGCTCTGCCTGGCGAGAGGGTCCTCGGGGACACACGTCCCCCCCCATCACCCAGCCCGTCCCCCCTGGCAAAAGCAGCGCCGCATCCACGCAACTGAGCTTTCATTGCTTATTTCTTCCTTTTGGGTCATTATTAAAACTCTGGGAAGGATAAAGATGCGGAAGCTTGGTGTGGAAAGCCTCCCGGAACGAGCTACATTATTAAAAATGCTCAATTTAATTCAGATTGATAACTGCATTCAAGTAGCGGGTTTTCCCTTCCGTAATTGAGTCACACCTACAGCATTGAAGTCAAAATGATTTTAATCACCGGCGGTGTTAGGTGATGTATGCTAAACTCCCGGTGTCAGTGCCGGTGCTCAGGAACATCAATTAGAGACGCCGCTTTCTGCTCCCTCCTCTCCACGCCGCCGAGCGCTGGGGGAGAGCCCTGGCTCGTGACCCGCTCGCCCTGCCCTCGGCCACCTCCTGCCCTCGGCCGTGTCTCTGCCGCGCGTGTCGGGTGCCCCCAGAGCCGGCGGGGACACGCACAAACACGCGGCATCCCCCGGCCGGGGAAACCAGCCGGGCTCTCTTTCATTTCTGACGTCAGATAACCTTGATAAATTCTCTTATTAAATTTAATATCTTTGATCAATCACAGTAAAACTTGGGGAGATGAATTATTAAAATGAGGAATTGCTTTGTAGGGTTTATGGTTATTGTGCTACCTAAATTAAAAATGTAGGTGCTGTTATTTAAAAGAAAAAATATTCCCACTGTCCCTAAAGCCATGTATATCATTTTTGCTCCAGCCAGAGATCTCCGATAAGCAGAAATCGCATCCTTGCACGCAGTAATTAAGCATCCCCCCGTTTTCCTACCCCATGAATGACGGGCACGAGGGGGTGCGCAGGTCCTGGCTACGTGGCAGTGGTGGAGCAGGGTCACCTCACCCCTGCTGGCCCGATTTCTGTGCCCGGGCATCGCTGTGCCGGGGTGGTGGCTGTCGCAAGAGAACGGTGGGCAGCTCTTCTGCTGCTGTTTTATTCTCCAGACGTGTCCCGCGAGTGGGGAGCTTCACCGGGGTCTCAGCGGGAGCAGAAATAGCTGGGGCCAAACCCACCCCTGAGTTTTTACAGTAAGGAAAGGGCAAGGAGAGAGGTGGCCCAGGGAAAGGGGCAGCCACCCCGAGGTGCCCAGGCTGTGTCCTTCCCGGTCACCTCACCTCTGGTCCTCGCTGCTGCCCCGGCGATGGGCCCTGTGACCCCCCTGCTCCCCGCGGGTCCCCCATGTCCCCTCCTGCCTGGCATTTTTACAAATCACTTACCACTTCCTTAGTTTTCTGACAACCCTCTTGGTTTTCTTCTTCTTCCTTGAGTTGTTTTTCTCCAAACACTTGAAGACATCATCAGTAGAAAGGGGCACTGGGGAATAGTTATTAGATGCTGGGATTTTTCAGAGCTAGGAGCCTTGGGCTTTTTCGGGACACAATTAAGGCACAATTCTCCCGTGTTGAAAGGCAAACCATCTCTAAACCCCTGCCTGTTTCTGATGCAACGCATATTTCCTGCGCTGCGGATGCTAAACGGCAAAAGGCTGAAGCAGGGTGCGCAGGCTGGGGAGAATTTCTATTTTTCATCCATTTCAGAGATGTTTTAAATGGCAGCAGTGATATGGGGAGTGCAGAGCGGGGCATTGGGGCTGGGAGCAGCCAGGGAGGCACCTCCATGGGGACATCAGCAGGAGGGGGTCTCGGGAGGGTCCCCACAGTCCTGCCAGAGCCCTGGGGCAAGCGCTGGCTCTCGGTGGGTGGACACGGAGCTTCCAGGCACTGGTGGCTGGTTTTGGCTTCGCCGGTGAGGTGACAGCAGCCGGTGAGGTGACAGCACCCCCGGGGCTCCCTGACATCGCTGGGGGAAGCGCCGGGGCTGTCAGGATCACAACTTACAAGCTTAACATCTGAGCATCTGTGGAAAACTTCAGGGCAGAGAGAGCAGTTCCTCCACCCAGGAGACCTCAAAATGAGGTTTAATCTTTCCCAGGGTTTTTTCAGCCCTTGGAAATCCAGGACAAAACGCTTGGGTGTTTTTTTTTTTTTTTCTTGTGAAAAGACACAGAGCAGCTGAGATTTTAGGGTCAGCGAGCAAGGAGATGCCCAGGGTCTGATGCGAGCTGCGTGGCTGCTGGCTCCAGTGGGGCAAATGCCAGCCCCGGGGCTGGTGCTTTACCTGCGGCTGCGTTGAACAAGTGACATTGGCCACCACCGGTGATCTCACTGGCCACATCCAGCCAGGCTCTGAGCCCATGGGGACAGCGGGCGATGGGGACATGGCAGGCGGCCAGAGCCGTCGTCCCCTTGGCTGTGCTGACCCCCACACAGCCGCCCCCCCAAGAAACACCACCCGAATTCAGGAGCTGATGGAGAAGCAGCTTCTTAGGCTTAGAAGCTGGCAGCCTTACATATTTTTATTCCCCCTAAATTGCAGGGAAAAACAATTAGAAGGGATAAAGATCACATGTTTTTGAAAAGAATGCATTATTAGGCGCACGCAGTGCTGCCTTGTCGGGATGAGCTGCGAGGGACCAGCGGGACTCGGGGTGGATTGCGTGTTTAGAGGGATAAAGAGCAAATCCAAAGCTCTGCATGAGGGAGAACCTGCAAGGGTTTAAGTATGTGAGGGAAGAAGCTGAGGTGCAGGCGGGGAATCATAATTACCTTCCCCGAAACTTTGTCTGCGGCATCAGTTACGGGTTATTCTGGGAGAGAAGATGCTGAATGTGACGGGCAGGCTCCTGCCTGGGCTGCCCTGCGGAGAGGCTCGGCAGGCACATCTCGGGGTGGGAGATCTGTTCCCAGCATCTTTTTCAGCTCAGGAAACATGGGCAATGTCATAAGAAATAACGATCAGCCCGGCTGCCAGAGCAAGGGAGCCTCCGTATTTCAGGCTACTTAATCAAAGCGAACTTCTACATTTCTCACCCATCATGAATTTTCTCCGTATCCTTAAAAAACAGCTTTAAACTGCCAGGCTGCAGATATTTTCCTCCCACTGCTTCCTCTGTGTTGGTTCTTTCCATCACCGCCTGTCAGCCCTCCCGCTCGCAGCTCTTCAGCCGTGATGTACGAGCCCGGCTCCCGGGGACCTGCGGCTGGAGACGGGGCTGCCATGATGGATGGGCTCGGAGCAGGTTTTCCTGGAGCACCGGCCTGGCTGGGGCTGGGCAGGAGCTGCGTGGGGAGCCACACTTCCCAAAGGCACGTTTTGGTGAGGGCTAGCAGGGCATCCAACTGGGCAATGCAGCTACAGAGGGCAGGGAGACAGCGGTCCCCAGCAGCAGCTCCTCCTTGGAGCGGTGGCAGCTCCTTTCCTCATCCCGTGCGACCTCACAGCCTTAATTTTTGGGCTAAAATGGGAAGGTAGCCATGGCCGTGGCCAGCATCCCCCCTCTGGTGCACCCGGCTGGTGTTTGGGGATCCTGGGGTGGCCGGAGAAGGCAGGGATGGGGTGGGAGAGTCCAGGTCCTCATCGAGGTTTGCCAGGCGTTCCTTGGGCAGATAAAGCAAACCTCCCAAAGCCAGGGTCATCTCCCAAAGCTGGGATCACCTCCCACCCCGTGGGATGGGAAGAGCAGCCCTGCAGCCAGCCCCCAGGAAATATTACTGTTATATCGACTCCCGCGTTCCTTTGGCACCTGAAATTAATTTTGTATTTGTTTGGACCATGATGGGCTTTAACCTATAGCAACAGCAAGCTTTTGCCAACCCCAGGCAGTTTAATAGCTAAAGTGTTTGATTAAAAAATTTAATAGCCCCAGAATGATGGAACAGCTTCTGTCCACAATATATTAAGCTCCTGGCATCCAGATTTATATGCAGTGTAAACTTCCTTTATATGAAAACATTTGTTTCCTTTCCTGCATCCACAGCAGAGTAGACTCTTCTCTTACTTCATTTCCAGCCACTGATTTAATTGCACATTTTTCTGAAGGTGCCGCAGAGGGGGAGGCAGGTTCCAGCTGCAGTTGTTTGAAGGAGCAGGAGGAGACGCTCGTGCCGGTGGTCACGGACAGCCCGGTGAGCATCCCTGCGGCGGGTGGGCTCCGTACACAGGGGAGAACAGGCTCTGTGATACAGGACGGTTTTCCAAGGAACCTCAAAGTGAGCAGTTTTCCAGTGGAAAAGCTACTGAGGAGTCTGTGCCATCATTAATCTCTCATCGTGGCCAGTTCTGCTCCGGCTTCCAGGCTCGGCTGAGGGATGCAGCCAGTCGCCTCTCTGCCATCCCGTCGAGTTACACGTCCCTTCCCCGCTCCCACGAACACTTTGCAGGAGCCGAAGTAAACTCTTACCACCAGCAGACCCCATAAATCTTCATTATCATTTGCCTCAACCAATCTGCCCAGCGTTTCTCCCCAAGAGTTCCCAAAGTGGCTATAACTCTTCCACAGGTCAAGGAGTTAATCATATTTTATAGCAAACGGATACATTTCGTTTATATTTTATTTCTCAGCCTCACATTTTTAGGCAAACATTGTTGCTCCGTCCCAGAGGAGTGGCTCAGGCTGGCAACCAAAGCCCAGAGCTGGGGCTGTCTCAGAGGGAGAGACAAAACCTGGCCAGGGTTGGAAAAGGACCAAGGGATGGACGGAAAAGCAAGAGGGACGGGGACGATTCAGGGCATCGACTCAGGCTCCGCATCCGAGGAAGGACATTTTCTCAGCCAGCATCTCTCAGCATCGAGCCCTCGGCCAGGAGGGCACCGGCAGAGTTCTCCTCCGCTCGTCTTCTGGAGGAGCTGGCATTTAATTTCACATCGCGCCTAATCCTCTTACTCCTGGGGACTTCCAAAGGGTGGATTTTGAGCTGTTTCTCGCTGTATCATCACATCAAGCAGAAACACGGGCTTTAGGCTCTGCTGTAGGACTTAATCGAGGTTTTTGTCACCCCGGAGGAGCTCGGGAGGAAGGAGAGGTGCCCCTGAAGCGCAGTGGGCCGGGAGGGATGGCTGCAGGCTGGGGGAGCGTGGGGGGGTTCCGGTGGGACGAGGCTGAGGACTGGAAATAGCAAGTCCTTGTACACACTCTACAGTAAAACAAAATTACCGATTATCTTCAGCGACACTTCACCAGTGAAGAACAGTTTGTTCTTATACTCTTCTGACTATCTGCCTTTTTTTAGATGAGAAACTCTATGAAATATGCTGTAAAATACCTAATGTGCCTTTTTGGGATAATAATTCATAGCCTGTGTTCATAAATTCACATTTTGCTAAAAAAGGGGAGAAAAGAGAAGCAGGAGATCTTGGGTAATTTATAACACTTACTCTGCCTTATCACTCCCCAGCCGTCCTGCTGCTGCCGCTCGGGGATTCGGATTCTGCACGGAGACAGCGGGCGGTTTCCAGCCCTTCATTTCACTTGTTCAGGCTACATTAGGTTTTTCAAAGCCGAAGAACAATTTGGAAAACACTCCCGAGAGCTGGAGTTAAGTGTCATATCCCGGGAATGGCACCGCATTTATACCCGGTTTGATATAAGGGGCCGATTAAGGATTATCAACAGAACCGGGAAATTTGCATCAAAATGTTGTTCCCATCGTGACAAAGGGGAGTTTCTGACCCACGCTCTACCTGGAGGACAATCTCTTTCCATTTACACTTAGACTTTGTCACTGTGCACACGACTTAAAGCATTACTCGCTCAAAGACAGAAAATGCATCTATTTCTCCTGAGCAGGAGTTGCTGCGGCTCCGTCACAGGTCTGTAACTCGGGACCCACCAATGGGCTGGTCATGGGTGGCTTTTCTCCATTAATAGCTATTTCACCTGGGATTGCAAAAAAAAATAACTCAAGAACAGCTGTTTTTTTGAGTCCTACACAGAAAGGCATTAAAAGAGAAGGGCTGGTGGCCAGGGCAGTGCTCGAGGAGAGCTCTGTGCCCCCAAAACAGCCTCCAGCTCCCGGCTGTCACCCAGGATTAGACAGAGCAGCGATTTAAGGTCTCGTCTCTGGGTTAAGAAGATACACTCTCAGGGCAAAGCCAGCCTCACCTCCGCGCTCTGCCTTTCCCAAGGCAAACAGCAGGACGGCTGCCTCTGTTTGCTTTCTCTCCTGCTTGCAAAATTGAATTATTATCCCCGCAATGATATTCTTAAGAACAAATACATATAAGGACATTGTGGGAAATTTGTCTGCTTTGGAGCCGACAAAACAGCTCAATATTTAAAGCTGTCTTAACAGTTTCTCTCTCTCAACAGAAACATTTTTCATTTCATTAGCACCAAGTGCACTCGTCAAGCTGTTATCTTAAGGCGAGTTTCTGTGTGAAAACTGAGGAATCTCCACTTAAGGCCTGTGTGACACGATGGCATCACTCGGTGCTCCCCCCGAAGGGCCCGGGGATGCTCCTGTTCCCGGGGTACCCCCCAGCTGGCAAAACAGGCAGCAGCAAAGCCATGGCCCCCGCAGCTGGTGGGGCCCCCTCCTAATAAAGCTGTAATAAACCTGAATGAGGATTTATTGCACCGGGCAGACATTCCTTCAATAGCTCGAGTCAATGACCTCAGTGTTGGTTTTGAGCTATTGTTCAATTTGCACTCATCGCAACCTGAAACCCAGCTCTGTGATTAATCACCAGCCCGGAACGTCGCACAAACGGGGATATGGAGATTAATTAGCAAAGGGTATTTGAGTGCATGGTTCAGCATCTCAAGTAACCAGAGCTGCTGCATCCCCAATGCTGCCAGCGTGTCCCTGACCTGCCCGAGAAGTTCTCCATCTCTTCCTTGAGCTGTTCTCCACAAGCGCAGGAGGGACGGGATGTGGGTTCCTGGGATGCAGGAGGGACGGGATGCGGGTTCCTGGGTACAAACAGGGTGCAAGGACCTTCATGCCCTGATAACAGCTCCAGGAATCGCTGTCCCTTGCAAGTGACACCAGGGAGCCCCCCATCAGAGGGGTCTTTTTATCTTCTCCTTCGTTAACTGGGCTCCCCACCAGCCCTGCTCCTGCCCCTGCCTGGGAGCGTTCCAGCTGGGACTCACAGCTGTCCTCCGTTCCGCCTATTACACCTGTCTAACGAGGAGACGTGGAGCCTTCGCATTAATTGCAGCTCACCTTGCGTGCCGGCTGCTGGAGCCGCTGGTCTTTGTCAGAAAGAAAAGAAACACAAGAACTGAGGAATTACTTGTGCACCTCCAAATGAATCAGCCTGGCCGTGTACCTGTCAGAGCTTTCAGGGAGCTGTTTCCTCCAAGCAATTAACTCAAACGATGGATTGAGAGGTGGCAAGTCTTTAAAAACAACCGAAAAAAAAAGTTATTGTAATATATTTGTCATTTAAATTTGCACTTGGAAGTTTGGAAGTTGTTCCAGGTTTCTTCCGCCTCGGATCGAATCCCCCTCACGTTGCCAGAGCCGCGTATTCCCAGCTGTTATTCACCCTGTGGATGCTGCTCCCTGGCCCGAGACAGTCCTTTGAAGGGAGACGGGATCTCCCCTCCCTCCCCACGCACAGCCTGGGGTTCTGGGGGGCTGGAGCGAGGAGGAGGTGAGGGCCGGAGCTATGGGAACAGTCCGGCAGCTGGGGTTCCTTCCTGCCACCTTCCTTAGCCGCAGCTCGGGAGCTTTCAGAGAACCACAGAATGGTTTGGGTTGGAAGGTACCCTAAAGCCCCCCCAGTGCCACCCCCTGCCCTGGGCAGGGACACCTCCCACCAGACCAGGTTGCTCCAAGCCCCCTCCAACCTGGCCTTGAACCCCTCCAGGGATGGGGCAGCCACAGCTTCTCTGGGCAACCTGGGCCAGGCTCTCACCACCCTCACAGCAAAGAAGTTCTTCCCCAGATCTCATCTTAATCGCCCCTCTTCCAGTGTCAAACCCTTCCTCCTCCTCCTCTGGCTCCCCTCCCTGATCCAGAGTCCCTCCCCAGCTTTCCTGGAGCCCCTTGAGGGACTTTGTGCAGACAGAGCATGGATCTTCCCAACAAAAGCCCTGATTGATGAAAATATTGATTTAAAGGTATTTGTGGACACTTTTGAATAGAGTGTGAAGCCTTTTCTCCGCTTGCAGCCACTTGCAGCCACCCGGGAGCATCCCGCTCTGTTGGCAGCATCCCTGGGTGGACACAGCTGCATCCTCATCCTCACCCCCATCCCCAGTGCTGGGTTAACTCCTGCCGCTGCGCCTTGGTCCAGGGACTGCCAATAAATAACAACACAAGAGCCTGATTTTTGCCTCCCAATCCATACAGGTCTTGAATTTTTTTATAAAAATACAAATTATAATCAAAGGTAATGCACAGGCAAGATCAAAGCCCAGAGGTGGTGTCAGTCTTAACGGCTTTATTAAAGTTTTAATATTCTCTTCACCTCTAGCTAATCTTGCAGTCATTATGATTAGGGAGAGGAGAAAATCAGGCTGTGGGGATGATGAGCGCCGTGTCTGGAGCAGGGGCTCACGGCTCCCCCGGCTTGGCCGGTCCCGTGCCCCCCGCTCCCTCGGGTCACCTTCCCCGAGCCCCATCTATTGCTGCCCATGGTAACGATGCCCTTAATAAAAAAATATCACAGCCAGAATGTATTGATGTGCTGAAAGTGTCTGCGCCTCCAGCAGCTCCTGCAAGGACGCGGTGTAAAATGGAAATGTAACCCTGAGAAAAACCTAATTTGCTTAAAATAACTGTTGAGGTTGAATTGTTTCGTGCTGGAAGAACAAATAAACAAATGGAAGAAAGGGAGTTTGAGTAACGAGTGCAAGCTTCGTATGACACTTTTTAATATAGAATTAGGGATGGAATCATCGCAGGAGTACATCCTCTTTGTATTGTAAAACATGTCAGCTTGTTTAAACAATTGCATCACGGCCCTGAGACCCAGCAGCCTGTGCGGGGTTATTAATGAGTGCTTTGGTGTGGCTTTATTTTTTGCAGAAGTTCTAATAACTGCTTAATAAATATGTAAATATGCCTCCATCCCTTTTGGCAGCGGGTGCCAGTGGAGCCCAATGCCTATGGGAGCTCTGCCCGGAGCCCTCCCTGGGCACGGCCAGGGATGCTGCCATGGCTGGACCCAGGGCTCCGCAGCCCCAGCGCTTCCTTCCCTCTCCTTTGGGATGCTCTTTGCAGGGAAAACGTGGTTCCAGGCGGCGGCAGAGCCCGAGCTGCCCAGACGATGCTCACAGGGAGCTCCGGCCTCTCCGGGGCATCGCCGAGGCCAGTCGATGGGTGACACAATTACAGTTTCCCTGAATTGCTTTTTCACGGCCGCAGCTCCCGGCAGTAAGAGCCTGACAATAAAAATAATTTGTCGGAGGGCTGTTGATAAAACCCTGCTTATTGCGAGCTGTAAATTCAGCGCCGACACTTCCACCTTTATTTCTCACCCAGGGAACAATATCCCCTCACACCAAACTGGGAGGAGAGGGCAAGATATACTGCAGTCATTCTGCTCCACCAGTCCTACCCAGGAGCTCGTAAAAATTAAGGCAGGTTTTTTATTCAGGGAGATAAGGGCTCTGTGGTTGCCAAAAACGAAGCACAAAATTGCTCCAGCCTGAGGAGACAATCGTAGCGTAGCGAGGTTTCCTTTTCCATGTCCAATATACCCAATTCTTGTAAACTACAATTAAAGAAGCAGCAGCAATTCCGGATGTCTCATTAAGCGTTTCCTTAACCCTTAATTTTGTCCAAGGAAGGATAATTTGACATGAGCAACACCCCGGCAGCACGTGGGCTCCAGCAGCGGTTCCCACGCCTCCCTCCCAGTCACCGGAGGGGCAGAAATGGGGGAAAACCAGCAAGTTCGGGTGGTTTTTGGTCTCGCTCATTCTCTCTGCAATTCCAACACTTTGCTGAACGAGTAGCCGGGCACTAATGTGGCAGGGGCTGGAGTTACCGTGCCAGAATAGGAATTCAAAGTGTGATTTTGGTGGTGACTCAAGCTGGAAGGTGCCTTTCCACAGACACGCAGGTGCTTGAGAGCCGGGGGAGAGCCGGGCGGGAGGCGGCAGGGAGGGACCCTGCCCTGGCTTTGCTTCGGCTTTTCAGAGCGGTCCTGGGGCACGTGCTGCAGGGGTTTGGGATGCAGGGGTTCGGGATGCAGTGATTTGGGATGCATCGGTTTGGGATGCAGCAATTTGGGATGTGGTGATTTGGGATGCAGCAATTTGGGATGCAGCGATTTGGGATGCATCAGTTTGGAATGCCGTGGTTTGGGATGCAGCAGTTCAGGATGCAGCAATTTGAGACGCAGTAGTTTGGGATGCAGTGATTTGGGTGCAGCAGTTTGGGATGCATCAGTTTGGGATGCAGCAATTTGGGATGCATCAGTTTGGGATGCAGCAATTTGGGATGCAGCAGTTTGGGATGCAGGGTGCTGCAGGAGCATCTCTGGTGTCCGTGCAGGTGCCGGCAGAGACGCTCCTCCTGCCCAGCTCAGCCAGTTTGGCCAGCAGGGAGATCGCATTCAGGCAGAGACCTCATTAGTCCCATTACTGTTCCTGGGGTGGAAACATCTCTTGGCAGGGGGGCTGCAGGGAGCAGAGGGAGCGCCTTCCCGAGGCAGGGGAGGCAGAGACCATCCCCGCCAAGGCTCTGAGATGCTTCAGCTTTGCCCTGAGTGGGAGCCGACCCAAGCCCTGAACTGCTGAGATGGCCAAGAGTCCCTTCCCTGCCAAGGTCCGTGCTGCTGGGATGGCCACCGGTGCCCGCAGGGTCAGTGAGCTGGCCCAGAGTTTCCCGGCCAGCCCCCTCCCTGGGCCCGAGGCCGGGCTGAGCCTTTCGCCCTGTGCTTTGCAGTGCTTCCAAATGACTAATCAATTATTCTTTATTAGGTTTATTTCTCCCATTAGTCATTTCTTCAATGCTTCCAATGTTTCATTAGTCTCCTCTCAAGTTACAGTGGATTTTGAGCACGGCGTGGAAGAGGATAATTCATTTTATTAGGTCATTTATTTTCTGGGTTCATTTTTAAAGGTCAATTAATCCATCTAAATGGAGGAGGAAGTATAGAATACCATATAGTGCCTCCTTCCACCGCTGCCAGAGAGAGCCCAATATTAGTTTACTCGCCCAGGTAGGGAGGGGTGCATCAATACAGGTGAGTGCCACTATCGGCGTGACATTTGAACTGGGAATTATGCTTTTCTAAGCTGCTCTCAGGGGTATATTAACTGACTCTTTCCTGGGGATGAAGAGATCCTCAGCCTGAGGGAGGGCATTGCCGTTTTTCCAGCCCAAGAGCTGGTCAGCACGTCCATCCAGGTCCCCCTCATGTCGGAGCATCCCCTGCCACCGGGCACCACAGGGATCTGCGCAGATGCACAGGGAATCAGGCCGGGGATGTCCCACCGTGGTGTCGGAAGGGGTTTCATTCTGTCTGAGACTCCCCTGGCTTCACCCATCAGTAACGCTGCCATCGATGAGGCTAAATATTGTCGTGCAGGGATTCAAAGCCCTCATTTTCCAAATATTTCCACCAAAGCAAACGATTTATTCCGTTCAAGGGCCACGATCATTATGGGAATTTGGAAGCAGCGAGCTACTTGTCGCGCTCGTGTGAATCAGCCCATTAATTTCCGAGCGAGCAGAGCTGGCAGGACCGCGCCGGGCGGGGGGTGAGCGGTGCCGGGGGGCACGGAGGGACCTGAGCCCAAAGCGCTGCCGTGCCGGGCACCATCACCCCCTCACAGCTCCCCGGGAATAGCCGGGGGAACCCACAGCTCAGAGAAAGAGCCGTGGGGAGCTTTGGTCCTGATGCTGAGTGGAGAAGCCGGCCAGCCCCACTCAGACCCTCAGTTATTATTGCTCAGGGGGAGCCACAGAGCTGCCAGTTCAGCCCAGGGAGCAAAAGCCAGAAAATCTATTGCTGCCGCTGCCTTTCCTGTTTGTATTTACATTTTTATTGATGCCTACAGTGTAAAACACCCATTATTTTAACTGGAAAAATCCATCGAGCAGTCTAATAAGGCTTCCCTTAAGAAAGGCAGCGTGTGAGAGAAAGCACGAACAGCTTGACACCTCCACTGAAATGTAAAAGGTGTGTTTTACTCCAACTGGGAAATACTTGGAAATCTTTGAAAAATCAAAGCCTCTGCCTTGCAGGAGCTGGACAGGAGCCCGTGTCCTGTTGGGGAAGGGGAGGCACGGGCTCCCACACCTTTCTGGGGGACAACGGTGACGCTGACCCCAGAGGGAAGGTGCCAATTTGCCAAAAAGTCCTAATTCTGGTTCTCCCCAGTTCTCCATCTCCCCTGGGTCTGGCGCTCCCAGCTGGGAGGAGGATGGAGAAGCCGAGAGAAAGGCCTGTGTTTGCCCAGAGTGGGGCTGCTCACATTAACTGGTCACCAAAAAAGACAGGGGATGCATTCTTTTTGCCGTCCTGAAGCCATCCAGGGTGTGTAAATGAGCCATAGGCACCGGGGTGCCAGGGCCCCCCATGCAGACTCCTTTTCACTTGTTCCATCCTTGCTCAATCTCATTAAACGTGTTGAAAAGCTTTGGTGAGAGCTCCTTGAAGAAACCAAAGCAAACCAACTGAGCGGTATTTGCAGCGTGCACAGCTGAGGGGGATGTTTCTGTAGCTGCGAAAAAAAAAACATATATTTTTTTTCTTCTTCCACTGCAGGAACGATTTAAAAAACTCTTGTGATGCAAGGCAGGTTTCAAACCACTTATTAAATAATGCAGAGCAAGAGTTAAAAATTGATGCTAAACTTTATTTTCTTTGGCCTCCTGAGAGGCCGCTCGGCGTGTTACAGCCCGGCGTCTCTGCCGTTTATCAGGAGCAGGAGGACTTGCCGCATGTTAATGCTTATCAAAGCTCCCGGTAAATCTCCTTTCTTTCATCTCCTTTCCCATCCCGGAGTTTTTCAGTGCCATCCAACGCTCTTTCCCGAGGAGCCCCGTGCTGCGGCTCAGCCCTGCCGGGTGCTGCTCCCTCCTGCCCCGGCACAACGGCCCCCGGGGCTTTTACTGGGAATAGATGCCTGGAAATGGAAGGGAATAGGTGGTGGGAAGCAGACCTTGGCTGAGAGCGGAGCTGCACCGGGGTGATTTATCCTGCCTGCGTGGAGAAGCCTCTTGGATCCTCCTCGGGATGATCCGGCAATTCGGGTCCCCCTTTTCCCTCTCTGCTGGCACAGAGGCGATGCCATCCTGGTTTGTATCCGCGCAGGCGGTGGGTAGCTACATCCCTGACGTGGGAGCACGAGGAATTCATGGGAGGCAATGGAAGAGAGAGCCCTTCCCTGGTGCGGAGGTGGGAGGATCAGCTGGAGGTGATGCTGAAGCCTTCGGTGAGCCAGGGACAGAGCCCAAACACCTCCCTCCAGCCCTTCTCCACAAAGGACCCCCAAAGCATCGCTCACAGCAGGATATCTGGATGCCTGGAGGGAATTCCTTGTTGTCCATCATCCCTATTGTCACTGGCGATGGCTTGTGATGCCTGGGAAGATGCTGGGGACGTGTGGGAAAAGAAGCCTCGGTGCAAGGGAAGCTCCTGTGCATCCCTTGGGCTTCACCGTGCAGGGTATCTGCCAGCTGCCAGCGCGGAGGGAAAATCCCCTGGGAACACCCCGTTTGGCTCTCGGAGGGTGCCTGGGTGCAGCAGCGGCTGAGCCGGGAGAGAAAATCTTTGCAGAAGTATCACAAGTCTCCTGCAACATGCTTAGGTTTTAAACAGGCTAAATAAATATTAATAAACCATAAAGAACATGGGCTCCGTTAGAAAAGTAGAGGGTAACAGATGGTCTGTAGTTAACCATAAAATTATTCTCATCTGAGGAGCCGGGCTGGTGTAAGAGACTGTGCGAGCAGCGCTCGAGCTCCTCTCAGGGCTCCTTGGACCATGAGATGCCAACGCTTTGATGAACTCGGCCCATCTGCCGCTCTCGGCTGCAGGAGGAGCCGCTGCCGCTGCCGCTGCCTCTGCCACCACCACCCAGGGCACCCAGGACCCTCTTCCTCTGACAGCAGAGGGGCCAGAACCCCACGATAAGCAGAACCCTCTTCAAAGAAGCTGTCGAAGCCACCGAGAGAAGAAAAAGCCATTAAGCTTTTTAACATTTGGTGCCAGGCTGGGCAGAAAGGACAGTGATGTAAAAAGAAGCATCGTGTAGCATCCTCTAAATGACCAGGGGAGCCTGGGGGGGGGCTTTGAGGAGCTGACTCCTGGGGCTGGCGGGGGCTTTTCTGTGTCTGGGAAAGGGCTTCGAGAAGTCTGCGGCTGGTGAAAAGGGAGGGAATGCGCTGAGGGTTTTCTGAATTTGTTTTCTGTTTTCTTTTAGCTGGGCAAATAATGCAAGAAAAGTGGTCTGGCCACCCCCAGTAACCCTCAGAGGGAGATCAGAAGGCTCCTGGGTTCATGCAAGTGGGTAGGAGACAGGGAAAGAAGAGGAAAGGATGGCATTTATAAATTGTAGCTGTTATATCTAAAGGGGGGGAACGAAGCAGGAGATAATTGAGCTAACCAGTCACTGGAAGAATAAAATTTAAATTTCAGCAGTCAGCAAGAAAGTTTTCATAAATAGAAATACCAACTGTTCAGGTGGAGAACTTAAAGATCTCTGCAGAAGTGAATGATAAAAGAATTGCTTGAACACATTCGGAGCCCATTGTTCGGGAAAAGAAAGCAGTAAAGAAAAGGAAAATAGGGCTCCTCAAAGTAATGAGTGGAGCAGATGAGGGAGAACAAAGGCCCGGCAGCTCCGTATCCAGTTAATTTGTTCCTATCTCATTGAAGAGAGCGAGAAGCTGGAGAGGCAGCAACGTGGCTGCTTGATACTACAGAAAGGGCGCCGTTATTAAAGCTTAGATAAATAACCCGGAGGCACGAGTCGGGGGGAGATAAAGCCCATCGGGCCCTAGAAGTGGAGCTCGGTTTCCGTGCAGGCACCTCCCCAGAGGGTTCAGCATCTCTGGGGTCTTTCTAAGGAATCTGATCCCCCCGGTTGCCAGTACCCCCCGGCAGCCCTGGCATGGGGCCGGTGCCTCCCGGTGCTGTGCCAGGAGGGATGTACCAGCCCCCGCGGTGATGTGCCAGCCCCGGCAGGGACATGCCAGCCCTGGTGGGGACATGCCAGCCCCGGCAGGGACATGCCAGCCCCGGCATCGGCACAGGGCAGCCACCGAGCCAGCGCCGCGCTGCCCCGCGGCACCACCAGCTGCCCATAACCTCTGCTGCCACCCCTGTTTATTGTTCTGGGCTGCGCTTATTTCCAATTATGATTCAGTTTATCCCAATTAAATGCCACTTATACTTCAATGTAGTTATCCAGTCCAATACTCTTAATTAGTTTGTAAAGTATTAGAAGTCAATTTTAATTATTTCCAGTGGGTTTCAGGGAAATCTCAATTAGATTTTTTTGTGTTTTTACCTCCAAGCAGCGGCTTTTCCTTCACCTCCACAAGTGTCTTTTTCCTTCTCCACGTTTCCCCTCGCAGATGGCAGAGCCCAGCCTGAGCCGTTGGGGTGCAAAGGACCCCAGCCTGAGCCGTGGGGATGGGATGGACCCCAGCCTGAGCTGTGGGGATCCGGCAGAGCCCAGCTGGAGCCACGGGGGTCCGGTGGCCAGCCCAGGAAGTGTAGTGGAGGGTCGGGGGGCCACCCAAAGCAAACCCACCCTAGGGGCAGCTGGGCCAGGCCCCCCACAGTGGCAGGGACAACCCCACCATCAAGTATCGGGCATCCTCTCTGCAGCCGCCTGGGGACCCCCTGTGCCCATCACTATCTACAGTCACACGGCACCTTTTTTTTTGCTAATTGCTTCATTTTGCACGGAATTTAATTACAGGAATCCACACGGGGAAGTCGCTGCACGGTTCAATTTGCTGTGGCTGCCTTGCCTCGCGGCGAAGCAGTGGCTGGGGCAGGGGGGTGGGGGGGTTCCTCTCCTTGGTCACAGCCCCCGATGGCCGTGACTCGCTGCTGAGAGGTGACAAGTGCTGGCCCAGAGAGTGGGTGGCACGTGGTCCAGCTGCGCTGGGCTCCTGCATCCCAGCAGCGGGGGAGAGGGAGCCTGTCCCGTCATCCCCCGCACAGCTGGATCCCAAACCCCTTCAGATCCACCTTTTCTTACTCATTCCCCACAAAGCTGAGGCTGGTTTGATTTGCCCCCTTCCCAGTTGTTTTGCCTCAGCTCCTTCTCGACCACAGTGGCACTAGCTAAAATTAATTTTGTGCGCAAAATCCCTCTTTTAAACCCCGGCTGGCCAAAACAAGGTTCACCTAATGCTTAGCAGAGCACAGCAGACCGGCTGGGGTCCCCGTGCCGTGCCGTGCCATGCCGTGCTGTGCCATGGGTACCCATGACCATAACATGGGAAACTCTTCACGACGGGCGCTGCAAGTCTGCAGAAGCTGAAGAATCGGTTGCAAATGGCAACGAGGGGAAAAGACGACTGCTTAAAATGATGAAAAACAATCTCCCACGTGTCCTGCTAAGCATTTCTCGGATGCAGCCTCGCCGTGCACCGTCCCTGCGGATGGCCGGAGTCATTTGGGGGAGCGGTGTGTTAGAAACCCTGTCACCTGGGATGCTGACGAGCGGCTCCCTGGCACTGGCGCCTCTTCACGTGCAGATAAATGCTCCTCACTTGATCTTCGAGGGCTGGGAAAGCTGAGCAGCGGCAGAATCCCCCCTTTAGGGTAACAAAATAACAACACCAAAAAAAATCCAGATAAAGCAATTCTCAGCTCCGACTGAAGATGAATCCTCCTTTCTGCTCATTATAAAATACCTATTATCTCCCTTTATCTCCTAGCCAACAGTGTTATTTCAATTTAACAGTGTATGAGAAATGCAAGGAAATATAATAAAAGAGCCATGGATGCACTATTTAATGTCAGAATGACAGATGCTTCAATTAGGCAGACAGGGCTATTTCTCCCCAAAATAGATAAAGATGAAATTTTTATAAGATTGCACTGTTTGTGTTTACGATACAGTACTGTTACAAGCTTTCATTACAATATAAATTAAAATAAAAGCTCCTATTTCAGTGGAAACCCAAGCGGATTTGCGGATAATTTCACAAGTTGCCGGAGCAGCCGTCCCCTCGGCGCTACCGAGGCCGGGGGCTGGACCCTCCACGCGGGTGGCCACCGGCAGAAAGCTCTGTCATCGCCCAGCCCGGCACCACCACGGAGCCACTGGGGTTTCCAACCACGTGTCCTCCACCGCGGTTCCCATGAGCGGTTCCCTCTGTAGCTCCGGTGGCTTTGTGGCCCCCCGGCCACCTCGCCACGCCGCAGTGGTGACCTTCCCACCGCTGACACCAGCACCAAGGGCTCACTGTGGCCACCTCCGGCGCGGCTCCCTGCGAGCCCTTGAAATTTCTGAAGGTCTCATCTTTCCAGCGCTGCTAAATTCCAAGGCATATTTGTACGGTAACTGGGTCAAGGAATAGTCAACAGAAAAGTTATGTCTGTGTTTACCCTGGAATTATATATATATAGTTTGAATTATGCATGAATTAAAAAAAGTCAACACGAGCGACACAGTAAACACGGTGGCTTCGCCAGCGGTTTGGAGAGGGGGGGATCGGGGGGGGGATTGTGCTGGGAAGGTTCCCGTGGCGCTGGGATGCAGACACCGTGCCATGTCGTGCCGTGCCACGCCATGCGTGCCGTGCCATGTGTGCCATGCCATGCGTGCCATGCTGTGCCGTGCTGTGCCATGCGTGCCGTGCTGTGCCACGCGTGCCATGCTGTGCCATGCGTGCCGTGCCGTGCCATGCTGTGCCATGCGTGCCGTGCTGTGCCGTGCCACAGGGCCCAATGTATTGGTACCAGAATTAAACTGTTGAGTTTATTTATGGCCGGAGCCCGGCTTTAATTGTTTCCATCTTGTATGTTTTAGCCATTTAAGTGTGTGTCGGATTCGTCACATAGCACTGAAGATGTTTTTGGTAACTGAGCGCTATAAACATTATTTATTATTATATTTCAGCCAAAACAAGCATTACTCTAATTTATTTATTAATCACTTTTCAAATTCAAAGGAAACATCTGTGCAGATTTGCAATTAAGTGGGTTTATGGCTCGAGCGAGATTTCCCTAGAATTTCTATAAATAGATGTGTTTATTCCTCATTGTGTTAATATTTCTGAACAATAATAATCATGGCGATGATCCTCCCAGCCTGCTGTAACCCCTCCGCAGCCCTGCGACCCGGCTGCATCCCGCTGGGAGGATGCGCGGATGCAGAAGAGCTGCTGCTCCTCTCCAGAGCATCCCCGCTGGAGCTGGTCCCGCGGCAGAGCATGGGCAGGATGGGACCTAATCATGGGAGCCCGGGTGGCTAGAACAGCCCTGGCCCTGTGGCCACCTCTGGCCACCCCAGTGACCCCAGGAGCATTGCTGCTGCCCCCCTCGGTCCCCAGGAAAACTCCGCAAATCCCCAACAAGTGCGAAAGCCCCGAGCCCCCCGCACCATCGGCACATCAGGCATGTCTGTGTGAAACTGCTCCTACTCCTACCTGCCTGCTAATTAAACCCCAGCGTGTCACTAATCCGTCACAGCTTGAAGCCGCCTCTTCCCTGCCGGAGCACGGAGCTTTGCCAACCAGTGGCCCTGCTTTTCCTCAGCCTTGGGGCGCCCTGAACCCCCCCACTGCTCCCCGGGACCATCCTGCACTCCTGACGGAGCCCAGACCGGCACCTCAAAGGCAGATTACACATATCCCTTTTTGTATGGGAAATACATAGTCTGACAGCATCCTCGGGGAAAAAAACCCTATAAATGAGGTGTTACAGCTCAGCAGTTTCATCCAGTTCTCAAACTTGATAGATTTGTTAATGATAAATATATTAATGCCATTAGCATTTCAGAGAGCGAGAGGATGATGGAGCGCAGGAGAGACCTCCGGACGTAGAGATGGTTTAATTGCAAGGCAGTGACTTCTGGGGGATGGCAACAGGCTGATGGCACTGTCACCGCCACGGAACACCTTGACCCAGAGGACGACAGTCCCGGGCCAAGAGGTTTTGTTCTTGCCCCTGCTCCAGGATGTGAGGAGCATCTCCTCTCCTCTCCTCTCCTCTCCTCTCCTCTCCTCTCCTCTCCTCTCCTCTCCTCTCCTCTCCTCTCCTCTCCTCTCCTCTCCTCTCCTCTCCTCTCCTCTCCTCTCCCCGGGACTGCTGCCATCCCACACCTTCTGCAGCCGCAGCCCCGGCTGCATCTTCCCAGCCGTCACCACGGGAGCTGAACGGCTTCTGAGGACATTGGGAAACGGGCTCCATATTTCAACAATTTCTTCCATTTTGCTTTCGTGTCTATAAATCACCATCTTTTAGCAGGAATTTCCATATTCTGGCCGTGCTCTGCTCTGCCAGTCATCCTCTCCGAGCCGGGCTCCAACCTGCTCTGCTCCCCGCAGGCACAAGTAACAGGTTTAACCTTTTTTTTTTTATGAGGCATATTTATTGCTTTCAGGGGCTGCCCTTTACCAAACCTCCTCCAAACAGACATTTGTCTTTTCCAGGTTCCCAGCGTTTCCAGCGCCGAGCCCGGGAATCGATACCGCTCACGTCGTCTCAGCTTTCCCGACCGCCGGATCCAGAGCGGATTTAAGCCGGGCTCCGGCCCCCCCTTGACTCTCGAAGGGTCCCAGGGCGGCGCGGGCTCAGGCAGCGTTATTGACGGCGGTGGGGAAAGCGATTTATCCTCGCTCATCACCGCTTCAATTTGCCCAAAGGAACCGCTCCTGGGGATGGTTGTAAGTGGGACTATAAACGTATTTCATACTCTTCTCCTGCAGTGGAAGAGGTAAAATACAGAGTAGATGGCTCTATTATATCAGCTTCTGGTTATTCTCTCTAATATTTATTTCAGGAGTCCTGAGCAAAAACCACTTTGTGCAGGGAGGAGATAAACCTGCTTTTCAACTAATTGCAAATCACTTTTATTGGCAGAGGAGCTGTGCAAGGGAGCCTTTCCTGGAACAACGGTGGGGTTCAGTCCGTGTGTGCGGACTGTGCCGGGGAAACCCGGCAAGGAGGGAGATGGAGCTGGGCATGAACCCGGGGCTGAGCCATTCGGGGGTCCCCCGTCCCCTCCAGTTTTTGCCTGTCCCCAGAGGTAGCTTGGATCTGGTTTTATTCCACCTTTTAGAGGCAAAGCCGAGATCATACTGTCCGTGGGAGTTTGCCTTTCTCCTCCGGAGGCTTCGGCAGCTGCTGCCCCAGCTGTGGGTGTCTCTCCCGCGGGGCGATGCAAGAGGAGCCATATGTCCAGCGTGGGGCTACCAGAGCCGACGCCGGCTTGCCCAGCTTTGCCATCGGGAAGCCTGGAGGAGAGCACTTCACCGGGACACTGTGCGCAGCCGTTTTGCTCGAAAGAACCGCTGCCAGCGCTGGAATTGCAGAAGAGCTGGCAAAACAGAGGAGGGATGCAGAAGGTGGCCAGGGGGTCTGCAGCTGCATCCTGGCACCCTGCTCGCTGCCGGCAGCCCAGCGAAATCCCTCTGGGGTTGTCTCTGGCTCGTGTGCCACCACAGCACGCAATCACAGCGTGCAGGTTGTGAGCAGTAGCCTCAGGAGCAGAATGTGTGTCCGTGTCCAGAGCTTTAGGAGCAGCCAGGACCACTCAGGTCCTGCTCCTGTAGGACACCCGTTATTGCTGCCCCGGGGGTGACAGCACCCGCAGGACAGAATTCGGCCACATCTGTCTGACCACACCGGGACCCCGTTTCCTCAGGAGCTGGGCTGTTGGTGGCACTTACTGTCATTATTTGCTTGCAGATAACTTTGGCACGAAGTTCTGTTTCCTCCCAGGAGAGGGCAATAACACCCGACGCCGCATCCATCCCGCTGGAAAGGCTCCTGGATGGTGGCCCCAGAGATGTCCCCGGGAGCAGAAGGTGGACGGGACCCTGACGCTCTCACGGCTCCTGCTGCCCGTCCTGCCGGCAGCCCCACCGCAGGCAAATCGGTTTAAAACGCAAACTTTCCCTGGTCTCCACTGAAGATGGCTGGAAACCCCCAGAATGCACGCGCTTCGTCAAACCAGTAGGAATTAAAAGAGCTTATTCTCAGGAAATCATGGGTTTCCCAGATAGCCAGGAAGGAGGGCTGCTGGCGCCCGCCCAGCTCCCCGCTAACAAGCCTTGAGAATGTGGCAGCGAGATCCGATGCGAATTATTTGTGCAAAGCCGGAGGATTTCATCTCAGATGAGCTGCCAGAGTGGGAAGTTTTAATAAGTGAAATCCTCTAACATAATTAACCAGCAGAGAGATTGGCCCCGGAAGGTTTAAGCACCGTGGGCTCCTTGGGGCTGCAGAGGGAGGGCTGAGGAGCTGGGACCTCGGCTGGTCCCTCACCGGGAGGAGCCGGACCCCTTCCCGAACTGGGGATAATGGGTTGGCCTGATGCTGTTTGAAGGGAAGGGCAGCTCTCCAGCATGCAGAGCACCACAGACAACCTGAGTAATTGAATTACCTGTACGAGAACGTGGGCAGAGGCTCGACCCGGGGCAAAACTCATTTGCCACGGCGCAGGGCACCGTGAGGGGCACCTCGCACCCTCCTCCTAATTTTGGGGCTGGGAAGGAGCCACCCCACCTGCCCTTGTTCTGCTGTTCTTCTTTCAGATCCCTTCCAAAGCCGCCCAGGCGGGGTGAGGAGCTTTGGTGCAAGCGAAGGTCCTTTCCAATGCAAATTTGTCTATGATTCTATGAATTTCCCCCAAACCGGAGGCACTGAGGTCCACGCTCCCCCTGAAAATTTCAGTGGGCAGAAAGCCTCGAGCAAAGTGGGTGTGCGAGGGCTCTTCCGGAGCCGGTTTAATGCGGGATGCCTGGGAAGCTGCTGAGGAGGAGCCCTGTAAAACGCCGTGATTCGGGACGAGCCCGTGCTGGGCCGCGGGAGAGCCCGGGCAGTTCATCGCGCTCCCGCCTGTCAGCTGCGCTCCATCCCCGACAAGCGGAGTTTCTTAAAGACCCGTATTAAAGCAATCATGTTGTCGTCTCTCCTCTGCTCCGGTGACAGTTTCCCCCTGACACCGCCGTTATTGGAAGCTATATTCATGTCACATCAGGAGTACGGATCGGCTCTCTGGAGAGTCCTTCTTTACTGGGAAGTGGCATCTCTGTCGTGTAGTCCGGAGAGAAATCAATGAGAAAACTAGTCAGGGATCAGCAGACGAGGCTGATAACTCTTTCCAGTTACACCGGCAAAGCCTCATTTGGCTTGTTTAAGGGGAGAAATGGCAGAGGAGGAACCGGGGATCGGACCTTCCCTTGTGGGTCTGCTCTTTCCCATCCCACCTTCTCCCCACTTGCATTTCCCAGGCAGCCGCTTCCCCTGGGGGCCGCAATATTTCCCGTCAGGCGGTCAGGTGTGCTTGGGGTGAATTTCTTCACACTCAGCAAGTCTTTCTCGCAGCAAGAAGGGAAACAGAAGAAAAATGGCCAGATTTTCTCCTTCATTGAAACAGTTGAATATTAGCCCCTGATACATAAGACAAAGTGGGGATAAAGGGTCACGTTTCCATTAGATCTTCTTAATTGGGCTTTTTCCTGAAAGCACAAAATCAATATTTTCATCTGCACGTACCCAATAAGCTATTTGGGTCTGCTTTAATAGTGCAAATCTGGCCTTTGTGCCTGTGGGCTGATGGAGTGGGCGGCTGCGAGCCAGGGGCTAGCAGGGTCCTGCCAGGGACCAAGCCAAGGAGATGCCCCCAGCCCCCCGGCAGCTGGAGAAATGCCACATGCCCGGGACATGGCACAGGGATGGGGACCATGGCACAGGGATGGGGCCTGTGCCGTAGGGATGGGGGCTGTGCCATAGGGATGGGGACCATGGCACAGGGATGGGGAGAGTGGCACAGGGATGGGGGCTGTGCCGTAGGGATGGGGGCTGTGCTGCAGGGATGGGGACCGTGGCACAGGAATGGGGGCCGTGCCGTAGGGATGGGGACCATGGCACAGGGATGAGGACCATGTCACAGGGATCGGGGCTGTTCCTCAGGGGCTTGGGTCGTGCTGTAGGGATGGGGACCATGGCACAAGGATGGGGACCGTGGCACAGGGATGGGGGCCGTGGCACAGGGATGGGGACCATGGCATAGGGATGGGGGCCGTGCCGGCTGCCGGGAGCCCAGCCAGGCACTGTGTGAGTGATCAAAGACTTTGGCGCTGGAGAAAAAAAAAAAGTCAATTCTGAGCCCAGCATCCTCAGTCAATATCTGCCAATTCCTAAGAAATTGGCCACCTTGAAGTAACCGAAGTGACAAAATAGAGCCGATTAGAAAAATTAAACTCAGACCAAGCTGGGAAAAAGGCCATTCAGCTCACTGAAAACATTATCTGCTCTAATTGGAAGCTTTGTTTAATTTGGCTTTGAAATTGAATTCCTTTTCCTTCCTGAAGAACTGTTATTACCTTAATTCTCTGATTTGAATAAGACCATTTATATGGTCAAATTCGGCTTGTTGCAGCAGGGCAGACTCACCGAGCGAGGCAGCGACTGCCCTTTCCCATGTCGGCTGGCGCTGGGCGAGCCACCTTTGCATCATTCCCTCCCATCGGTGCATTCTCACCCTTTCCATTTTGCCATTGCTGGGTAATTATATTATTCATGAGAGTGAAAGTTCTGGTTTAACTTTATACTCCTTCCGAGGCAGACACGGGCACCCCTCACGCTCCCTGTTTGCGTCCCGAGCAGAAAAAGGGGAGGAAACTCGGGGTCGGGAGGATTTGTTCCATCACACCACGTCCTAACGCGCCCGTGGCTGCTGCTGCTCCGGGGTACACATGGAAAAATGTGCGTTTTCCCACCTCCGAACCACCTCATTCCAGCCAGCTCACCGTCGTGTAGCTAATTTGCGGAACAGCAATAGAGGGAAGACAACAGCGTAATGAAGGCATTGCGTCCCAATTTCCAAGTGTGGCCAACAAGATCAATCCGGCACTTTGGAAAAATGAAGAACTTTATCTCCAATCAGCCAGCTTTTATCTGCTTAGGAATAAACAAGGCTGAGGAAGCCGGTGGTAGCAACAGCTGCATCGTAAATAAGCCTGAAGCCAGACCCTTCTGCTGGAAGTAAATAATTGATCTCAGAAAAATTCTGCTTAGGCAAAGCCATTTCAATTACCTGGCAGATGACGACGAGTGCTGGGAGAGGTTAATGGCTCTAAAATATTTAAGGCGAAGATGTTTGCCTGGGCGTGCCGTGGTTTGTCTTTCATTTACCCAATAGAGGGAGATTATTTGAGAAACCAAGCGGCAGGGAAGTGTGACGGTCCCAGCCTGCTCCGGTGTGATGTACTGGGGTGACCCACTCGCCAGGAGGGCAACAAGGGGTGGCCGGTTCAGGGGTGAAAGGCAGAGATGGCTCTCACCCGGTGGTGTTCCTACCAGAGGTTTTAGGTGGTCACACCAGCCTTAACTGGGACTTTTCCAGGCTCCCGGAGCGCACCGAGGGCTGCGAGCTTTTTTGGGGGATTTATCTCCAATGCAGCAGAAGTCGGGCACTCGGTGGATCCAGGAGGTGAGACATAAAGGGGAGTTACTGTGAGCGAGGAGCCGCTGCGCAGTGTGCCCAGGGGCACCCAGAACCTGCGCTTTTACTTTAGTGCTGTCATATTTCTGCCTCGGCAGAGAGAGCAGCCTCCTGAAACCACCCATCGCGCCGCCGGAGCCGGGGAGCAGCGGGGCCGAGCTGGGCTGCTCTTGGCATCACTAGCAGCAGATCTTTTGGCGGTGGGGGGAGGCAGGAAAATCTCATTTCCAATGAATCTGGAAAGTGATTAAGTTTATTGCAGGATGTATTAATAAGGTATTAGTGAAGTAACGGCCGTTGCTGAGCACTTTATGCCTGCCTGGCCCCCAGGTGGGTTCCCGGGGAGGGAGGAACATCCCCAGGGGACACGTGCCGGGGGGAGAGCCCGTGCCCGGCTGCGTGGCACCGCTCACAGGGCACTATCAAAGCCTCGGTGTCCATCACCGCGGTGGCTCAGCCCTCGGCTTTGGTTCTGCGAGAGCTTTGATCATGGTACCTCAGCTGTGGGAAATGTGTGGTTCCCTTTGTTTCGGTTAACTTCCCTTTCTTCACTTTCATCCTCATAAATAATTTATTCTTGTTTGTTCTATTCACTTTCATATTTTTGTTTTCCACCCCATTAAAATTCTGCTTCAGTGGCTTGTGGAGAAACTTTGAAGATCTCCCTCCCTGTCCTCAACCTTTCTGTAGGAACAAATTCCTCCCCAGTAGGGTCGTGGGGAGGGAGACACGTAACTCCCTCGCTCCCAGCTCCTCTTTGCAAAGGGCATCAGCCCCTGTCTCCGTGTCCCTCTGGGTTGAAGAGCATCCCTGGGCATGTGGGCACCCATGGGTGAGAGCTGCTGTGCCGGAGACCGGGCAGAAACCTCCTCTCTCGAGGAGCTGACCAGGAAGATGAAACCATTTCTGGCATTATAACATATTCTGCTTTGGTTATGCCGGCTCAATAAAAGCCTGCGCTAAGGAGGGGTTGCTTCTGTGATGTTAAAAAGATTTTAAATTTTCAAAGCTGAGCACAAATTCGGTGGACAAAAACGCCCTCGTGCACAGCTGCCGGGGACGGCTTTCAAACCCCCACATTGCTTGTCCCCCTTTGCAACCACAGCCGTCCTTATCTGGCTTTCCCTTTCTGTGCAGCAGCTTCTGGAGATGCTCTCTTTATAACACAAGCTCTATTTTTTCACCTTTTATCAATACTTTTTTCCCCGTTGAAGGCTGGATTTTATTGTATTCACCCTTAAACCAGCCCTCCAAAAATAAACAAGGTGCCTCTGCCATTTCCTGTTGTATCTGTTACAGCCACGGGGCTGTTCCAAGGTTCAGGAGCTCCACCTGCGAGTGCTTTAGCATCTGGGAGGGCTGGATTGAGGTACCCGCTGAGGGCAGCAGGTTTTCCTGCTTTGGCAATCAGACTCCAGGCTTTAAAACCCCCGGGGAAGGCAACAGGTCCTCTCCTTGCTGCTCTCCTTCTGGGATGCAGGGATGGAGGCAAGGTCATGGTGTCTAGTGAGCAGAGTGGGGTGAAGGATGGTGTTGTCCCAGGGAGGCAATCCTTTCAGAAAGGGGGTGTTTGTGGAGCTGGGGTGGCCCATGAAGTATAAATAACCTGGAAGCGGGGCCAGCTGTGCTCTGCCAAGGCACTCGGGGAAGAGAGGACCAGCCTGCGTGCCGGGGAGAAGATGGGCTGCATCCCCTCCTGGATAAACAGGTGATCCCCAGCCTTTTCCAGGAATCAGAAAGGTAATTACTTGGAGGGGAAGTGAAATACCACTGCGTTAGCGGGTATCATTTGTTCTAAGGTAGCAAATCACATTGGTGTGGCTGTTATTTCTCTGACAGCAGCACCCAGGGCGCTTGGGAAGCAGGAGGTGCTGCTCCCTGCCTCAGTGACCGCAGCATCTCTTGTCTCCTCCAGTTCCCATCAATACCTACCAGTGTATTGTGGAGAACCAGCCACGCTTTCCAGCTCATGGAGGCTCAGTGCGTGCACCACCTCGGGCTTCCTAGTGCAATAAAGGGGCAATTAACAATTATTATCAAACATGTCAGTGATACATCTTACCCCAGAGGATCTGGGAGTGCTCTCAAAGCTGCTCTCCCCAATCCTGCATCCCTCAGCCAGGGAAAGGACCCAGGAAAATTGACTGAGAGTGTCTCGCCCTTTGTCTGGCATGTGTTCATGCCTGTAGGGCTGCCTCTGGGAAATCTTGCTCCGATTGTAGCTCCTGTCTGAAATTTCTGGGTCAGGATTATTGATTGGGATGACTAATTGGCCTGGCTTTGCTGAGGGGTGGGGACGAGGGTCTCTGTGCCACCAAGGTGCCTTTGTAGGCAGATCTGTGCCGCAGCTTGCCCAGGCTTTAGCTCCACTTCTGCGTGTGGCTCCTGGAAGATGATGCTGCTGCATCATTGCCTTTTCCCTGTCCCTCTCCCACTGCTTATAAACACTGGGATGAGCCTCCTCTCCTTGCCCTCGTCCCCAGGGCCCATCCCAGACCCTGTTTGCCATGACCAGTTCCCCCGAATAACGCCTTGGGTGTCAGCACACCACAGGCCCTGGGGACCCCCAGAGCTGGAGCATGAATGTGAGATGTGGTGACTGATGTGTGTGGGGGGGAGGTCTCAGTCTGTGACCCTGAATAAAGCCAGTGGTGTTTACCATAAATAAAAAGTTTAGTGTTTTACATACATATAAATATGTATGTATTTATGTATGTAAAACATATAAATAAAGTGTTTTACCTTCTCCCACAGGAGGGAGGATGCAACCCCCACTTGTGAAAAGACATATTCATTTGTAGGGAAACTTCATATCTATGACTCTCGTGGCAAATATATTTCAAGCTGAAGGGCTTATGGCAATAATAACCCTCGGATATGTCTCTCTTTCTTTACCGCTGTGGGATTTATAACATCCAGAAAACAGTCAAGCCCAGGATAGCACCTCAACCAACACGTATTATGTCAGTTCACACCATGTTACCCTCCCTGCATATTTTCCGTAGTAATCGGATTTGACTCCTTCCCTGCAAATTGACAGAGCTCGCAGGTTGGCACATAGGCAGGCACAACTCTTGGAATTAAAAATAGAATTCTCCATGTCAGGGCTCATCTGGGTGATCAGCACTGCTGGGCGGCTTTGATCTCCACCCCATGGGAACTGCGACGGTGTCCCAGCTCCGTCCTGGCACAGGGGCCGGTGTGAGCACATACCGACATGAGTAGGGGTTTGTACGCGTGTGGGGGGACAGGTGGGCTGAGAAACCTGCCTGAGGGACACGCTGTGAGTCCCTGAGCCTCTGTGATGTGCCAGGAACTCCTATCGACCTGAGCGTTGGGGATCAGGGCTTGAGACCCCCAGAGTCAAGCGAGGGACCTGGCCTTCCAGATCCCATTAAAATGGGTGGGCTCACTTAAAACGAGCAATCTGAATCCTTGAGAACCGTCCGGTGGGAGCCTGAAGTGATGGGAAAGGGGTGATGGTGGTGGCAGGGCCAGGCTGCCTCTCAGCTGCCTGGGGAGAAGCTCCGTTTTGGGGAGGAACAGGGTATTTCTCGCATCCCGACATCCAGCCCCATCTGGTTGTGAGTGGCAAAGAAAAGGCACTTCCAAGAACCAAACTCACAACTGCAAATTTCTCAGCGGCAATGGTTGGTTTGAAGGAAATTGGAATCTCTTAGCCCAGAGGAGGGAGGGAAGACAATAGATACAGTTCAGTTAAACAGTAATCACAGGTTGAGCAAAAGAGCTGAGAAATTTAAAGCTAATTAAAAGTATCTGAGGTTTTCTAAAACCACTTCTAAAGCAGACAAATGGAAATAACCCACTGGGTGATGATGAGCTTTGAATTTTGTTAGAAATCACAGAAGAATAAATTTAGCAAAGCACCAGGAAAGCCTAATGCAACACTGGAGCTAGAGCACACAGCCGGTACTGGTAATTCTCCAAATTCCTGACAATTATCCGTTTCAGGAGACATTTCCGCTTATCTTACCTCACCTTAAAACCTCCCTATTGAACTCTGCCTGTGATTAATCCTCGGTCGTGCTCACCTTTCTCTGTTCTCCATTATTGCTTTCCTCTGTCTCTCAGCGTGGTGACATCCATCCTCACCTTCCTGTCCTTTTCCCTGCTACTGCTCCGTTTAAGGAGGATTAAGCTTTTAATTGCAAGGGGGGTGGTTTTTTGCCTTGTATTGCTGTGGCGTCGCAGAACCGCCAGGCAGCTGGAAGCCTTTCCCAAAGTCTGCATCCCAGTGGTGTCCTCTGGTATTCCCAGATGGGTGGGATGCTCCGGGTGGCGGATCCCTTCCAGGAGGGCAGAGCTCGGTCTGGACCCCAAGCAGACACGGGTGAGGACAGCACCTTTTGGCTCCGGCAGCTGACAGGGGGATGCCGTCAGCTTTTCCTGAAGGAATATGGAAGCGGGAATTTTCCAGAAACTGTGTTATTTAAAGAAGGACAAACGCAAGGCGGAGAAAATGCAGCGTGAACAAGGATGCCAGGCCAGAGACATCCCAGCATCCCTGGCCGCGGCACAGGGGAGGTGTGGGAGGCTGGGGAACGGGGGGGAAAACATTATGTGGTGGCATAGTAAGGACAGGGAGATGATAATAATAAAAAGGGAAATGAAATAAAAAAAACCCAAGCTGCATCTCAATAGAATGTAGGGTTCAATGAGCAGCTGGGACCAAAAAAAATGCAAACACCGTTATTCCTGAATAATAGAGAGATGGGAGCTCAGGTGATAAGGAAGCGACTGAAGGAAGGAAGGAGGAAAAAGAAAATAGAAAGGAGAAATTACTGAAGGGAGAAAGCTGCAGGTGATGTGCTGTTTTGCTATGCTAATAAAGAGATGAAAGCAAATGGAACAGGAACAGAGACTGGCAAAAGTCTTACTTTTGTTGGAAAGAATAAGAGGATAAACGCTTTTAACATTTATGAAGTAGCAAAATAAGCAAAGAAAGGCTCAGAACATCAAGCTCGTAGATGAGGAAATTAAAGTACATAAAATATTTATTCATTTGTGCTTAGTGGCTGTCAGCCATGCATGCACTGGAGAAATGGGATGTTTCTAGGCACAGTTTTATTCTTGCTCCTATTTCTTCCTCCTCTCCCAGAGATGAACAGGAACAATTTGGTAAATAGTAGCTGAACGCTCAGCTCATTTTCTACTTTCTGTTAATGTTTCATTTCTTAATACCCTCGAAACAAGAATAGGAAGTTGGTATAAAACATTACTCTCCTTTCAAATCATGGTGAAAAGGAGCGTGGTTCCAGGCCAATCATTAAGATTATAAACTGGCGTCTGTATTAAAATGGGGCTGTAGTGCTGAAATGTGCCAGGTCGGAAGCGGCACTTTAATGAGCCGCACAGAGAGAGATGCAACACAGGTTTTCTGATGTCACCAGCTGTCCCCAGACTGGCCCGAGAGGACCGTTTCTGAGGATGCTCTTGGCTTCTTGTCCTCTGACTGTTTCATCTGGTGTTGTCACTGACACAGGCAGCAGGTTCCTCGGTTCAGGTCACTTAGTGATCAACTGCACTGAAAGCAACTTCCTCTTTAGGGATGTGGGCCTTGGTGACTTGAAATGGCATCAGAGCACAGAGTGTTCCCGAGATCTTGTGTGATGCTTCTCATGGTGGGACCGGTGCCACCAGTGCCCAGCTCTGTGCTCCCAGACCGGGGAACAGGGGCCATAGGGACCAACAGCTTTGGGGAATCCCCATCCCTCTCTTCCCACACCTTTCTGGGAGCCGACAATGTGCCCTTGTGGCCAAAAAGGCCAATGGCATCCTGGGGTGCATCAGGAAGAGTGTGACCAGCAGGTTGAGAGAGGTCATCCTCCCCCTCTGCTCTGCCATGGGGAGACCCCATCTGGAGCACTGGGTCCAGTTCTGGGTTCCCCAGTTCAAGAAGGACAGGGAGCTGCTGGAGAGGGGACAACAGAGGGCTACAGAGATGATGAGGGACTGGAGCATCTCTCTTAGGAGGAAAGGCTGAGGGACTTGGGTCTTTTTAGTCTGGAGAAGAGAAGGCTGAGGGGGGATCTGATCAACGCCTATAAATACTTAGAGGGAGGGTGTCAGGAGGATGGGGCCAGTCTTTTTCCAGTGGTGCCCAGGGACAGGACAAGAGGGAATGGGCACAAACTTGAATATAAGAAGTTCCACCTAAACATGAGGAGGAACTTCTTTCCTGTGAGGCTGGTAGAGCCCTGGAAGAGGCTGCCCAGGGCGGTGGTGGAGACATTCAAAACCTGCCTGGACACGTTCCTGTGGGACCTGCTCTGGGTGGACCTGCTTTGGCAGGGGGTTGGACTGGATGATCTCCAGAGGTCCCCTCCAACCCCATGTGATTCTGTGAGAAATCTGGCTGTGAATAGTGGGTGGGAGCAAGGCACAGGTCACTGCTCAGAGCAGGGGGGTTGTCCCGTGGCCGGAGCATCGTGCCTGGGCAGGGGACCCATCGGCAGGACCCAGGGTGGGACGAGCGGTGCTGTGTGTCTGGGCAGCTCTCTGCTCCGGGGGAGCACGTGGGGATGGTTCACTGCCTGGTTCCTCATCTGCCCAGCAGCGCTGGCCCCAGGCAGTGGGCATGTCAGCCTCTGGCCTGTTGCTAATTTCAATTTGTTTGATGGGGACTCCCTGGTGCTCCAGCGACTTGCTGGCATCGCCTGCTGCCTGTCAGAAGCACTTATTCTCCAACCGCAGCAACTAAAATTCACCAATAGCTAACTTGCTATTCTTCTTGTTCAGCAAATATTTCTTTTTGTTCACCAGGCTGCTGGTACCCATTTTCCTGCCTGTTTTAGTCTTTGGGATCCTGTGGAGCTGGGCTCCATTAGTCTCTTGGGATTAATGGGGAAGCTGCTGGGTAGTCCAAGGGATTTTCTAAATCCTGCTCTTCCAGGGAAGGTGTCGTGGGAGAGCTGTGAGTGAGCCTTGGGCAGGGTGGGAAGCACTGGAGAGCCCAGCTTCTCCTTCTGTATCCTTTGCAGCCTTCTGTAAAGCACGGAGACATCAATATTAATTTCATTATGAAGCTCAAAAAAACCCTCTTGATCTTGGCTTTATCAGAAGTGATAAATTCTTGGAGAATTTCTTAGTCTGGATCTTCTTACTCTTTCCAGTGAGATACTTGGATAATGTAAGCTAAAATCAATTCATTGACTTCAGTTGGGATCTGCCAACTTACACCAGCTGAAAAGATGGTCTTTTTTTGTCTTCTGGTGACAATTTTATCTAAGGAAAGCTGGCCCAGCCTGAAGGAAATGAGGAGAAGCCGATAACCACAACAAGCAGTTTACTGCTTACCCAGATGATGCAACTTTCATCTCTGATGCGGGTTTAGAATTTTCTCAAAGAGAGAGAGGGGAAAAATAGAAGCAACGGTTTCTCAGGATCACCACTGAGAAATCACTTTAACAGCTTATAATGACACTTTATGGAAGGCGCACACCAACTCCCACATCGCAGTGGTGACAGTATTTCCCAAGCACGGGCATCCTAAGGGTGCCCGATGGGGAGGGGGGCTGCTCCATGACTGGGCAAGCAGTGCCCCATGGAAACACACCGCTGGGTCCCCACCAGCCACAGGAATTGAAGAAAAACCCACCCGCGGGGATGGAGGTTACAAACGTGGGGGGGTGTCAGGGAGCTGCGTAGAGACTTGACTACGTGGGGGAAAAGGGGCTGGTTTGGAAGAAGTCTTCTGTAGGGTTTCCTCCGGATTCCCCCGTGTCTCTGACGGTGGTTGACAGCAGTGAGTTGTGTTCTGTGTGTTTGGGCTGTTGTGAGGGTACACCCATGCAGGACACTGCTCTGCCTGTTGGCTACGCTAATTCTGCCTGTCCCAGTCCCCTCTGAGGAGCATCCTGCTCTCCTCTGTGGTGAACATCTCATCTCTGGGCTCCAAAGCCCTTCGTATTTCCCCTGTGGCCTTCATTGTCGACGTTCTGCACATAGACTCCCTCACGAGCCCTTGCACTGGATTCAGTCACGGCTTAATTTAATCCTCTAATTTAATCAATACTTCATGGACCAGGTCTTTGTTTTTAAAAAACAAACAAACAGAAAACCTTCTAGTCTTTTATTTTTTTTTTTTTTTGATTGCCCTGTACAGGTATGATTAGGTTAATGCAATCAGCGGTGATAGAGCTGCCCTCCGTTTAATGAGGGAGCAGCCTTGTTCTGTGTGCGGTGGGAGGGAGGGGGAAACCTCGCGCTGCCGGAGTTGGGTACCTGAGACCTTCCTGCTGGTGCCACCAGCTTCACAGAGGTCACCCTTTCTGTTGCAGAAACGATGGGAGGCACCGGCAAGGACCCCACCTCCTCTCCAGATATTCTACGGGATGCGAGTGAGAGACAGGACGCGCTGTGGTCTTGAGGCAAGGACGGATGGAGGAAGGTAGGAGGATGGAGAAGGCGGCGAGGAAGGAGGTGGAGGCAGGTTAAATGGTTTCCCCGTGGTGCTTACGGTGGGGAGTGTGGGCTCTGGTCACACAGCACAAAGCTGCTTGTCCTTGTTAGGGCTCCGGTTGTGCCAGGGCACCGGTCCAACCCCCCAGTCGCCGGCTCTGCCCTCCCGGTACCTGCTGGTGGCACCGATGGAGCACGTGCTCGGGGATGGCTCTCGGCTCAAGGAGACGATGCACCTGCTCTTGACAAGCACGAATCCTGCAGCGGCTGTTCCACCTTTAATCAAATTTGTAGAGCCTCAGGCCATTCACGGTGGGGGGGGAAAGTGTTTTCCATCTGTAATAAAGGGAAAGTTTGGCTGTTGAGGGGTGCGGATCCTGGTAATGAAGTTATTCTTTTCTTGTGGCTTTTTAACATGAATTTCTGAAGACTAGTCTCAACAGAGTAGTGATGCATGTATAAGATTTTTTTGAGCTCTGTAAGAGGGATGGTAAACGGTACTGGCAGCTTCCACTCCCAGGCATTTGGGATGCATTAGGGTGTCTCCGGCTTTTCAAATCGCGCTGTGCAAAGTTGGGGGGATGCCTGCTCAGACCAAACCCTGGCGTGGATGGGGTTTAAGGGGACAAATGTGCAGCGGGGAATGGGGAACCTGGTGAAGGGGGGAACAGCGTCACCAGCTCCTGGGGAGGAGCTGTTTGGCCATGGGGGGCTATGGGCTCCCAGCTCTGGGGATGCTGCATGGCTGGGACTCGGGTGCCGTGAGTCCTAATCCCGGTGTGGGGCTGAGATCGGGAGCTCTGGGCAAAGCATGTAGAACAAGAGCCATTGCTCTGGCTCTGTTTGCTGGGGTTTTTCAGTCGCGGATGGTCCTTATGGTCTCTGTTTTCATCCATTTGGTAAAATTCTCCTGTTTTGCCTCATGCTCTGGTTGCATTGCTCTACTGAAAAAAACCTAGCGAGGAAATAAACCCCCAGAGAAGGTACGCTAAGCACCAGGAGGGTGATAAAAAGCAACAGAAACATCTCTACCTTCTTGTTTTTTTGAGAAAGGTCAATTGACTCCCTGCCACCTTGGAGCCCATAACAAAATCGATGATACTTCATCTTTAATTTGATTTTTCCATTCAATAAGGGTGGTAAGCATTAGTGTCACTGTAATTTTACAGAGTACCGTTAGATAACAGGGGAATATCAAACATGAAGATTATGTGCGGTATCAGTGGCAAAATATTACACCCAGCGATGATTTAGAAGAACATTAATGTCTCAGGCATGCTATAACACATGCCATGAATTGGACAATAAAATGTCTCGCTCTTCAAATAATTACTCGGGGGCTGACGTGTGGCTGTTGGGAGGCAGATGGGTGCCCGTGGAACCGAATCGCCCATCCGCAGCCAGTGACCCGCCGGCCCCTCTCCCGAGGCAGGCTCTGCCGTTCCCATCCCGGGTGACGGGGGGGTGACATGGCCCGGGGAGTGACGGATGCTGCACATTTTAAGCAGATCGATAACAGCCTCGATGTAGACCAGGGTTACTTTTTGTATTTAATTCGCTGGATAAAACGGAACAGGTAAATCACTCAGAGGAGACATGAGCTGATGTTAATAGGCACATTTGCAGCACTATCTGAAAATGAGTTCTGCAATTACTGACTCACGCCATCGCTTCTGCTCTGTGGGATGAAGCCCTGGCAGCGTTGCCGGGAGGTAGCCCTTGGTGCCAGTCTCCCGGTGTGGGACCAGCCCCTGGCCTCCAGTGGTGATGCTGGGGTGATGCTGGGACCCTGGCCAGCATGTGTTGTACCCGCAGGGGATGCTCTGCTTTCCCGTGGCCCAGCAGGAACGGGGCCGAGCCAGCCAAAAGCAGCAGGGCTGGGCAGCTCTTCCAGCAGCAGAGGAGATGGCCCAGTCTCCCTGCCTTCCTGGCCGAGGGCTGGGAAGCGAGCGGTTAGCGTGGCCATGGCAGGGAGTCGTGACCTGTTCTGCTGTCTCCGCTCCTCCTGCTTCCCCCGAAGGTTTGCATGGTCCCTGGTGCAGGGAGCTTGGCTAATTTGGTTCCGCGGCTGCCGAGAGCCCCTTCACCCGGGGCTAATGGCAGGCAGCAAAAAGCACAGCGACTGCGGCTGAGGAGGAGAGACTCCAGGAGAAGCGTGAAATTGGATCAGCGCGGCCGTTCCCCAGCCAGTGACTCCTGCGGGAAACCACGGCGTGCCCGGCTCCCGCGGTGGCTGAGCTGGGCTGGAGGCTCGCTCATGGCGGGGTGGGTGGGGGGGATGATGTTTGCCTCAAACCCTCCTGGAGAAGCCTCGTTAGAGCAAGGGGCATCTGCCCGGGATGCCAGCAGAGGTGAGAGAGATGATTGAAAGATTCCGGCTGTGTTTCGGAGAGAGCCGGAGAGGGACCTTTTGTCAGGAGATGTAGTGACAGGACAAGGGGTAATGGTTTTTAAATTGGAAGAGGGGAGATTCAGATTAGATATTAGGAGGAAATTCTTTCCTGTGAGGGTGGTGAAGCACTGGAACAGGTTGCCTGGGGAAGCTGTGGATGCCCCATCCCTGGAAGTGTTTAAGGCCAGGCTGGATGGGGCTTTGAGCAACCTGCTCTAGTGGAGGTGTCCCTGCCCAGGGCAGGGGGGTTGGAACTCGATCTCTAAGGTCCCTTCCGATCTAACCGTTCTGTGATTCGGTGCTGTTGCCATCACCCCTGGCTGGGAGCGAGCCCCCCCTGCGGTGCTGCCGGCTTCCCTTTGCCTGTGGGCTGAGCTGGAGGGGCTGCAGGCAACTCTCCAGAGGGAGGGGGAAACCTTCTGTGTCCCTTCTGCTGAGTAACCCCCCCTTGCAATACCCCAAGGTGCTTGGAGGAGGGGTGGCGTGGGTGCCTTGTGCTTGTGGTGGGACTGGAAATGCCCCCATTGGTAGGAGCCTGTGCTCCCCCCCACGCAGCCCGAACGTGCGTAAGGGTGCAGAGGAGACGTACACACCCACACTACTATATTTCAGCGCCTGTGCCAACTCTGTGCAGCTGCCAGATCAGAGGCAGGGCTTTTCTGTGACTAATCTCCATCCTGCTGCACTTGTGGCTGCTGCGATGGAGGCGTTTCCCAGCCACAGAGGACGCGGCGCCTTTCTCCAGGGGCAACGCAGGAGCTCGGTCGTGGGGTGTGTTAAACCTCTCTCCCATGTCCGGGTGGGATGCAGGACCTCCTGAGCATCCTCAGACCCCAACCCTTCCAGGTCTCCGTGTGAGGACCAAGCGTTTGCATGGACACTGCCCAGAACATTCCCAGAATAGCTTCCTATGGAAAGCCGGATTAGTCCCTGTGGGTCCTCAATGCTGGAGGGAAGGCACAGGGGATGGGTGCTGGGAAGCATTCCCACCGGCACATGGCATTCCCACCTCTGCAGAAGGAGAAGTAAAGGATCTGGGACCTGGACGATACAGCCCTCAGCCCTTTTATCGGGCAGGAGCAGAATTAATCGCTGGGATCAGCGGAGTCATTGTGGCTTGCTGAAAACAAAACAAAGCCAATTATTATTCGAAACTTGTCAGGGGGGCTGTGGCTAATCTCATTACACGCAGAGCAGCAAGGCACCGGGGAAATCTCCTGGTGCTGATAAAGCGCTCGGCAGCCACAGAAAGCAATTACGGATAAACTTCTGGGATGTGCTGGGGTCTCAGCCCCTCCTTGGGACCAGGCAGGGACTCACGGGAGGGATGTCCCCAGCTGAGCATCCCCTCCCTGCCTTTGTGGGGATCCCTTCTTGCTCACAGCAGGGCCAGACGAGCGGTTGCTCTTCCTCAAGTCCATCCTAGTGCTTTTTCCCCCGCGTATGTGTCTGACGTCTGTCAACACACAGCTCTGCAAAAAAACCCTGCCAAGAAGCAAAGCCTGGGGGCTGCAGGACCAGCCCCTCCATAGGTGCCCTGAGTGGGCAATGCCATCCTGCCCTCCCATGCCAGGGATGGTCATCCTGACGGCATCAGGCACTCAACCCTCTCAGCGCTGACGAACAAAGATGTCTTGTCCCAGAAGGTGGTAAAAGATATTTATGGGTAGCCGTGCTGGCCGTAATTGAATGGCATTAGAGTGGTGCTATTTTATTATTATTTTTTTTTATATATAAATCTTAAATCATGCCACAGCTCTCACTACTGTTTTAAATTGTAACTTGGCTTTTTAAAAGTTTATCGTGCTCTAATTCATTCAGCCCCTTCATCTACATTCTGCTGACAGGGTACAAAATGGCTTCTTTTTTTTTTTTTCCATCCCAGAGAATTCTAACTTTGGCAATTTATGGTGCCTTTTTGATTTAATCAGGACATTTCCTAAACTTCCATGGCAATAATAAGACATTTTTCAAGAAACACCTGAGAGGTGGCTGGGTGTTATTTATGTCCCTGGTGCATGTGGTGTTTCTGAAGGGCTTCCCAGGAGCTGCTGGTGCTTGTGCATGGGCTGGAAGCTGCGGGCTGGGGCTGCGGTCCCTCCAGCATCGCTTGACTGTGCTCGCTGGGAGGACCTGAAGAGCTCCTTTTTTGGTTCTTTTTGCCATTGTCAAACATGCCATTGTCGTTCTTCCCACCCTGGGGAGGGCTGGTTGCCCCAGCCCCTTGGCAGTGCCCATCTGAGGGGCATCACTCCTGTGCTGCGGATGGAGGCCCTTTGGCACGGCTCCGCAGAGCCAGTATCATGCCGTGACGTGCCGAAACACTGTTATTTCACTCTTCCAAACGCTGTCAGAGCAAGTCACAGGAGGGATTATTTTTGGCTCTGCTCAGCGTAGTTACCTAGCAATTTGCAGGATGCTCGGTGTTCCTGGGTAGTTACTCGAGCTGCGCGAGCCGCTTTGCAGCGAGCAGCTCATTTGTTGCATTTGGTTCCTTTTACTGCTCACAAATGGTCCAGACGCCAGCTTGGAGTCTTACAAATTTGTTCTCTGTTGGAAAGGTTTCAGCCCCATTGGTTGTTTGTGAAATATTTCCTCTGATCGTTGCCTTTGAGTGCTCGCCGCCTGTAATTCTCGCATCATGCCTGGGCTCGGTCCACCGGTGTGACGCGGGGCTTTTTCTCTGCCCTGAGAAAGGAAAGGAAAACCGCAACGGGTGCTGATGGGAATATTCTGTAGGACTTTGCTTGGAAGCACCTCCTGATACTTTGCTTTCATGTTTCTCAGGTCGAAAAGAAATAATGTGCAAGCGCCTTCCTCTTCCGGCATCTCGCCGCGTGTGTTCCCATGCACGCACAGCATCACTGCTTTAACGAGCCATAAATACTGTTTATATTTGGCTTATTATCTCCAAGGTAATTTATGCTTTTTTGCTCATCCAGGGTGTTTACAGGCCTTCTGTTCCCCGCAGAAGTTGAAGAATTGTAATGAGGAATTGTTATTATTCAGCTAACGAGCAATATTGATTGCTAAAAAGCAAACAAAGTCACCGCCTTCCATCCTCCCAGTGTCAAACTGGAGGGGGAAAGCCCCAGGGAAAATCCCAAGTGGTGCAGAACAGGGAAAATAACATCCAGGTGGCAAAGAGCCATGGCACTATGGTAAGTTTTCAAGAACCTTAATTGGGAACAAATTAAAGATACTTCAGTTCCATGGATAGCATCACTCACATTGTTCAATTATAGCTGAAAAGAGAGAAAACCTGCTCTAGAATTCTTCCTCTTACAGGCATCTCTTGGATCCATCCCTGGCACTGTGGAGGTTCCCGGGTACCGGGTCTGCCGCCCCGCTCGGTGCCCCTCCTGGCAAGTGCCCACCTGCTTCCCTGGCCATGTTTCGGCCAGTCTGGAGGATGCACTGGAGCCAGTCTTGCTCATAAATGGCTTTTGAACAGGGCACAGCCTAGGTGGGTGCCTGTGCCTTCAGTCTGGGCATCCCAGCACCTCCAGTGGGCTTTCAGATGCAAAAGTGAGGGTTTATGGACTGCTTGGTTGGAGACTTCTTGCATCTCAGTGCTCACCCAGGCCCAGCACTTGTTGGGTGCTGCTGGCGCGTTGCTGGGAGGCTGAGCCCATCCCAGGGTGGCCATGTCTGGTGGGAGCATCCCTGTCATTTGGAAGCATCCTGGTCTGGTGGGAGCATCCCTGTCGGTTGGAAGCATCCTTGGCAGATGGGAGCCTCCCCGGCAGATATGAGCATCCCCAGTGGGTAGGAGATCCCCATCAGGAGCATCCCCGGCTCCTGGCAGAAACCTGGTGACACGCACAAACTGATGAGGCGATGGCCGTAGCTGAAGGACACTCATTTAATCTCAGCAGCGTGGCGGCGGTGCCGGGTCGGCAGCGGGCAGCTTCTGTGCGTGATGGCCGTGTCAGGTACGGCCGACGCTTCTCAGGGGAAACGTGTTTATGGAACTTTGCTCCCGCGACACATAGATGTTTGTTAGCTCTGTTATCCCGACCATTTTGTTCTCCGAAGGTTTGCAGAGAAGGCGAAATGAGAGCGATGGTTCTCTCGGAGCTCCAGCGGGCGCTGGATGTTTGCTTTAAATAGAATTAACCATGCAAATTGAATCATGTGAGCGTAAATTAGCGCTCATTTTGCTAGTGCTCTTGGTATCGCTTAACCTACCATTTACCCCAAGACATCTGCTAAGTGCCATTCTTTCAAGTACTTAAACAGCACCTATTGCTACCAAAAAAGCCCCAGCCCCACAGAACAACAAAGCTGCCGGAAAGCCTGTAATTATCATTAAAGGACTATTGTGCTTCTGGTGCTGATAAAGCCGGCGGGTGAGGCTTTCCAGGCTGGCTCTCCCGCTTGCCGAGGGGAGATGGAGCGGGGCTGCGGCTGAAGCCTGTGCTCCCATCCCCTGCCTCCTGCTCCGGGAAGGTCCCGATACACGACTGCGCCGATTTTGCCCAAATCCCGCTTGGTTTCAGGCCGGGTGGAGCTCTGCAGCCTCGGAAGGGAGTGATTATTGGGGGGGTGACCCAGCACAGCCCACCTGTACAGGACCTACCGGCTGTGCTGGGGTTCGGTACAAGGAATTGGAAATGTGCTGTCGGAGGAAGGCTGGACCGGGGCTGGGTGACTCTCGGGAAGGAGACCACATGCCTGTTGTCCCTTTCTGGTATCCCTTCCTCTCCAACCGATAAAGAGAGAGATAGCCCAGGGCTGCAGCACACACGGTGTCACTCCTCCAGGCCTTCTGCAGCATGATCTATTATTTACACGGTTATTTAAGCCTTTGTTGTCATAGCTGGGAGAATTAATGCATTAACCTCGCGGAGAAGATGGAGTGCCAGCAGGCTGGAAGCTCTGCCCTTCAGCGTGGGTTTGCTGTTGCACATCAGATCGCAGCTGGAAGCGTGACGGGGAGGGGAGGAAGGCAGAGGGGGGTGGCATCGCTGGTGCCTGAGGGGCTCAGACGGGTCCCACAGATGCTCTGTCTGCTCCTGGGATGGACCCTTCATGGGAAACATCCCTGCGATGCTCCTCAGCTCCTCATGTGGTTCCTGCCCCCTTCCCACAGCGTGAGAGAATCCATTGTGGCTGGGATGAATAGAGTTGGGCACAATTCCTCCGGAGCCGTTATGCAAATTCCCAGCCATAATGACACATTGTCTTGTGTGATCCTGCGAACAGATGGCCCAAAGACAGGCTCAAGATCTGAATTAGGCCTGGGCTCCTGACACGTAGCTGGGAGCATATGGTCCTTATAGAGTCGTGCGTTAGCCTTAATAGCAAAGTGAACTATTTCAGTCAGACAAAGGGAAAAGAAGAGGAGGAAAAAATAATATTGTGATGCTCCAGTAGTACCCGGGCTCTTCTGAGAGGCTGAATGATGCCTCCTCTGCCTTCCAGCAGCAGACGGAGTTTTGCTGTGACGATCCATACGGACGGGAGCAGCTCTTCTCCTCTGCAGGAACAGAGATCGCTCGGGCAGGTGCCCGTTCCTGGGCACGTCCCGGGATGGCAGATGTCACATTGACATGGGAGGAAAGCCTCCGATGACACCAGACGGTTAAGCTGGCTGTCAAACTCGTGTTGCCCCAAAATCTGGCTGTGGTGAGCCTGTCCTGCATGGCACGCTGGCAGGAACTGGGTGACACGGGGACGTGCTGGAGCTGGGCTCTCACAGGGATCTTCCCTGGGTATCACAGACCACATGTGTGGTGGGCAAAGGCTGGAGGACTCCAGTCTCATCCTCACCATGAAAAGCAAACTGCCACCATCTCCAGCACTGACATCCCCCATAGCGTGGAGAAGCCGGAATGCAGGCAGGGATGCAGGCAGCAGCACTGCCTTCTGACTGGGGCAGCTCCTCCGGCTCTCGCCGCATCACTCCCATCAGCAATGATCTGCATGGACCGAGCTCAGAGTCTGCTTCAGACCCGTTATTTATGCTACGGCTTCCCAGCCAGCTCCGAAAGCACCAGCAGCGGTTTATAATTCCATTTGGCACTTTGTTTTATTGCGAGGCTTTAGGAGCTGCTTTGACAGATAGCTTCTCTTCTCCTGTTTGTCACATCCGTGCTGCATGTTTCATCAGTTGCTGGTTTCCAACTTGGAGCCATCGAGACGGGCACGTCTTTTGGAAAATGGGGCATCAGACGCTCATTTCTTACAGTTTTGTAAATCCATGAAGTGCCGGGTTTCTTCTAAAGATATTTTTAAGGCAGCTCATCAATGTTGCTTGGGATTTCTCTAAGGAAACTAATACATATGGTGAAAGTGCTGAACAGTGATGATTAATTATGTCAGTTAAATGGTATTAAACGACGTATGCTACTGTAACCGCCTCCCCTCTGACATCACAAGAACCGTACCCTTCCCCTCAGCAGACGAGCTGTCACTTCAAGTCCAGATTGTAGCATCTGGATGAAAAGGGAGTTTTTCTTTTTTGGAGCTGTGCTGTTTCTAATCACTTGTGGGTCCGGGTCCTAATTTTTGCCTCGAGCAAATTCTTTCAGTAATCTGAGTAAGGGGTCCCCAAGGCTCGTAATGGTGAGAGTGGGGGGGAGGGATTTTGGTGCTGCTGCCGCGTGGTTTGATGGTGCTGCAGATGCTGCTGCTCCCGTGCCTTTCGCAGGGCTCCCCACTACACGAATAATAACCGGCAGCAGATGTTCCAGCTGATTTAGGTTTTTTCCCGATGTTTTGCATTAGTGTAAACCAGCTCAGCAGGTCTGCTGGGATTTCCCCAGTACGAGGGCACTCTCACACTGGGCAGAGGAGGAACCCAAAATTCAGTGTTTCCACGAAAATGCACAGCTCCAGCCGTGTGGGGAGGGCTCCGTGCTCCCCTATCCCTCCTGCCCACCACTGCTGCGACCCCCTGGGCATCGCAGACCTCCACCAGGACCGCCAGCTTGGCAGCGCTGCCGGCATCTTTGGTTTCCATGGCAACTGCAGGATGCTGTGCCGCGGAGTTGGGTACCGGTGCACGTCATGGCACCGCCAGCGTCTGCTGGTTCCTTTGGGAATTGGGTGACACGAGCTGCTCCGCAGCTGGAGGAGCCTGCGGGAACCTGGGCGCAGGGCACAGAGCGCGGCTGCAACCAGCTGCCGGGGATTTATTTCATGGCAGAAAGAGAGCAGAACCTCTGTGCTGGAAGGGAACACTTGCAGCCCTGCAGAGCCACACAACACACACATATATATATATTTTTAGCAGAGCGGCAAGACAAATGATTCTGGCTCTTGGAGCCATTCATCTCACTCGTGTGCTCTGGACCCCGATTGCCACCACAACCTTTTCCAAGTAAATTAAGTCCCGCGCCTGGCACTATTTGCTCCACTGAGCTGTCGTGCTCTGAGGCACAGCAGCTGGTGGTGGGTTTTTGGGTGCCCACGGTGAGACCTGGCTCCGTGCAGGGCACTCAGCAGCAGGGGGAGGTGATGCTGAGCGTGGGGTGACAACGGGTTCGGTTTGGTGTTAGACGATGTCTCTTGTGTCTGCTTGCACAGGGCAGATACATGTTGTGATTGCTGGGAAAACAGCTTTCTCTGATGCTGTCCTTGAGTGAGAAGCTAGGATTTTATCTCCTGCCTTTCCAGGGACACTCGGCTGGATGCTCGGGATGGACCGTGGCTGCTGCCAGCAGCACCGCGACACCGAGCCTCTCGCCTGCCCGAGATGCTGGAGGCAGAGCGAGCAGGCAAAGGACCACAAACTGTTAACATCCAGCCCTGGTTCTGTTGGGAGAGCAGTCTCGCGGTGTCTGGGGCTCCCTGCTGCCTTCCAATCACTCTTTGCTGACAGGCAGCAGCAGAACCCGAGCAGGCAGGCTGCCGGCCGCGGCTCCCAAGGCGCTCCCTGGGCCCATGGAGGATGGTGCCAGCTCCCTATCCCTGGTAGCACCTGGCTGTGCCGATGGGAATTATTAATACCTGGAGCCAAAGGGCAGGGAGAGGTGGGTTACACCTTTCCCACCCGTCTCAGGGAGTCTGCAGATGACCGATGCTCGTCTGTTGTCTTAATTGCTGTGTTTCTTGCACCATGGTCCAGGGCAGTGCGACACCGAGCACCCCACGCTGCCGCCGGGGCTCCTGCTCCCTTTGATAGATGCACTTCTCTCTCTCTGTAGTTTGTGTCTTTTGTGTGTCACTCCGCTTCGTGCCGGCTGTGGAAAGGGGGGGATTAATCTACCGCGCATCATATTCTGTCGGCACCGCAGCCCCCGCATCGCTTCCCTGCCCGTGCCCTCTGCCTGCGAGGAGTTTCCTCTCTCTTCTCCTGTTGCTGGAGGTTAGATGCTCACAGAGGGTCTCCACGGTCTCCCCACCTCCCACCCCAGCTCCGGCCAGGCACCTGCACCTCCACAGATTTCCCACACACACGATCGATGGATACACCTTGTTCCCTCTTTAACAACCCCGCAGCCAATAAAAGGGAATAAAACGTGAAACGCCACGCGAACGGCATCCCCAAAGACCGGTAAAGCGCTAAACTGCTGCTCCTTGCAACAGTCAGATGAGATTTTTTCTCTTTAAACAGACAAACCCTAGTTAACAAAGAAGAATATTCGAATTCTGTGCATGGAAGGAATCGAGGCGACTCCTCGGAGGCAGCGGGATGTATCCCACGCTCGGCAGCACTCATGGGCAGGAGCAGGATGTGGCACACACATCCATGGCAGGAGAGACCCCACAGCACCGCTTTGCTGGGATTTTAAAACACTTTATAAACTTTCTATAAAGGTGAAGTGCCCGTGCTGCACCCTGGGACCCCCCAGCCCGGCTGGTGGAAATCTGCAGGAGAGGAGCCCTGCGGTGCTGGGGAGGGGACAGGGAAGGCAGAGCAAGAGCAGAGACAGAGGTAATTTGGGACCATCCTGGCCTGAATGAAGTTGCCTGACGGAGATGCCCGGCGCGGCGGAGAGCTCGGTCTCCCTGGCAATGGTTGCCATGCGATAGCTGCTGTGGCACCGCGGCCGCCTGACTTCACTCAAACGCATTTTTTCCTCCCAAGGGAAGACGCCTGTGTCAGAGTCCCCAGGGAGGCACAGGCACTGAGGAGCCCTGCGACGTGATGCCTCGATGGGCAGAGGGGAGAAGGGGGGAGAGCTGGGGGTCTGAACCCCAGGGTGGAGGTGCCCCGGTCCTGCAGAGAAGGCGAGATGAGGATGTCATGAACAGCATCGTGCCCGCATCCTGCCCTTCCAGGGCCCTTCCCGGGTACAGAGACCCATCCTGACGTGGAACACGGCCATCAGTCGCAGCCCTGCAGCAGATGCAGTTTTGCAAACATAATGTGGCCTGGAAGACGTTTATAGCCTGGTTTTTGGTGGTTATTCGATCCTTTCAGGTCGATGCCTAAGCTGTGGTTTGTCGCTGTAGTCTCACAATCTCTTCTGTGCTCCGAATTTGATGGATTAGCAATTTTATAGCAGCATTTCCTGTCCCCCCCAGCAAACAATTAGAGTTATGCTGGAAGTTAACTCTGCTATTTTTAAAAAAAATAAATCCGCTGTAGGAATGTAAGTTTCTTATTTTAAATCCAAATACACATAAAAAAATCACATTAACGCAAACAGGTAGTAGAAAAACAGTGGGAAGAGGCAACACCCCCGGATGAGCAAGCGCTTTGTCTCTTGACATCCTGTGAGCGGCTGGGCTGGGAGCTGAGCATCCCTTCACGCCGTGCCTCGTCAAAGGCAACGCCGGGAGCCAACAGGCGTCGGACACAGAGGGGTCCTGCCTCGGAACAGCATCTGACCACGCGGTGAAAACGATCCAGTGAATGTTTGAAATGTGTTGAGAAATACGCAGCAGTTGTTCAGAGCTGGGCTGTAGCCGCCGGCATCCCTCCCTGGGTAGAGCCCGCTCCGGCGCTGGGGCTCGTGGCTTTATCCCCGGCAGCAGCAGTGACGCGAGAGTCGTCCCACCAGAAACCGCCCGGGTTGTCGTGAATTACTCGCATCTGATTTTTTTTTTGTAGCTGCTTTTCCACATGAACAATAACGTTGAGCCCGAACGTCAGTCATCAGACAGACATAATTGGATTTGGAAAGTGTTATATTGTGAATTAAGTTGACTGATGGGGAAGTGTCAGTTTTATTAACAATCTTCCTTCAGATGATAATTTTATATCTGTGCGGATGAATTACAAAAGCGTACTTGAAGGCATCAGTTCAAAACGATGAAGTCATTTTAATAAAGGCTGACTTTCTCTTTCATATACTTGTTTTTAAATATTTTATCTCCTTGTGGGAAACCATCCAATTAGAAGCCCAAACCGGTGTAAAAAAAGCCACGTAATCAAGCCATGAGTTTGTGTCCGGACCCTGGGAGCTGCCGCGCAGCAGCCGAGCTGGCAAACCCTGACCAGGGAGCAGTTGTCACCGGGCTGGGGTGACCAGGCTCCGGGGGGCAGTGCCTTCGTGTTCGCTCACTAATGAGAGCAGAGCATTTTTCCCTCTTCCCACCCCAAAACGCCCTCGGGAGAGCTCTCTGCTGGGCACAGCTTTGCGAGGAAACCAGGCAAGGAAAGGCAGAGGCGCCGGCCCCAAGCACAGCCCTGGCTCTGGGGTGATGGATTCCAGCTTCCTCCCGTGACGCTGTCGGCTCCAAAAACATTTTCCTTCGTTTTTTCCTCTCTGAACAGTCTGGTTTTCGTGTTATGCCCATGGCCATGGGGAAAAGCAAATGGGCTGGATTCTCCGTGCAAGAAGAGCTGGACAACACGTTCTGCTTCCAAAAACTAGTCTCTTAAGAGGAATTCGCTGTGATACGGCGCTTGAATAAACCCGGGGATTATACCAGCGTGAAAAAGCTGGAGTTCCGCAGCGGAAACCTGTTTCTGTTGTGTATTATGATAAATAGGCATGTCATTTGCAGATAAGAGCAAGCAGCGCTCCGAGACACAGATTTGGGCTGGAGTTAACGTCTGGACTAACCAGCGCTGACCCAGGATGGGGCAGGAGCCGTTGGCACCTCGTTGTCCCTTCTCCCCTTCAGGCGTTGGTACCGTGGCCCTGACAGCCAGATGCAGGAGGGGTACCAAGGCTCTGGTACCCAGCGCATCACCACCACCTCGGGCAGCTGCCTCCCCATCAGCCCATCCCAGTCCTCGTTGCCTCCTCCTGCCATTATCCTGGCTTCAGTCGGGCGAGAGGGTGGGAAGGATCCTGGGAGGTCACAGCCAAGGAGGACCGGGGCCACCACCAGGAGGGGACGGTCCCCAGGCACCCTGCCTGCATCAGAGCAGGCTGTCCCATCACCCCAATCTCTCCATCACATCGACGCCTGCTGATCCCTCTTCTTGGGGTTCAGTGCAAACCTGAACATGGAAAAAAAAGACTGTATTATTACTGTATTTTTCCAGAAGAAAGAAGTGGAAAATGCGGTAAGAAAAGGGATAAGATGGACAAACCCAAACACTTGGAAACTTCCCCAACTCCCTTCCACTGAAGCTTTGTTCACCGTCTTTCAGAGCAAGGAGATGTTTTTTCCCCTCGTCGTCTCCAGTCACGGTACAGCTGGAATCAAAAGGGTTTGGGGTTTATACATCACTGCTGGCAGGGTGGCTCAGAGCCCTCCTCCAGAGATGCAGGTCACCGCTTCCTTTCCCTTTTCTACTTAAGCTTATTCGAATTAAGAGTGTCTTAATAAATATTTGATGTGCTTTTCAGTTGAAATGGAGATTGTGAGCCATGCCTATTACAAACACTGGTCAATGCAGCCTGCGATCCAGGAGTCACCTTTGACCACTCATTTATCACCAGACAACGTCCACTTCATTACATCTCTATTGATCAGTTAAATACTTTGTGCTTTATTTATCCCACCGACAGGAAGGAGTATTGCAGGAACAAAGAACAATCAGGTCAGACTAAAATCTAAGGAAGAAAAATGAGCTGATAAAAGCTGTGCTACGCCCGGCTTCTCCTTTGGAGGGGACTTTGCAGGGTTTGAAGGGTTGGGGTTTTTTTAACTAATGAAAAAAATTGGCTGCAAACCTGCAAAGCAGTGAAAAACCTCTTTGGCTGAAGTTTTAGTGCTCTGCACAGATACAACAGATTACGCACTGTCCCAGACGAAGGGGAAGGTCTGTGCTTCCCAGGGAGCAGAGAGGTTTCGGGGAGCTCTGGGCTCCTCTGCCTCGGTGGCACGTGGTGCCCTTGGCCTGTTGTTGGGTGGCCTTGCCCAGCACAGAGGTTTTCAGAGCTTTGGGAGGTGCTGGGAGCTGCTGGCCCAGTGGGGTGGCCTGATCCAGGCCATGGGCAAATCTGATTTAAGTGAAATGTGTAGGGTTAATGAAGGGATCTTAGAATCAGAGAATCCCAGATTGGAAGGGACCTCAAAGATCATCTGGTCCAACCTTTCTCAGCAAAAGCATCTTAGATGAGGTGGCCCAGCACCCCCTCCAGCCGAATCATCAAAGTGTCCAGCTTTCGGGAATCCACCGCTTCCCTGGGGAGATTATTCCAGTGGCTGATTGTTCTCAGGGTGAAAAATCTTCCTCTTGTGTCCAACCGCAATCTCCCCAGGAGCAACTTGTACCTGTCACCCCTCGTCTTTTCCTTGTGACTCCTTGTAAAAAGGGAGGTTCCGTCTTCCTTGTGGAATGGTTTCCCGCGGTGCCTTTGCCCTGTGCTGCGGATGGGAGGAGAAGAGCGGAACCCACTCTCCTGAACTGCTGTTGTTCTAAAGTGGGTCATCGGAAAACAACAGGCATTGAGCAAAATCCTCCCTGACGGCGTTTTTTCCCGTCATTCGTCTCCCTTCCCCCTGTGCTCCTTCTCCCATGACAAAGCAGGGAGCCGCTCGCATCCAGCACCCGGGGACAGACCCAGGGCCAGAGGACACCAACGGCTGCTGGCCCTGGGTCGTGGTGGCCACAGGCAGGGCCGGGCAGTGGCAAGTGCCACCGTGGTGCCAGTGTCACCCCGGTGAGCCCATCCACCGGCACAAAGCCCCACTCACAGCCCCTCCGAGCACATGGGTGACCCATCTACCTATATTTTCCTTGAGAGATGAATGGAGAGAGCCAACTGCTGAGTTGGGCAATACTGAGATGAAACCCGCCTGCACGACGCCCAGCAGAAGGGCTGGGTGCTGTTATTGCTATTTATCTACCATATATAAAAGTATAAACCATATAAACCCTGTGTTTGCAGAGACCCGTCCTGACCCACCCTTAGAGACAGAAAGCCGCTCTGTAGGAGGATGCCATCAGATATGCCCACCACTCACAAAAGGAATCCCAAATTTCAAAGCAGAATTAGAATTCCGGATGAATTCTTTGCTGAAGATCTGAACCTCTGTCTTCTGCTGAAATGGGTTTGTGCTGGAACGGTTTGAAGTCAGATGCTTTAGTGGCACAGGGAGCGTGCGGCCGGATTTGCATGTGAAATGAATCATGCCTGATGTGATTAAGAATGCCATAAAGGTTGAATTTAAGCCTTTTTTTGTTACTTACTATTAAAGTTTTTCAGTAATTTTCCACCCCCTCAGATGAGCTTCGTTCAGATGAACTGGAGAGAAACTTTCTCTGCGATTCATTACCGAGGGGTCTGAGGGGAATTCTTCATTTTTCAGTGAAAAAGCAAAGCTAAAAATAAAAGTTTTCCCATCAGATAAGTATTTTTTGTAGAAGCTGAGATGCTGCGAAACATGAGGGCAGGGTTTTATCTTGTGAATTGTTGGTGGCAACTAATTAGGGCAGGGAGAGGGTGCGGGCAGGACGATAGGCACCGGGGATGAGCCGCCACTACTCCTGGTGTTCTCCAGGGTAAGCAAGTTTGGCACTGGCATCTCCATCCCACTGCTTCTCCATCCCATCCGCATCTCCATCCCATCCACATCTCCATCTCATCTGCATCTCCATCCCACCTGTATCTCCATCCCACTGCATCTCCATCCCACTGCATCTCCATCTTTCCTGCACATCCATCCCACTGCATCTCCATCCCACTGCACCTCCATCCCATCCGCATCTCCATCCCACTGCATCTCCATCTCTCCTGCACCTCCATCCCACTGCATCTCCATCCCATCTGCATCTCCATCCCATCCGCATCTCCATCCCACTGTATCTCCATCCCTCCTGCATCTCCATCCCACTGCATCTCCATCCCACCTGTATCTCTGTCCCTCCTGCATCTCCATCCCACTGCATCTCCATCTCACTGCATCTCCATCCCACCTGTATCTTCATCCCACCTGTATCTTCATCCTACTGCATCTCCATCCCACCCGCATCCCCGTGCCCACGGACACAGCAGTTAGTCCCCGAGGAAAGAGTATTTGCATGATTAAAAAAAAGGGGGTGGAACATCCCAGGCAGCAAAGCACATTCCTCACCCGTGCTCTTATGAAACAGCTGCGTGTCAGCGTATGTCTTAATGTGAGTGTCTGTACCAATGATGGCAGAATCAGTCAGTGGCTGGGAGAAAAAAGGAGATATCTCTCCATCTATGTAGGTGCGGGGCTGAAAGCATATTTGTATGTAAATGTGGTTTTTCTAAATGCACGCTAACTTACCAGTTGCTACAGGAGATATTGCGTATTCATAGCAGGAGAGCTTTTTAGCAGAACAGGAGTTTTCGAAAGTACTTTGCATGATTTTTTTTTTTCCTTTTTCTCCAAGTGTCGGAGTTTGACTAACACACTGAAAATTAAAAAATAATTGAAACAGATCATATGCAACTCAGCAGGGGCATTATTTTCCGGTGAGTGGCAAGGGAACGGTGGAGCGGTAATGCGCGGCTTTTGTAGCCTTGTCACTTTGATGAATTCTTTAGTACCATCAGAGGCAGCGCAGGGAGACTCGGGCTTCACGCTGCTCTCCCGCCGGGGAGATGCCAGCTGGAGCCGGCCGGAGCCAGGGAGCATCGTGCTGGGGAAGAGCGTCTGTGTTTTCCACTAATCAGCAATATACTTTTTCCTTGTAAACACAAACTGGACACGGGGAAACGTCATTAGGAAGGAGGCTGGTTGGTGCCTGCGCTTTTTCCCCAGAAGCCTTTGGCCGATGGCAGAGGAAAAGCCTGGGAATGGCTCCCCCATCCCACCCGGCACAGCCCGGGCTTTGTGCGAGAAGCCAGCACCCCAAAGCAGTGCAGTGGGGAGCAGCTGTTTTCAGCCCGGAGAAAAGGAGGCTGAGGGGAGACCTCATCGCTCTCTACAATTCCCTGAAAGGAGGGGGTAGCCGGGGGGGTCGGTCTCTTCTCCCAAGGAACAGGCAATGGGACAAGAGGAAACAGCCTCAAGTTGCGCCGGGGGAGGTTTAGGATGGATATTAAGAAAAATTTTGACACTGAAAGGGTTATTGCACATCGGAACAGGCTGCCCAGGGCGGTGGTTGAGGCACCATCCCTGGAGGGATTCAAAAGCCAGGTTGGCATAGAGCTTGGAGACAGGGGTTAGTGATGGGTTTTATCAGAGTCAGGTTGATGGTTGGACTCGATGATCTTACAGGTCCCTTCCAACCCACACAATTCCGTGATTCTATCATCTCGTGGGGGGGGTCGATCTGAGCAAAGATTTACAGATTTACCTCCTAATTAGCCAGGGATGCTGCTCCCCCAGGCCATGCCCTCACCTCGAATGCAACTGATTGATCTGCTCCTGGACACCCTCAGCCAAGTTCCCCTTGGACACTGAATCAGGCAGTGTCAGTCGTGAAGTTTTAAGCCCCGTGAGGGTCTGTGGGGGGAGAGCATCTCCGGGGGGCACCGGCCCCTCGCAGTGTGTGAGGGGTACGGGGGGAGCTGGCTGGGCTGGAACAGTCCCGCAGCCCCCGGTGGGCTCCCGGCTCTGCAGGGAGGGTCGGCTGGGGACGGCTTCCCAGGGAAAATAAAAACAAATCAAGGCTCAGGATCCTATCTGCCTGCGAACATTTCCATACCACATCTGCTGCTTTGAATTAGGACCTGAATATTCATCTCCAAAATGTATAATTTATACTTACAGCAGACAATTCATAATTTAAGTGTTATTGCTCTAAATTAAGTATAACATTTAAGCTGGCTGCGGACCAGATCACTAAAACCAAGATGCCACGAAGAAGGAAAAGCCGCTCTGCGGGCGGCTCGTGCCGCGGGGTACCAGCTGGATGGAGATACCCACGTGCCTGCCCAGGGTGGGTGGCGAGATGCTGCCCCGTCCCCAGCAGGACTCAGCTGCCCTCGATGCCCCGGCCAGCACCTCTCCCTCCTCTGACAGCCGTCGATAGAGAAAGAAACACCCCCCCACCCCCACCCCCCCCCCAAAAAAAAAAAAAGTCAGAAATGAAAAAGGAAAATTAAACATGAAAATTTAATTAAATCACCCTTTGATCACTCACTGTGGAATGGACTTAGTTCAGAAGATTATTTGTTAGAGAGCAATAATAGCTTCTAATTAGGATAGGATTCAATCTGAAATGAGGTTTTTATTATTTTTTTTTTAAATCAACCCGTTTCCCCACCACCACCACCCTCCCCAAATCAACAAGACTCTGTGCACATTACCAGCTAAGTATTATTAAAGTTGTATTTTATAGCACGCTTCCTTGCCATTGTTTATCCATTTGAAATTCCTGGTTTAACGTCAGCACAGAAATACAATCCGGGGGGCGATGGAGGAGCAGTTTGCGCTTTAATTGCAAAAAGCGGGTGCAGGGCGCAGCGTGCGACTCCCGGGGAGCGCAGGGGGGGAGGAGAGGGGTTTTTTCTGGGAGTGCTGGGGTGGCCGGTGACTGCAGCCCCATCCCCACCATCCCCGGTCTGGTGGGGAGCGGGGACTTCGGGCAGCATCATCCTCATGAGTTCGGCTTTGGCTCCCGCCCCGTGAATCCCCTGGAAGAGCAGCCCTGGCTGCCGCGGCTTTGTGAATGGGGCCCTTAAAGATTTGCATATATCATAATAAATGTGAGTCATAACCAGCCAGCATTTAAAATGCTCACCGAAAGAAAGAACCAAATATCCCCATTAGAGCTTTTATCCCCTGCTATTTCATATCACAATAAAATGTCAAAAGGAAAAGAGAAGCAGATTTCTGATATTATTACTTTGAACTTTTCTTGGCTATACTCCCCTGAAGCATGACATTTACCGAGGAGAGGAGAAAAAAGAAGAGGCTGGAATATCTCCTTAATCATCTTTATTTCAGCGCCGTGGCATCGAGTGGCTGGACCTTGTCTCCCGCCTGGGAGGGAGCGGTGAGTGGGGGTGGCACCATGTCCCTGGGACCCCGCTGTCCCCTGGCACCCCTGGGCTGCTCTGCCCGGGCACAGCCAAGGAGAAGAGATGGGCAAAAATAATATTATTACTATTATTGTTGTTGTTGTTGTTACTACTATTATTATTATTATTATCAGCAGCACCACCACAATTATCAATATCAACATTAATATTAATATAATAACCCATGGTATAGCATAGAATATTATAGCATGGTGATATAATAACCCCAATATTTAGCTTTTTTCCAGGCAGGAGCGGTTGGGCTCCGGGAGGAGCAGCCCGAGGAGCCAGGTCCTGGGCACGCTGGCACTGCCATCCCCACGGGTCTGTCCCGACAGTGCCCCCGAGGCCTGGCTTTGCCGTGGGATTTACACCACAGAGGTGTCTCCTGGGGCTTACAAATGAATTGGTTTGTAAAAAAATTGTAAGTCATTAAAAGTTCATAGTGAAAGGAAAGGTGTGAATAGGTGTCATAAAAAAGTTAGAAGAATAAAGTGTTTCTTCCATCAAAAGGTTTTATGAGTCCATTTAAGAAAACCATTTTAACTGTATTTTAATTTCATTTATGGACCTAATAAAGTCAAATAGTGTCAGGGAGACTCACAAAGGTGGGGCACTAACACCATTTACGACTTCCATTTGAGTAAAAAACCCACTTTTTGCTGTGGAGTGAGTTACCAGGGGCTTTGCCGGAGGAGGGGGTAGGGGCTGTGATGTCTATGAGGACGGGTCCCACTGTCCGACCGCTCCGGGAGAGAATTCGGGGATCCCTGGGCCGTTTCTGTTCCCTTGGGGAGCAGGAGGTGTTGTAAATGGGGTTTGGTTTATTCTGGGGGCTGTTTGCAGGGACGGGTCCCACACTCCCCATTCCGGGGGCTGCTTCAGCTTTGGTCCTGGTGCTGCCGGGGTGATGTTGATCCATTGCAGTGAATCTAATTTAGCAGCTTCATCTCCTGTGTTTAATTTTCCTGCCGACATAGCAGGGTTATATCCTGGCACAGCGTGGGGGCAGAGGCGGGACGGGGAATTTCTAATAGGGCAGCAGCATTAACGACCCTACAGGATGTACCTGGGGAAGGGGGGGGTCTCAGGGCGATGCTTTCCCTCTGGGCAGCTTTCAGGGTGATTAAACACAAAATAATCAAAGCTCCCGGCACTGAGGAATCTCGTGCCACCAGGAGTGAGCGAGGACCAGGCCGATGGACGTGCTGAGCTGCTCCTTCCAGGAGCTGCCAAGGAATTGCTCCACGTAGGGCTCCGGCTTCGTGCGATGCCAGAGGCGGTGAGAATCCTCCTCCAAAGCTCAGGCCAAGAGCTGGACCATCAAAGGTCCACGTCAAACCCCGGCAGCACCAGGAGGGTCCTGCCCACACCGGGGGGTCCTGGGGGGTCCGGGTCCGGCGGGGTTTGCTGGCTGCGGTGGGGGCAAAGGCAGGGAGGGGAGCGGTGGCTGCGGAGCGGGAGGGAAGGTGTTGTTATGGTAACAAATGACTTGTATTCTCCAAAGGAAGCACGATTTCGGTTTAATAGGGGGAGAGCACAGGGAAGAAGAAAAGGATAATATTTCAAAAAAAAAATAAAAAATGTAATGAGACATGAATTGTACATGCTCGTTCTCTGGAGTGCGTGATGGTTCGAGAGGGAGGATGAGCGGCGTTTACCCCCGTCTCACGGAGAAGCCAAACTTCGAGACGCCTTCTCGTCACTTCCGACACCGGCCAGTCTCCCCGGCCGGGACACCCCGGGAGATTTTATCTGCCCCAAACCCTCAACCTGTACCAAAAGGTGCTGCTCATCCAACGGCATCACAGGGAAACCAGAGCTGAGACACCCCACGTGGGAAAGTCTGAAGGGGAGCACCCCAGCAATGCCCTGGAGCGGCTTCCCGGGGGGGGACGATGCTGTGGGGGCAGTGGGGTGGAGGCAGGGCTGCCCTCACCCTGCCCTCCCGCTCCCCACGGCCCCCTGGTCCAGGAGCATCCCTCCCGGTGCCGGTGTGGCCAGTACCAGTCCGGGCATCCCTCGCGGAGCATCGCACCAGCTCCGCTCCCCGGCAGCACCGACTCGCCGAGGAACGGCGGCGGCTGATAACGAACACAATAATTAGGAATGTGCCAGAAACCAGGTATTAATAGAAGCGCTATTAGAGAATTTATGGATGATTTAAGATGCAGCCCATTCTCCTGGTGAATGCCTCGTCTGTTTAAGAGCAGTAATTGCCTATTATCTAGCAGCTTCTGATGTGCTTGGCTCGTGCTGGCGTGTCACACCAAGATGCAGCACATATTTAAAGAGCTAATGCCAATTCGCAGGGACCTGCTTGTAATTTTAAACACAAGAATCCAATAAGATGCAAATGGCAGCCGGGAGGTGAAAAAAAGCGAAAGGGCCCCCGCCAGGCACCGAATCAATGGGCAGGTGAGTGCCCCGTGGCAGGGAGGTGGGCACAGCTCGGGGCGGCTGCTCGGGCTGCAGGAGACAGTTCTGCTTATCAGTAACGCAGGTAAATTTTTACCCCCCCCTCACTCTACGCCTCTTATTTTGTGCCCGGTAGCAAAGACAGTTCCATCGATCAAACAGAAGCCAGTTAATGGCTAAAGGAACGTGAAAAATAATGTAACGCTGAGCCAGCCCGCGAGCGTCCTGCTTGTTTATCTGCACCTACGTCTTTTGAAATACACCGATTTGTTTTTTTTTTTTTTTAAATATTGCGGAACCTTTTTGCTCTTTGAAGTGCACCAATCTGCCAGAGAAGCCTTAACTTCTGGATCGGGGGGGTGGAGGGGGGGGTAAGCATCCTGCTGTTTGTGCTGCCGAGCGGGAGGAGGGTGATGGTGGCAGGGGCTGCCCCGGAGAGGGGGTGCTCAGGGCAGTTCCCACCAGCAGAAGCATCCAGCTGCGTTCTGGTCCCGCTCTCAAACCCCATAGCTGAGCTGACCAGCGAATGCCCATTTCATAGGATGGTTTTTCCGAATCACGGAGTGGTGTTTTTTCCACCAAGAATGGGGTGAAGGCATCTGGGAAGGAGATCCAGAGCCACGTTCATCCCACTCCAGCCCGCGGGCACAGACCCTCCTCCTCCTCGCTGCCGATGCCCAGCCCAACGCCACCTCCCTGGCGCACAGACCGCCCCGGCAGAGCTTTTTCACATCTGCTGAAAGGGGTCTTTTGGTGGCAAAAAGCTTTCTCGGCGGCGGCGGGGAAGTCCCCGCTGTTCTTCTCACGGGGCTCCAGCTGGCTCTGCCCAGAAGAAACGCTTTCTGAAAGGCAGCCCCAGCAGCCGGGGAGCGCGTTCCACCCTCGTCTTGGAGGCTTGGGATTTATAGCGCCTGCACCTTGACGTGTTGATCTTCGCGATTGCACAAGGAATTGAATTTGAGTCAGATTTATTTGTTCTAATTTGTGCCTCCTGTTACTTATCACCGCAGCATCGCCGGCAGCGGATGGGCTTTGTTCAGCCGTCCCAATTACAGCCTGCGAAGTGCAAACACACACGAGAGCGGCTGGAAATCCGACGAGCAAAGAGCAAACAGGCAAACAAGCCAAACCCCACTGTGACCGCGGAGCCCGAGCCATTTTGGTGTGAGTTTCAGGGAGAGGAATCTCAGCAGTAGAAACAGCTCCATTAATTTTCCAGGAGCTTCTCCAGCCAGGAATTGCCTTCCCCCTGCTCTGCTGCTCTGCTGCCCAGCCAGCAGCCCGGCCTCCTTCAGCATCCAAATTATCGTGTGTGATCCCACCCCTGGAAAGGGTTTGGCTGGGCAGGGCGGGCGGTGGGGACCCCCCCCAGGAGGGTGCAGGGGAGGCTTGGCTGGGATCTGGCCCCCCAAGGCTGCACCGGGAGCCATTCCTGCCCCACTGATGAGGAGACCACGCTCCCGGGAGGGCTTCCGCTGCTCCCGGCCATGAAATACTGCGAGATGTTTCTCCTGCGCTGCAGCATCCATTCTGCTGCCCTGGACACCTTCCTGCTCAGGCCATTATATCCTGCCTCCCCCCGGCCCCCCGCAGTCCCGGTTATTTAAAGCCTCATTTTCAGAGGGCTGAGCACCGGCAATTCCAGCTGACTTCAGTCTCCTTGTCGGCGAAAAAGGGGACAATGAGTGCGACCTCCTTTATAGAGCATTTGGAGATTTGCTGATCAAGAGCTGCATCCAGGAGGTCGGGATTAGTAATAATGGTCCGGAGTAAAGATGAAAGGGCTTTGCACTTTTCAGGGGCGGTCCCTTTGTGGCTACTGTGGGATTCTTTTCCCCTCTGAGCGGCACCCACAGCTCCTGGATCAGCATCTTCCCTGAGCTGCATCTCCTGGCTGAGCCCCCCCTCCCACGATGGGGGAGCAGAAAGGGTCTTCCTCGGGCTGGAAATACCAAGAGTCCATCATTTCTCCCTGTATCGTTAATTGCCCACGGTGCTATCGGGGGGAAAAAAAAGCCTTCTATTTTAATTGGAGTGTGTCTGACTTGAATTCCCACCCTTTGGTTCTCGCAGTACTCCTCTGTAGCGGGGGGCCCTGCGGTGCCGTCCCCCCCAGGCAGGCCCTGCTGCGAAGGGGCCAAGGCATCCCTCAGGCTTCTTCTAATAAGCTCAATAAACTGAGCTCTTTCATTTCTTTTCGGGGGAGAGATTTTTTCCAGCCCTCGACTCATTTCTGCCTGCCTTTTCTCCATGAAGAAGCCTGCCTTCCCTTTTGTGGAGCCTTTGCTCTCTTTCTGTTGCCATCAGGTGGGATTTTCTTCCCTCCTTCTACAGAAACCCCGCGTTCTCCTTGCAGGTGGCACCACGGAAATCCATGAATAAATAACAATACCATTGCCCGGCTCTGGCGGCTCACACCATTGTACCTGGCTCTCCAGAGCTCACAAGCGTTTGGGGGGGGCAGGCTCCGAGCATCGAGCGGAGCATCCGCAGGCTCTGCCCGTCCCGGGGAACCCGCAGCTCCCGCCCCGCGCAGTCGCTGCCGACAATGTCATCTGCCTCCCGCGGTGCCCAGGAGTGACAATGACATGGCAATCAATGGCAATGATCTCCCAAGTAGCCCGGCTGACAAACAGGCTCTCAAGGCTGCTGCGAGCATGTCTGAGCCGCTCGCTCTGAATAAATTGGGTTTGATGTACACAAGGCGAGGTGTATAGATACTTCTAGATTTATCCCTTGGGTTCCTGTGGCTCCTGAGCCCCTGCTGCTGTGGGGGTGGGTGGGAGCGCTGATGAGCTCCCTAACGAGCTGCTGGGATGTGCCCGTGCCTGGCAGCTCCTGCCGCCCCGGGGAACAAGGGGGACCTGGCCACAGGAGCCCAGCACCCTCAGGCCACCGCGGCTGCCGGGGTTGTGCCCCCATTCCCTGGGGCTTGGACAAAAGGGCTGGCAGCCCCGCGTGCCCAGCACGTGTTGGCCATGGGGCCACCTCTCCCTTTGGTGTGCTGGGAGCCTGTGCAGGAGCAGCTGGGAGCAGTTATCCCATCTATCCACAATCAGCCCTCCCAGCTCACACACTTGCCTTCACTCCCAGGGAAAGGGTTTAGCAGAAACAGGGGTGCAGGGACCCCCCCCCAAGGCTGTGGTATAAAGCAGCAGCAGTGGGAGAGCCCCAGCTTTCCTCCACCAGGCAGGCTGGGCACCCCAATGAACATCCGCACCCCAGTGGTCCATGGGCTGGGGTGGCCACAGGAGGTGAGTGAGCGGCTTTTGGGGACTGGGATTGGGACTGGTTCCCAGTAGGAGATGGTTTGGGCAGGCTCTGCACCGAGGCAGCAGCACCGCCGGCCTCCTTTGGTGGAATGCTTTGTTTGTGTTTGCTTTGTTTGTAGAGGATGTATGAAAAATTAATATAAAGATTCTAATCGTATTTGGTCCTGAATGTGAATCCGCCACAAGCATAAGCTGAATAGCGAGTGGAAGGGAAGATCTTACTGGAAAACAGGTTTTCACTTCAGCCAGGAGGGGTATAACTAAAGCTCGGGTCTGAAAACCTTGAGGGGCTCCATGGCAAAGCCATCGTGCCCGGAGGAACGGGGCTGGGGGCTGCTGGAGCCCGGTGCCCCCGGGGCTGCGTGTCGGGGGGCAGCAGCACCCCAGTGCCTCCAGCACGGTTTGTGTGCGGGTTCCCGCTGTCCTCGTCCTGTGCTTGACCCCCTACTTGCAGCTTTATGTAAAAACACAGTGTTTGCCCAGGGAAGGTGAGAAACCCCATCTCCCTGCCACCCCCTCCCTGTCCCCCAGGTCCTTCCGCGCAGGTATCCATCATCTCCTTTGTTTGGTCGCCTTAATTGAGCTTGCTATTTATAGCTGATTATTGGAACCAGGTCGAACTCATCTCGTTTGGATTTCTATGAGGAGACAGCCAGTGAGTCCCTGCCAGTCCCTGGCTTTGTCCCCATGCTCAGGGACAGTGGCACACTCGGGGGGTGCTCACACACCGGGACCCCCTGCTCCTCTGCTCGGCTCCGTTACCGCCGTGTGCCCGCCCCACGGGAACGGCTCTTAAACCGGGGGTTAGCCTCTGAGTTACAGTTTTGTCCTGCAGAAAATATGCATTAGCCTTTTGATCCCCAAAGTGGGCTTTTGAGGGGGATTTCAGTGAAGTCTCTGGGATGTGAATGATGTAATTACGCGCCTGGTGACATAACGAACGGCCGCAGCCGGCAGCTCTCGCTGGGGCTCCGTGTGCTTCAGCTGCCGTTTAACACAATCGTTTTCTTTTGCTGGCTATAAATACGTTTAAATTCTCTGACCTCGTGCACCGGCACTATTCTGGGAGGCAGAATTATTTCTCACTCCATGGCTCGTAGGTCGGCTTTGGCCTTGGAGCTCCCCGGCCCCTGACGAGTGCGTGGAGCCCCATTTACAAAGCAAACGAGAGGCGGGCGGCCGACCTTGGAGGGAGGCAGGGCCATGGCGTGAAAACCAGCAAACTGGGTGAAAATCAGCAAAGGATCGTGCCCGTGGTTGTTGGGGCCGCAGCTGAGGTGCGTGTGTGGGTGGTGGTGGTCCCCAGAGCCTGGAGGAGCTGAGGGTCCCACGTCCCTGGTGGTACCTGGGTGTTTGTGCTGCCTGCTCCTGCCTGCATCCGGTGCCCTGCTCTGCCCTCACCCACAGCAATCCGTTTGCATAAGTAATTAAGACTCTAGTCTCCTATGACTTGCTCCTCATATTCCCTGCTAATCCCAGCATTCTGCCAAAAACCTGTTTCTTATTAATGGCTGCTGTTTCACAGTAGCTCTTAGCCGTAACAGTCACCTATTAGCAAACCTGTTCCTGTTCCCACGTTCTGCTGATGCTGACCTTGTCCCTAAACCCCTCTCTACTGCTCTTCCCCTGAAATCACCGTGCCATAACAGTGCTAGAGTGGAAGGAATTTACTGCTTAAATAATTTATCTAGATTCAGTACAGAAAGTCTTTTGAGGAGATTCATCAGCTAATAAAGAAAATTGATTCTGGGAGCCAAAGTCAATACGGGGTTAGAGAAATGCCACCGCCCGCCGTGGGCTCCCTTCCAGAAGCCTCGTGCTGCCACATCTGGCTCGTGCTGCCACATCCCCCCCGAGCACCCCGTCTGTCACAACCTGGATCCTATCTGCTTCCCCACCTGCCAGCCCTGGGGCACCCTTTTTGTTTGAAGTCCCGTGGTTTTGGTGAAGCCTGCCGCTCGGCGAGGCAGGGCTGAGCGGAGAGCCCGAGGGGGATCCACGGGGCCAGATTCAGTGCCAGGGGGCGGTGAGAGCTCAGCACGGAGGTGACACAGCCCCCTCTCGTCATGCTGCGCTCCTCGGGGTCGCGGCTCCATCTCCCATTTTTGGAAGATGGTCCAGCACAAGCCAGATCCTTCTGAGCTCAGCAACGAGACCCTGCTCCCACAAAGCTGCTTCCTGGCACTGATTTTTCTCTTTGCCAGATCACGGGTGGGTGGGCTCCTGTCCCCCCCACTCCCTCCTCACCCACCGAGGCCGGAGGTGAGAGTGATGCCCCTTCCCAGCTGTCTGCCCGGGCGCCCTCTTCCCTGCAGGACGAGCCCTCCGCCCACCCTTCTCTGGTTTTGAGGGGCTATTTTTCCTCTGCGCGACCTGTAAGACAAATACAACAAAAGTTAAGAAATGGAAGCATCCAGAAAACATCCCAAACTGGCCCTCGGAAAGGGAGGTGGGACGTGATGCCGTGACTGGGGGCGTGGAGGGGACTGGGCACCTTTGGTGGCAGCCCATGGAAGATGGAAAATAGCCGAAGGAAAGAGAGAGAAAAGAAAATTTGGCAGAAGCATTTGGCCATATGGCTGATTTGTACTTCATGTGTGTTTCTCCATATGTTGCACGTACATGTGTTTGTTTACCCCCCGTGCACTCCGCGTGCCAGCGACAGTCTCCAACCCAGCAAAACTATCTTGTGAAAAAACCAAAAAGGAACGGAGGAGCGTTAGGCATGCTCCCCTTCCCTCGGCTGTCCCTCGGAGCCATTTATCCGAACCACCTCGGTCACCTTGAAAAATTAAAGCTGTTTTTGCCCTGACGTGGCCTTTCCCCTGCCCGGGCGCTCGCAGCGAGCCGTGAAGCCCGAGGCGTGCGGGATGGCGAGCGCTCGGTGGGCTCGGCCAGTTAATTGACTGCTGGCCAGATGCCGTTTGCTGGGAAAGGAGCCGCTCTCGCTCTCTCCGTCGCCGCTGCTGGAACCCGTGTACCTATCAATAATTCAGGTGCCCTTACAACTGCCACCAGCAGGTCCCTCCCTGCCTGCTTAATGGGAAACCACAGCTCGGAGCCTGGAGAGGGACCGGCTGTAGCCGAAGCATCACTCCTGCATGTCCCAGTGGGGGGGCTCGGGGGGCCGCTGCCCTTTGAAGCCAAGGGAGATCCAGCCTGAAAGTGAAGTTGAATGTAAAACTGGGAACATGAAGGGTGGAAAAAATAAATAAATCTGAAGTCATTGCAATCATTAGAACTGAAGGAAAAAGCTCCAGGTGCCAAGCCAGGGCGCTGAGCGTGATTTAAGCTGAAAATTCAGAACCATTTCCTGGTACAAATCATTGGAGCGGGATGAAAGGATCAATGGGAGATATAATCTGCCGCTTGTCTCTGCAGCCAAAAGCATCTCATCTGTGAACACAAACTCATTAGGAGCGTGATTAATGGGGTCTGAAGAGGGGAGTCGGGGGTAGTGGAGCTGCCGGCAAGCCCAACCCGTGCCATCGGTGCCACACCACGGCCCCGCTCCCTGATGCCAAGGCAGCTGAGCTCACTCCTGGAGCCTGCGGAGGGACGGGGAGCTCTGCATTGCCACAGTCACCTCAAAAGCCATCAACGCTCTCATTCCCAACAGCTTTTTCTTCCCGGAGGGAAGAAATTTTGCACTTGCTGGAGCCAGGAAGAACAGCCAGAGCACTCTGACAGTGGGAAAAGTGACCCTGGGCTGTTAAAGATAGAACCAACAACCAAAGGTGTTCTTGGAGGGGCAGGACCAACTGTGGAGAGACACAAGAAGAAGAGAAATGTGATGGCTATTGCTCGGTGACAGGCGCAGGGGGCTCTGCCCGGGGACGCAGCAGTTTCCCTGTGCCGGGAGGTCCCTGGAGCTCAGCCTGTTTCCAGCGCTGGCCAAATTTGTATTCAGGAGGGACCTGGTGTGATTTCTCTTCTAAATTGCCTGCTTGATTAGATGTATCAAAAGTGCACTTTAAGGAACAAAGCTCCTCTTGCCGCTGTGACCTGACACTGCTGTAAGAAATGACCTAAAACCTCTCTGTTTCCGTGTCCGGCGCCCATCCTGGCTCAGCAGCAGCCGGGGCTGCCTCCGTTCCCCTGCCCTTGGCCAGCGATGCCAGCCCCTCGGCTTGCCCCTGCTCCGTGTCCCTTCCCATCTGCAGTGGGACATCCCTGGTACAAATCCTCCCGGGATGCAGGAGGGGAGGGCTCAGACCCCCGGCTCCATCCCCTACCCGGCTCCATCCCCTACCCGGGGCTCGGTGGGACACGGCAGCGCTGAGCCCCCAGGGCAGGCAGGAGCACCAGGATGGGCCAAGGTGAAGCAGGCTCAGAGAAGTGAAAATGGGGGGAAGATTTTAGGAATATGGTTCAAATAGCAAGGGAATTAATTCTGGAGATGCCACAGAAATGATGGCCCATAAAGTTAATGAGATATTGTGGAAGAAAGGGTAAACAATTAGGACTATTAGCTGCAAAGATAAACCGAGACCTATTGCCCTCAGAAACACTGAAACTAATTAAATTGAAAATTACAACATGGGAGTACAAAAACAAAAGCAAATAAATTGAGAGAAAGAATTAACTGGCTTAATATCATGACGATAATATTATTAGCAATAGGAAGTGGGAATTGTATGATTAAAGCTGTTTATTCTCCCACTCCTTCACTGAAAGCAGGTGGTGAGGGACCGGGGGCAGGTGGGGGGGCACCCACAGCCCCGGGGGCTCTGCTTGGGGTCCCGGCCCCTCGTGGTGTCCCCTCGGGGGGGGTGGATGGTGGTGGTTGTGTTGTCCCAGTGTCCTCCCCGGTGCCGGTGCCATCCCATTGTACCGGGCAGCAGTCGGGGCTCATCTGCCTGTGAACCTCCCGGCGCCCTCGCTGGCTGGGGAGAGACCTCCAGAAGAGTCATTAGTGCTCCAATAATTGGCTCTATTTAAAGGGATTAGAGCCAAATTAACTTTGTGGTTTGCCACCCAGAAATAATCCTATTTTAAGTGGACAGATCCTTCTGTAGCGTCCGAGGAGACTCTGAATGAGCGATGTACCGCTTGAGTGAGCTCTCAATGGTGAAGGGGGCTCCTGGTCCTTCCTCGAGGGGACCTCTGGGGTGGTCAGAACTTATCTAAACTCACCTAATTGGGGTTGATGAGGTGGGGGGCTGACCCATTAGCAGCGGTTTCAGCCAGCATCCCAGCGGGGGTGACAAATTGAGGAAGAAAACCCAGGCAGAGAACGGCAAAAGGACACTTCGGGCAGGAATTTGGGTCCGGTTTATCGCTTGGCTCCATCAAACACTTCTGTGGGTCATTGAGCACGGGCCATCCTGGTGCAGGACCTTCAGTGTCACCTTTGGTGTCACCAGCAGCCCACGGAGTGGAGGGGAGGGCAGCCTGAGCCCCCCCTGCCCCACGGGGCTCGGCGCCCTCACCCGCATCGTCTGCATTATTTATGATCTGGTGATGGAGAGCGGAGTCTCTTTTTATGGCCCTTTCATTCTGATGCTTAATTTCTTCTGCAGAAGCAATTACGTTCCACGGGTGGGGAGCCACATCGCGGCCGGGGGATTGTTATTGTGATCCCACAAGAACAGCAACCGGGATGCGGGAGGCAGCGGCTGGATGTGGCCGGGAGAGATGAGAGACTTTGTGAAGGGGCAGATAACCCCGTCCTCTGCCCAAATATTGACCCGGGAGGGGGTGCGAATGGCAGCCGAAGGACGGCTCGACAGGGGCTGCTCAAACACTCCCTGGCCTCCGGGAACAAACCAGATTGATAACACGCCCCTGGGCTGGGCTCCTTCCTTGGCTCTTTTCATCACCGAGTTCTCTAATTATTCAGGAAATGCAGCACTAATGTGTGTGGTTCAGGCTTTGTTTATTATTTCTTACGACATTTTCACCTAACAAAAGGAATTAACGCCAATACATGCAATTTTCTACTTCTTATTGGCTAAAAAACAAAGTTACTTCTTCATCCAGTTAAATGAATCTGGTGGGAAATACAATTATTTTCTTTCTAGCCAGTGGCCCAGTCTGCACAGATATTGAGAGGGGCTAATTACAAAACGTCTGAACCAATTAGAGGCACCTTAGGGCCGTCAGACATTAGTTTGCTGTGAAGATTAGTCCACTTAACGGTGTTTCCCCCATAATTAAAAGTGGTGTACGAGGGGTTATGGAGCTGGGGAGGCTGGTGCCTCTCCGCGGCTCGTCGGTGTCGTGACATTGGCAAAGCCAAACACCGGTGGGAGCTGGGGCCCGGGGTCTCAGCGTACGTATGGTGTGATATATGGTGTGATATATGGTGCCCATCAGGAGGCAGCCGGGGCTGAGGGGCACGGGAGGCTCAGCTTGCCATCCTCCTGTCTGCTTTTAATGGATATAAATGGTTACCTTTAGCACTGAAAAAGCTGAATAGGTACAAATATTACCACTACCATAAGGGTGCACTGGGCCTCATTATCCTTGGGTAATGGAGGTTATGTGGAGCTCTTCTCCTGTATCTGTCACTGTCTCTCTGCACAATGTGCTGAAGCAGAAAAACCTCCAGGATGGATTGCCCGGGAAGCTGGAGAAGGGCTGGTACCCCAAAACCTCCCCGGAATGGAGGGAACCCGGTGCAGCCCCTGCGTAACGGCTTTCAACCAAATCTCTGCAAGGAGTTGCTTATTTGGCATATTTTGCTTCTCTCAGCCTTTATCAATGGTAGACAGAAAGCCAGTGACGTTCTCGAATGGATCCACGGTTGTTTCTGACTTTCTCCGGGAAATGCTGCCGTTGGTGCTGCGTCGGTGTCGTGCGGGAGAGATGCTTTCCCTTCCCCGGGTCAACATCTACCTACGTCCTGCCCATCGCCCCGTGCAATGCTCTGCTGGGGAGCTCCAGACGTACCCCTTCGGCAAACGCACCCAGTGCTGCCGGGACTGCCCCCGGCAGGGACATTCGGGGGGTTTATGGATTCCCCAGACCCCTCGCAGCCCTTCTGGGTGGGAGTTTCTCGCAGGGCGAGTTGTGTGTTCTCCGGCTGAGGCCGTAACGCAGCGCTTGCAAGCACCAAAGGCACGAGCATTCGAGTTTGCTTTCTGCAGGTATTCTTGCTAATGGAGCTGAGGCCGTAAAATATTCCTGGAAAGTGCTTACAAAAGGCTTTCGGATACGTCAAACGATGTTTTTCATGTTATCTCAAATTTGCTTTCCATTTCTGAGGAATGCTCAGCCTTTCAACTACACACACACACACAACCCCCCCCTTTCTTTCCCCCCCTGCTTGCAGTGGCCGGGTTGGGGTTGTAAGGTGTAAGGTGATGTGCCGTACACACAATTCCACAGCGGCACAGCCCCCGATCCTCCCACCAAAATCCCTCTGAAAATAGTGAGATGCGTTTTTGCGCTGAAACATCCAAACAGACTCATAAACCTCCAACTCTATTTGCTTCTTCATTACTAGAGGCGGGGAAGCAGAGTCTCAAATAGTTCTCCCTCCATTGTGTCCTGGGCATCAGGGTAGATAAATTGGGGGCCAAAAGAGGCCAAAGGAGGGTCCCAGAGCAGCGGGTGACGGCTGCCAGGCTGAGCCCGGCCGTGGCCGCCCCGGGCCCCAGCAGATGCCGCGTGCGCCCAGCATCACGACTGCCTCTTCACCAGTCGCTTCCAGTTTGTTGCAATGTTCATCAAAAACCCGCTTCTCCGCAGAAAAGTGATGCCACCGCGCAGTCGGCCCCGGCTCGCTTTTTTACTAGAGGCGGGAAATCCATTAATATGATGAAAATGACCTCAAATTGCAATTGCTGGATTATTTAATCTGGCCAGGCTTCTTTCGTCTCTCAGCCGCCATAAAAGAAGACAAATTGCCTGTCTGGCGTTTAAAGGTTTTGGAATACAGGATGGCATTGATTTTGTGTATCTGGAAAGGTGACGCTCCCCGGGCTTGCCAGAAAGCGGGGGTTTTGATGACAAAGCATCCTTCGATGCTGATCCTGCCCCTGATACCTCACATCTCCCTTCTGCTCCGAGCCAGGGGCTGGCAGGCTCACGGATAACCCAGGGATGGAGGGATCCCTGGCGGCACCTCCCCGGGCTCTCTGCTGTCGCCCACCCTCGCTGCCCACCCTGCCCGGCTCTTGCCCAGGCTGGCTGGGACCCCTCTGTGCCCGTGGCTCCTCTGGGCAGCAGCCCCTCCATCCCATCCCTTTCCTGAGGAGCGGAGCAGATGGAGCGCTTTGCCTCTCCCCGGGAAGCATTATTTCCAGTCCTTGGCTCCAAGGGGATAAGCACTTTCCCAATTTCAGGCGTTTATGGAGGCCAGAGGGCAGCCTGGTCCCCACCGCGCTGGGCTCCCACCGGGGCTGCTCCTGCCCCCCCCAAGTCCCGTGGCACTCCTCACCCCCACCCCACTGCCACCCAAAGGGATGGGAAAGTCTCCATCACACCCCCACCCCCCGCAAGCTGCTGGGCCACCAGCCCGGGGGAGAGCCAAAGTTGCCCTCCAGGACTACTCCCAAGAGCCCCCAGACAGGGGGATGTGGGGCTGCCCCACAGCGAGCCCATGGCAGTGCCCAGCCCGGCATTGTGTCCCCAAACCAGGGCACTTCTACCCCCGATGGGGTTTACATGCAAAATAAAACTAATTCCTTGCTCGTGTTTCCTTCCCCAGAATCCCAGGAATAGCCCGGGAAGGGGAAGCTGCGAAGGAAAAAGTGATTAATTCTCGGTGGCACATTTAAACACGTTTTTTATTACAATTCATCCTTTTCACACACTTTGCCCTTTTCTGATTCATTCTTGCTCTTTTGAGGTGGAACAAGGCTGATGTTTTGCAGCTCCCCTTCCTCCAGTGGAGTTTTTAACCCTTGATTTGCTGTTGTAACTGCATTGGGAAAGGGGAGCCGACAGAAATGGGGATGCTCTGGGGATGCTCCCAGGCCAGCCTGGCCCTGGTGGGGTGCAGTGGGGTGCTATGGGGTGCAGCCAGGCTGGGGCTGTCCCTAGATGAGCTTCCAGCCCCCCCGGCTCCTCCGTGCCGTGCCGGTGCTGCGGTGTTTTACAACGTACCGCAACAAAACCTGAAATGTACTGGAAATAATTCTACTATCAAACGCATTCAGCTCTGTTTGTTTGCTTTTAAATTAACATTGGGGATGAAATAATTCACTGAACTACAAAGAGATGCCTCGACTTGACAAGAGTCGCAGGCAGGATTTCTTCCACTTCCAGTTATCACAGGAAAAAACATTTCAACATCTTGTCTGCTCGGTGCTAGAAAAATAGTTTTGTTCTCCGTGCCTGGGAAACAAGGAGCTTATCAAAAAATCTCAGGCATCAGAGGGACGAGATGGCAGAGGCACTGAGGAGGCACCTTTTCTCTCTGCTGTGTGTAACTGGGGGCTGCTGCGGGGAAGGACAGGGCGCTGGAGGGGCACAGGGCGCTGTGATTAACTGCTGGTGGCCCTGGTGAAGGAGATGGGTCCTGCCAGAGCAGTGGGTGCAGCCCTGCCTGGACCTGAAGAAATCGGGGAAAAGGGAATGTTTCTCAGTGAGTTTCCTGCAGAGAAAAGGGGGGGAAAGGCCTGGAGACCCATGGAGAGGAGCGGGCAGCAGGTCCATGCCCCCACCACCCCACGTGTGTGAGTGCCTCGGAGGATGCTTGACCCTCCTTGTCCCACAGCATCCTCTCAGCCTGCTGAAGGGGCAAGAAAAGCTTCTCCCCCTCCCCTGCCTCCCCCCCGGATTAACCTCCCACCTCAGCAGGGCTATCCCAGGTGCCTGCTTTATCCGGACACGAGGGACGCAGGTAGGGACAGTGGTGACGATTAGGAGCTGCTTTAGGTAACGACCGGGAGCCGCGGCGAAGCGAGCGCGGGTGGATAAGCCGGACTAGTCACAGAGCACATAAGCCTCGAGTCATAATTAGACGTGGGGAGAGGAGCCGTGACCTTGAAAATATTAGAGGAGAGGACTCCTAATTAGGAGGCAAAAGGGCCAGCTGCTGTTTAACCTGTTTCTAAAAGTCATTAAACTGCCCCGGATGACTTCGTTGCCAAGAAGATTTGGAGTTTGAGCTGACAAGTGTTACCAAAACCAACCGAGTGAGAGGAGAGGCTGGGATGGAGGACACGGTCCCCCCCAGACTGCCCCCCAGCCCTGGGGTTGCCCCTGCCTCGGGCCGGGCAGGAGGAGATGGGGCATCGGAAACAGCTCCCGAGGATTCACCGGCAGCTGCGGAGGAGCGGGAGCCTCCGACAGCTCTGTCTGCAGGACAGACTCCTGCACAGCATGTATTTCTAGGTGGATGAGGGCTGGAAAGGGCATTTAACTCAGGGAAGAGACTGGTGAGGTTTTGCTTCAGGGAAAACCAGGCAGAGACAGAAAGATGGATGTCAAGGAACGGCTCCTGGAGAGCATCAGGCCACGAGTCATAAATTTCCAAACCATTTTAGTCCACAAATCCCTTTAATTTTGGCGCCTTGGGAGCAAACACAAAGTAAAGCTGGGAGAATTAAATAAGCCAAAGGAACTAAAAATTTCTCTCGTTCTCTTGGTTGGTTGCCCCTCAGGTAGGAAGCTCCAGCTGCTGGTTCTGCAGCCGAGCAGAGGGCTCTCAGGAGTGCCCCGGCTCCCGACGGCATCTCTCGCACGACACCGACACGTCCTCTTGTGGGTGGGATGCTGGTGCTTGGAGACTCATCAACACGGGTGAGAAGCCAGGGGATAGGGAAGTTTAAGCTTTAGGTTGGTTTTTATTTCTTTTTAATTGAGCTGGTTTGCTCATTTCGGTTTGAAAGCTCCTGACTCTTCTGGAGTCAACAAGGTTATTCGACAATCAAGCTCTCAGCTTCCATCAGGTCTCTTCCACTCACTTAATGAAAACAAATGCCACCCGGGACAAGGGCCATCCTTCTTCTTTGTCTTCTCAGGCCGTGAGAATGGGCTTGCTTTAGATTTCTTTTTATATATATTATTTTAACAAATGAACCAAATTATGTCCTGGCTGCTCCCAGATACATCTAATTCCCAAACCGTGATGGAGCTGTTTCTGGTCTCTGGTCGTTAATCCCGTTAGTCTCAGCCTTTGCATCTGGTCCTGGGCCCGTGAAGTCCCAGTTGCTCTGAGGGGGTGCAAAGTCAAAGTTCTTGGAAGCGGATTCCCGCATCAGGGCTCCAAAGGGCTCAGTGGCCAATTAACGGTAGCTAATTACCTCTGGCCTGCCCTCTGCCCAAATCCATGCCCCCCGCAGGAGGGAGCTGAGGCTGCTGGAGCTGCTGGAGGGGGGGTGGGAGGGGAGGGTTGGTCCCCTTTTATGAAGTTTGTGATCCCAGCTTTGTAATAAAATCCGGTGTTTCAGCCAGAGAAATGCAATTGCCTTCTAAAAGCCGGAATTAAAGCTTCCTGGACAGCTTGTGGCAGCCCCCGAGCGGGAGGGGGGCCCGGCGGGCCAGACGGCGGGAGGGGAGATTTGTGCAATAAGCCGGTCCTGAGACTTCGCAGGCGAGCAAACAAGAGCTGATGAGAATCAATTGGTTTGCAGCAGGACCTCGACTGCAGCAGCTCGTATTTCCAGCAGCACCAAACTTCATTCACTCTTAAGGACCTGCAAAGTTTCACACCGTTTTTTTTCCCCTCAGTATTCAAGTGCTGGCACCGTCTCTGGTCTGCCAGCCCTGTGGGCACCGGGGGGGTGAACGAGCGCATCATGGAACAAATTGGAAATAGCAGCTTACTTCTATTGTCAGATGAAAAAAAGAAAAAAAAGCAAGAAGACAGGGGGAGAGTGGAGAAGTGCTTAAATAAAACTCTGGGGCTGGGGCTGGATGTGGCATCTCTGCTCCCCTCCTGCACAAATCCCGCCTCTCTCTGTCTGTCCGTCTGTCTGCAGCCTCGTGCATGAGCCCTCGTGCAAGGCGTGCACACGCGCTCCACGCCGTGTGAATTCATCCTGTCACGGTTCCTCGCAAAGCCAACTCCCCCCCTCCCCGGGCGCCAGCCTGTTCCACGCAGGGCACCGCCAGCCCACGGCCACCACTGACCCCGGGTGCCACCGAGCATCCCTTTGGGGACCACCACGGGGGAACACCCACCCCCCCCAGCCCTGCCCTGTCCTTTCCTGCTCCTCGCCTGGAAAACAGCAGCAGCTGCGGCAGGAAAAATGTATTTACTGCTTTGTTTGGGGCAGAAAGCAAATATTTAGGTGTTTCTCCCAAACCTGTTACATTTGGCATTCTCCTGAGAGCGTTTCCTTCCTCCCCGGGCTGGAAGCAGCCAGATATATCAAGCAGCGGCAGAGAGAGGAGCAGCATATATTAAGAGGGCAGCGGGAGAACATGAAGATGTTTTTCTGGCTGTTCTGGAGACTGGGAGCCAGGCTCCCAGGAGACCTGCGGGGCACGGGATGGTGGCTGTCACCTCCCCACCCGCGGTCCCCAGCTGGATGCCGGCGGGGAAAGGGGACCGGGAGCCTGGCAGGGCTGCCCGAGGCCTCGCTGTGCTCGGGACAGAGCGGCCGGTGGCCAGGGACAAAGCCGTGTCCCTTTGCCGGAGGACGGTGCCAGCGAGGGTGGGCAGAGCCCTCCCCGGCACATGGAGCTGCTCCGGGGGCTGCTGGCGAGAGGGGTTTACCCTTGAGCACTTGTTTTGCTTTTGTTCTCTGGAGCAAGACACCTGCTTTTCCCACAAACAAAGCCATAAATTGTCGGGCAAGCAGGTTTCAAGGGGAAGAAAAAGCGGAGCTGGGATGACAGCGACGGGGAGCTGTGTGAGGAGGTGAATTACTTGAAATATTGCTGAAAACTTGCACGCCATAAATATATTTCTGATCACTGCTAATAAATCATCGTAATTATTCTATAAATAAGGGAAAGGCTGGCTCTGTGGTACCTGACTTTTTTCTACAGGCCTCTGGAGCAAATTTGTTAGCATCTTAAAATAAACTATTTGATCCAGATAGTTTGTTTGTACTCTCCAGGCTGAATTGTCTTCTCATTCATTTTTCATCGCCTTTGGTTTGGTCGCTGGGAATCTTTTTGTGCTTTTTTCCCTGTCTGGCTCTGACAAAGAGATACTGGAGCGGGGGGAAGGAGCGCGTTTAGAAAACAACCAGAAAGCGCTTGCTTTTCTTCTGAGCCGTGAGGGGCCCCGACAGCAGAGATCAAAGTTTCCTTCCCCGTCCCCTCGGGCTGGTCTGTGTTTGCCTCTCGGATGGGGAAGGGGGAAGCTGGAGAAGGGAACCTACTGGATGGGGGTTATCCTGCGGTGCAGAGCCGTGCATCCGAGCATCCCTGCCCTCCTGCCCCCATCCTGGACACCTGCCTGTCCCCTGTCCCCTCGGGGTGATGGAGACCACGAGACACAAACCCAGAAGGATGAAACACAAAGGGTAATTCTGCTTTCTCTTGGCAGCTGCGGGAGATCGTGTCTGGCTGCTGGTTAAGAAGGGACCCAGCTGGGGGAGGCGAAATCCACGCGGAGGTTTTTCCCTCGACGTGGAAATGCCAGATTTCGTGAGCAGTTTGCCTCAATCTCTTCTCCGCAGCCAGATGCTCTTCCCGGGGGAAGGAGCCTCCCCGGGAGGCAGGCAGTGCCAAGGAGCCCATGATGCTGACGCCCAGCGCTGAGCAGGTCCTGAGCCACCCATCAGATGTGCAGGAAAACGCTGAAGGAAGGTTTCCATTCCCCATTTGCTCCGTTACTGGTGGGGACCAGTGCTCCTGACCGGTGAGAGCCGCAGCAGGGGCCCCGGTGCCCCGCGATGATGGAGAACAGCAGGGGAGCATCCCCGCCTCACGTGTCAAATCCCATTTACTTCATCTCAGGTTCCTTCAGTGGGAAAATTATCAATCAACTCCACGTAGATTTAAAGTGGCTGTTACGGGGAGAGCTTGTACACATGCAGAAATTCATCCCTGGAGACACACACGCGCACACATACCCCCCGGTTGCAGGGAAGGGGCCGTGGGGTTCATGAGTTTAATTAGGGGACAGGGGTCCCGCGCATCACCCAGCGCCTGCCCGAGAACTGACTTCTGTGGGAGGGTTTTATGAGTGATAAAGGCAACATCGGTCCATGATGAGACAAACGGTCCTGCAGCAGGTTTTATCCCGGGCAGAGGGGAAGGATGATGAATCCCTCGCAGCCAGGAATGAGCCCGGTTCCCTGCAGATTCACCCCATTCAGGCCAGTTTCTCAGCGCCCCCCCCGAGCTCTGTGCTAAGGAGGCCTCTCTTTAATGTCTTTTCCACAGGGCTATAAACTCGCAACACACCATTTTTTCCCTTTTATAGATCAGCATTACTAATTTATTGGAAGTTTACTATTTGGAAATGTTCTCGTATAAATTAATGGGAAGGTGATATTAAACCTCAGTCCCCGGGGGAGGAGGAAGCCAAACAAAAACCCACATTCCCAGTGCTCAAGGAGAGGCAGCCCCTTAAATCATCCCCTTGGCTCCGCAGAGGCTCTCGCTCCAAGGGCAGGATGGGATGGAGGAGCCCCAGAGCTTTGGCTCGGGTGATGCCAGGGGTTCCTGGGGGTCCCATCCTGGGGAGCCTGCCTGGGAAAGGTTGGCATTTATTGCTCTCTGTAGGATTTGCTCCTCTCCAGCTCCCAGCTCTGCATAATCTTCTCCTTCCATAACTCCGGTGGGGAGATACCACCCTGGCTCCACTTCTTGCAGCGCTTTCCAGGCGCTGAGACATCTCCAGACGCTTCACCCAGCGTTTAATTACTCGTGGGAGGAAGAAGCCCCAACTCAGGCAGCTTCAGCCGCCGCTGCCAACCGTCAGCGTCCTGCCGGCCTCGGCGAGCGGTGCAAATACGTGCAATTTGTGTCAATTAAATGCTATAATAGGTCTGCGCGTCTCTCCACTAAACGCAGACACATCTGTATTGAGGAGAGGGGATGAGGAGCCGTTACACGTGTGAGAAGCAGGAGGAGGGGTTTTTCAGAGGCACTAGAGACGACTCCCTCATCTCGTGCACTTCAGGAGCAAAAATGAATGTTCTCTGCCCCAAAACGGGCACCTCCCAGCATCTCCCACTTGGCATGGGATTTCCCAGTTCCAGGGATGCAGCCCCATGGGCAGGATCGGACCCGGCGGAGGAAGGACTGCCCCATGGCCGGGCCGGGGGTCCCTCGGCACCCCCGCAGCCGGGCAGGGCTGGAGGCGATGGAGCTGACGGGGAGCGCTGTGTTAATTTACACGCGCCTCCTTTCGTGTTTTTACAAAACTATTGCCATTTACGAGCAAAGCTTATTGAGTTAAATCACTCCTCCTGCAGTAATATAAAAATGCCGCGGCTCAGGAATACTGACATGCATGAGAGTTGGGCTCACTTTTCTTGCTGAGCAGATGAGGAACAGGAATCATTATTTTGTATCACTTTACAAAAGAGACCTTACTGTAATATACCTGCTGTGCATTGATAAATAGCACCAGCAGATAATAAGGGCCTTAGGCAAGGAGCAAGGAAGAAAAAAGGCTTTCCAGCATGTGAACACAAATGCTTTAAATGTGAACTAAATTGGCCTGATCATTCCTCAGATTTGCAAAATTAAACTGTGCCCAATTGTCAACATCACTGAGATTTATGAGACAAATACAGCCGAAGCACAGGGAATCTGTGACGGCCCTGCTAGAGACGCTGCGGGAGTTTAAGCAGCACATACCCTTTGCCAAACCAAGCGCCGTAATTTCGCTCCCCTCCGTCCCGCCTCCCGGCGATGGAGAGCTGGAGAAGTTCATCAGCACCTCGTTTACCCACAGCTCAGGCTCCTGTCGTAGCTCAAACCCCAACTCCCGCAGAGATTCGGGCAGAACACCGGTGTCACTGCATTCCTCTTCTATTTAGCTCCACCTCGGCCACCATGGGAAGGAGCCACCTTGCCTCACCTTGCAGCAGCTCCCTGTAAAACCTGGGGAAACCATGGCAATGCTGGAGTCAGTGTCACCTTTCTAATGATGCCGAGGGTTTCTCAGCAGCGTTAACAAAGGCAGGTCACCTCTCCGGCTGTGAAAAGCGCAGTTCCCAGTCTCCTGCCAGCGCTGTTTCTTAGACGTTTTGCTTTTGACCCCAGCAGTTGCCCCCGGGCTCTCTGGCCCCCACCAGCCCGGTACCAAGCAGAGATGAAGCCAGCCAAGAGCTGAGAGTCTCCGTCAAAACAAAAAGGAGCTGAGCTCCAGGCTGGGGCAAGCGGGGGGGTCCGGATGCCTGTGCTGAAGGCAATCGAGCTGCTCAGATACTGATCTGTCCTCAGGGTCCTGCTTCGGAGCCAGGGCTCAGAGCCCGGCCAGGATGCTGGGGCGGGGGGGGGAAGCAGGCTGGGAAGGCAGTTAGAGAAGGATGATTGATCTGAGCTGGTTCCAACCAGCCGTGCTGGGATAAAGGCATAAAGGCAGAGCTGGAGAAGCTCTACACGGCGCTGCCGCTGCACTCAGGGTGCCTGTGCCCGGGGGTATTTGCACCAGCAGCTTGTCCCCATCCCATCCCACCCCATCCCGTTCAGAGGCAACCTGAGGATCATGACATCCCACCCTGCCCTAAGCTCTACCAGGGGCCTGTAAATTTTTTAAGCACTTGAAATAAGAATTATAAGGGTACCTTGGGGCTGTCGCTAAATATCAAGAAGAGAAAACCACCAACCTTCCTGCTTAGCTCTGAGATTAAAATGCCCCCCAGCCCTGTCCCCTCTCCTGCCCTCAGCCAAATGGCTGGTGGTGGCCTCGGGGAGGCTTGGGAGAGCCCCACAGGCAATAACGACAAGCACCTGGGCCTGGGCAAATATCTGCCAGGGACTGAGGCTGCTGGGGCTTCGGTGTGCTCGAGGGCTGCATTGAGGGCACGGAGAAGGTAGGCATTTTCCCTTCTTTCATTAATCTCTGAGGCTTTAGCTTAATTATGCTACTGGGCTGCTAAGTCAGGCCTTCATGCTTTCTAATTTTTCCTTTTGTCTTGCATACACATGTGAGACAGATTTTGCTTCCACAAGGGATATTTATAGGACATATGTTAGAGCTTGAAGAAGCTGATTAGCAATGTTTAGATTAAAAAAAGAAGGAGCTGTGTGAGAGCAGCCTCGCCAGACGAGCACCGCTCAGGATGGCAGCTTCTGGGCAGCGGCTCCCTGCCCTCTCTGCCCGTGCTCGGCCCTGGGCAAGTCCCGCTGGGGGGCACGGAGCCGGGTGTGCGGGGCAAGCTCTGCGGCAGGGCCAGTGAAAGCAGGGTGCTCTGCCTCCTCTCCCCGGGGAAGGGCTTTGGGGACAGAAATGGCTCAATAGCATCCCTGGAAAAGCGAGCTGTGGCTGGGAAGCTGGGGAGCATCCCCGGGAGGGCAGCCCAGGCTGTGGGGAGGCTCTGCATGGCTGGGGGGGATGGCAGATGTGCCCCGATAAATACTTTCTACCTTTTTCACATCTTCCCAGCCCTCCCCTCCAGCTCCCCTGCCTCTTGACTCGTCCTTTCCAGGGGTCTGGTGTGCTGGAGCTGGCGCTGTGCCTCGCTGTGTGGTGCCACCAAGACCAGGAGAGGAGTTTGAGACCTTGGGGGACGCTTTCTTAAGTGAATACAAGTCCCCTAAGAGCTGCTGAGAGTATAAAACCTGCTAGGTGTTTTCCAGAATCCTGCTCCCTGTCAGCATTGGTCTGAAAGACCAAAGTATGATGTTACAAGGAGGTAGAAATTGCATTATACTCCTTCTCCCCTCCACAAGCTCTCAGAAACTCTTCTGCTTTTTCCATATGAAAGGAAAATGGGTAATGACAACCTATTTCTATTGAAGAGACAATTTTCACTCCTCCTTGGCAAGTGTAGCCAGGGCAGCATCTTTCTTTCCACTCAGAGGCAAATTAGCAGATTTTGCCTCAAGAAGGCGATGGGTGAAGCGCAGCACAGCTGGAGACCCCCCGCCACAGCCGGCAGCGCCCGTGGGGTGCCCACACCTATCACAGCTCTGGGTGGGTGATAACGCCGGTGCTGCCATGGCAAACCTGGGGAGAGCAGTTGGGATCACAGGGAAAACCCCTCTTTTCTTCCGGAATGTGGGTCTGTGAGAGCATCTGTGACCGGCCGCCGGCTCCCGTCAGCGCTTCCAGCTCTGCACCAGCGTCAGGAACTTTCACTCTCTCGGAGAGATGACTCCGAGAAGAACAAGTTCGACAAATGAATTCGCTAATGACTTCCTTCCCTCCTACTTAAATGGTGGGATAATTCACAGTTCCTGCTCCCGCAGCGGGCTGCTCCATCGCCTGCCGCCCGCCCTGCGCTCGGCGGCCCCGGCAGCGCTGCTGAGTCAATGAGCCAGGCAAAGGGGGCCCAGATTGCCGGGTGGCAACCATCTGCCCTTCGAAACGCCACCGAAAAGGGGGCGCCGGCTATTTTGAGATGACGCAGAAGCGGGTGCCTGATGTGTCACCCGGCCCAGCCGTGGGCAGGCAGGGCTCTCCGGGGAGGACGCGGCTCAGATGCCCAAACTCTGGCCAAGCATCTCCCTCCCCACGGGGTTTGTGGTCCCAGCACCTCGGAGCAGCCCGGAACCCAAATAACGGGCTATAAATACAAGCTGTGTGCGCACACGTGCCTTGGTACTGCTGAAAGCCTCAGCTATCCTTTGATACCTCTTTTTTTTTTTTCTAGCTCAAAAATATTCTGGGAGCTTTGGCTGGTGACCTTTCAATGCAGGGCAGAGCCAGAAGCTCTAGAAGAGGCTCAGGGCCAGGAGGAAGCTGGTAGCCACGGCACGGGGCCTCTCAATATCAGGGTTCACTTGCCTTACTAGTGTAGATAGTGGTAAAAGAGATGGTTATAGCCAAATAAATGCAGGCACAGACTCCTATTGACTTCCCGCCCCTTTCTCAAGCTCAAGCTGTGCTGCTGGGCCCCGGAGCTCCCCAAACACAGTCCTGTCCCCCCCATCCCAAAATGGGTCCCCCAGCAAACAAGTCCCCCGTCGGCTCCACGCGTTTGGCACAAATGGGGAAATAATATTTTTTTAAGTGGGGATGAGTTACGAGGATTTGTTTCAGATACAAGATAGCTCTCATTAATGTTTGCTCGTTTGGGTTTATTTAAGCCTTAATTGATTGTCTTCTACTTAACTGCGTTCCAGTATCTCTCAGGCTCCAGAACAGGCTCTTACAAGGCTGACAATTGCACGCTCTTCCCTTCTCTCTACAGATCTTTCATGTTCGTTAGCGGGGTTTAATGGATGATAAAGTCGCTGGGCTCGCAGTGAAGCCGAGCTTTCTCTTTCAAGTCGCTGCACACGCAGCCTCCAGCAGGACTGCGTCCAGGTGAGTGCTGCGCTTTCATACCTGCTTTTGCCAAAGCCCTTGTCACTCGCAGCTAAAAATCATGGTTTCGCACGTAATGAACGTCCCTGGGTCTGGTGGCTCCCTCCCCGCAGGCTGCGGATGGGACGAGAGCCCTGACTGGGCAGAGCTGTGGTCCAGTTTGTAACTGGCCTCATTACGGGGAGGTGGAGAGGGGACTGTCACCGACCCTGCAGTGTCACTGAACACACGCTGCCGGGCTGCAGGTCGGGATTTCATCGGTGGCTCCGAGCGAGCCGTGCCCAAACTGCCCCAGCAGGTTGGCAGCTTAGGGAAAAAAACCACCAAAAATCAGCCTGGCCGTTATTTAGGACACTTTTGTAGCCCTGGTTCTGCTTGGGCTGGGACAGGAGAGGTCTGTCTCCCCAGCGGCTGGGATCTCACAGGATGAGCTGTTCTTCAGCCAGCCCCCGAGATTTCAGCCTTCCCAAAATAGGCTCCTTCCGAGCAGGAACCCAACTCCAAGTAACGTGGGGATTTGGATGCTGAACTACAGCACTTCTAGTGGCAGCGGGAGCTGATCCACCGGGAGCACACGGAAGGAGCAGGGACTTGCGAGGCGTCATAGGGACAACGCTGACCTTTCTTCGGGCTGCCTCGCTCAGAGGAGGCTCCCTCTGTTCCCAGAATAAGTTTATCTGGAGGCAGAAAAGAAACCCAGTGACTCAGAAAGGCAGAGAGAGAGAGACTCGTTTCTGCTTAAATCTTGCTTTCTGGTGTGACGGTTGGGAACAAAGCGAGCCGTGGCGGCTGAGATGCCCCTTCCTCGCCGGCCCTGTGCGGAGCGGAGGCGCGTCGGGGGCTCGTTGCTGCGGGGGGACCGCCCAGGCAGTTCTGGCTCTGCAAACCCCAGTCCCCCTCCTCGCTCGTAGCCGGGAGCCGCTTCAGAGACTCTGTCCCCAAATTCACACAAAAACTCCCTTTATTGCAGCAACTGAACAGAAACATCCAAAGCAGCTCGTCTTTTCAAGAGAGACACTTTTCTTTCAATACACTAGCTGTAGGAATTATTTAGCTTCTTACTGGCAGCACCCCTGGAAAGAGAGAAAACGTATCAGGCTCTGATGAAACACCTCTTAAAATAACCAAAGCCTTCCCCAACACGTTCACTTATCCGCTTTGTGCTCCATTGTCTTTAAACGAGCACAGAGGGAAAAAGGCACGAACTTTCAGCTGAAGGAAATTTGGTGGCGGCGGCTGCTGCAGATTTCGGATTCGGGAGCCGGCGAGGAGGGGGCTGCCGGGGAGAGGCCGGCGGGAGACCCGCGCCCTCGCTTGCTCTGCATTTTTTCCGCAGAACAGATGTGCGGGAGCAGGAGCGGAAACTCTTTTGAATTTTTTTTTTTTTTGGGGGGGGGGGGGAATATTTTTTCAGTGGGGAGCGGGATGCCGGCAGGCACCACTCTCCCGGCCCGCCCGCCCGCTGCTCCCGCACCGCCGGGATCCGCACCGCCGGGCAGCCCCGCGGCGCCCCCGCACCCCTCCGCGGGGCTTTCAAAGCGCGGATTAAAAAAAAGCATCCCCGCCGCAGGAAGCTGCCTCCGGCGCGGGGACGTGCGGTACCGGAGGCACCGGCTCCTCGGGGGACGGGGAACCGGCGCGGTGACACTCCGGTCCCGTCTCGCCGAGCGGCTAAAGGCGCGCAGAACTGCGCGGGTGCGTGCGGAGCGAGGGGTTCCCGTCCCCTTCCCCCCTTATTCCCCCCCCCCGGAGCCGCGACCGAGGGGTAAATCCCGAGATTCGGGGAGAAGGAGCCTTCCGCTGCTTCCCCGCAACGCCGCCTCCCCTTCCCCGCTTCCCCCCGCCCGGGTGGGCTCCGGAGGAGCCGCGCACGGACCCGGCCCGCTCCGCCCCTCCGCGGCCGCGGAGGGGCCGCGCTCCGCCCCCGCCTCCTCCCCGCGCAACTTCCCCGCGCCCCCCCCCCCCCCCTCCTCCCGCCCCCGCCCCGCGGGTGCGCGCACAGACGCGGGCGCGCCCAGCCCAGCCGCGCCGAGCCCAGCCGCACCGCACCGCGCCCGCAGGGGCCCCGCCGCGCATGGGGCGCGCAACCTCCGCGGGCGCGCAGCAGCCCCGCCGGCGCTGAAGGAGGGGTGCGGGGGGGCGGGTGGGGTGGGGGTGGCCCGGGCAGCCGGAGCGCCGACCGCCGCCGGCCCCCGGGCATGCCCGCCCCGCCGCTGAGCGCGGGCGCGGAGGTTGCGCGCCCGCATGGAGAGCTGAGGCGGTGAGCCCCGCCGGGCCGGGACGGGCGGGCCGGGAGACGTGACGATGTGGATGCGACGGCTCCCGGGAAGCAGGTAGGGCCGGGGCGCGGAGCAGCGCGAAGACCCGCGGAGGGAGCGCCGGCTGCGCCTCTCGCCCGGGCTGCGCTCGGGGAGCGGTTCGCGGAGTTAAATAATGAACTTATGGGGGTGCGGGATGCGCGGTGGGGAGCGAGGCGGTGCCGCCCGGCGGCTCGGTCCCCCCTTCTTCCCGGCGGCTCGGTCCCCCTCCCCGGCTCGGTGGCGGGGCTCCGGCCACCCGTCCGCCCCAGCCCCGCTCGGTCGCCCTGCCCGGGGAAGGCTGGCGTCCCTGTCCCTCTGCCAGCCCGTCCCTGCCGGGAAGGGTCCCCCCCGGCCCCGGCCCGGCGGGTGGCTCCCGGGGGAAGGGGCCGGGGCGGGGGGGGGAGCGGAGGGCTGGATGTGTTTGGGGAGATTAATCGGGAATTGCAAAGCGGAGGAGACGGAGGCAAAGTGTTATGTAACGCGTTTTCATTACCGCCGCGAAGTCATCGGAGCCCAAATCTTGTTATTTCCCCGGCGCTGAGCCGGGAGCACCGGAGTCACCGGCCCCTGCCCCCTCTGCCCCCCCCCCGGCCGCAGGAATCCCGGCCTTTCGGGGTTTTCAGCCGCTCTCGGTGGGATGCGTTTCGAGCAGCGCGTTAAACAAGTGAGATCATAAGGAAAACTGCGCTGGTGTGAGATTCGCGATCCGCTGCCTCCCTCCCACCCCCGAACCCGGTTTTGTATTTTAAAAGTCCTGGTTTTGAGCCGGCGAGCGGTTGGTGTGGGGTCAGACCCCCCCCCCCCGCCACCCCTCTGCAGAGCAGGAGAGCTGCGGTGTGTCCCCCGGCTGCAGAGAGGGGTCCCCGAGACGTGGGGTCCCGAGCGGGTGGCCCCGCTCCCCCAGCTCACACCGGGCCCTGTGACCGCTCCCCGGGGAGCGGGACTTGGCCCCCCGCACGGCTGCGGGGTGAGCGGCTGGATGCTGCAGACCCCCCAGCCCCCTCCCCGCACCCCTGTGCCCCGGCAGAACACGGCTGCCGCTCGGGGGGCACCGGGGGGGTGGCGGGCAGGGCTCCCCAGTGCTGCGGGCGGGATGCGGGCGATGCGAGAGGCCTTTGTCCATCGCTCTGGAGTCGCTGGAGGCTTCGTCCCTCTGCCCGAGCTTCGGATGGAGTCCTGGAGGTGAAACTTGAAGGGAGGTTGTGTCTGTGCTGGGGGAGGCCCTCGGCTTCTGTTTTACACCGGCGTGTGCCGGGCACCGTATTCCGGAGGCACGTGGCGAGCGAGCGCCCGATGTCCCCCGGCCTCGGCCCCTGGCCCATGGGCACGGGAGCACCTTCACGCTGCCGCCGGAGCCGTCCGTCCGTCTGTCCCTCCGCCGAGGATGCGCTGCTGCGTGGTGTGGGAAGGACAGAGTCTCCGGGGAGTCGGCGGCGATGTAGTGACCTTAGGAATTACTCCTCGGGAGAGCACAGCACCCCAGATGGTTTTCAGGGTGCCTCCCGTTCGGATTTGTTCTGCGGCCGATGAAAAGCCCGGTGGAGCTGGAGGGCTGTTTCCCGAGGCTGGAGCCAGCAGAAGACTGTAATCTTGGAACCAGAGGACGCCCTCTGCTTTTTTATTTTTGTGAAGAGTTTAGCAATGAAAACAGGAGCCTTCCGGTCGCTTCTCGCCTCGATTCGCCTTGCACAGCAAAGAAATTCGCATCCCGGATCCTCGGCGCCAGCCTGTCCTCTCTGCCGCCTCATCAGCTCCCGGGCCCTCCCTGGTTTATTTTTAATAAGAGATAACTTTACTGCTAACCTTGCCGGCTGCTCTCGCTTCTCTCTAACTCTAATTGCTTCTGGCTTTATTTCTGACATTTCCCATGTCGTTTCCCCTCATTTTCTTGAAGACGGCTAGAAAAATAGCTGCCAGAGAAGCGGTAGACCTTTCCAGCAGCCGTTTCACCCCGCGCAGGCTCTGCCTGGAGCTGTGGCTGCCGCGGGGAGACGGTACCTTATTGCTCCTTTCAAGCCGGATGCTTTTCGCCCCGGGCAGCGGCAGCTCCCTGACCTTGCAGGCGAGCTCTGCTCTGAAGTGAGGAGGGCGAGACCTGCCAACCCGCGTCGCTCGGAGTTACCCTGCCCTCGCTTTGGCCGAGGGGAGCTCGCTGCTCCCCCCGTTCCCGGCACCGGGGCTGGGTGGGCAGCCTCGGCCCCTGAAGCCCCCGCCGGGGTCCTGAGGATGCTCGGGCTCCGCTCGGCCCTCGGCAGTGGGTGCTGCAGGGCGAAGGGCTGTAATTTTGGGGGGACGGCGGGGGCTCTGTGGTGTCCTGAGCGTGCACCGACATATGTGTGCGTGTGAACGTCTGCGTCAGTGCCTGCGCCTGCCTGGAAGGGCACGACAGCTTTCTGCAGCCTGCCGTCTGCCTGCCTCCCCGCTCCGGCTGAGGATGTCCCTTCCCTAGCTACAAATACAACATTTTAAACAATATGCCACGATTTTTTTTTATTTTTTTTTTTTTTACAGCATTTAGCTCCGGAGTGTTTTGTGGTATGAGTTTAAAAAAAAAAAATACTACCGTTTGCAATTTCTTCCCGATTGTGTAAAACAACTCATTAAAAGCAGACGTCCCTGTGCATTGGCACTGGGGAAACTTTATGGGCCTTGTAGTTACTGCCAAAGCAAACATTTTTCCATGAATTTCACTCATCAAGTTCACGCTGTCAAATGTAGATGCAGCCGCTCGTCAAAGATGCAAGCCTTGCAGTCTGGGAAGTAATGAGAGCAGCGAGCGGTGGGAGTTAATGGCCTCCACTGAGGAGTCCTTACTCATCCCGCATCCGCGCAGGGGCTGAGCTGGCTGCTCCTGGGCGAATTGATTGCCACGGAAATTCATCTGGTGTCACCGGCTATGATACTTAACAGCCACAATAATGCTTGAATAAACTGCACTTTTATGCAGCGGTTCGTACCTCCCAACTGGCAGCAATTTCGCAGACGAGGCGGAGGGAGCGGCGCTGGTCTTTAGCAGCCTCTTCCCCCGGAGCATGAATAATTGTTGTAATAACGCCAGTAACGCCGGCGCTGCCTCTGCCGCGTCTCCGGTGGGGTGATGGATGGGGGCTGCCCCGCATCCCCCGCCGTCCTTCCCGCCCTGGGTGGCGGGACAGGGGATGTGGGACCTGCTGGCACGTCCCCTCCAGGCATGGGAATGTCACAGCTTGGGTTGGCTTCACCTGGTGGGAAGGAGGAGTCGCTAATTATCCTTCCCAGCCTGGGAAGGGGAACCCCAGCGAGGTGGAGCCCAGGTCTCCAGGTGGCTCCCATCACCTTGTTCCTCCCAACTCTGATCCGCGGGGTCTCCCAGCACGGCGAATTTACCTTTATATTTATATGCACATACACAGGGTGGCAGCGAGCACCCAGAGCGGCTTCGCACAACCCCTCCGTGGGGTGTGAATAATCCATATGACTTCCGACAGGTCTGAGGCTCATTATGGAAATGTATGCATGCTTAAGCCTTTAAATATAGCTAATGGGAGAGGGACTGGGAGGAAGGATTACGGGAATCAATATGCTGAGCCGGAGGAGCGGGAGCTGTGCCGCTCTGGGTTGCAGCACCCGTTCTCCTCGTTAAGGGCTGGTGATGACGAAGTGGGTTATGGCAATTCAAGGCCAACGGAGGTTGGGTTGGAGACCAAAACTCTTCCAATGGGGCAGTTGCTAGAAGCCAAGTGTGTTGGGTGGGATCGAGGGGGAGGATGGAGCGGCCTCGTCGGTGCTTTCACCCCCTCATTTAAAATAAAGGGGTTTTCCCTCCCTCCCTCCCTCCCTCCCACGCTGGTGATACCGCAGGGAGGGGGTGACCCAGTGGCCACCATGGGTTTTCTGGGGGATGCTCCCCAAGCTGCCTCTTGGGTCCTTCTTCGTACACGGATTTCATCAGGGTGAATTTTTTCCACTGGAATAACGTAAGACTCTGGACCTGACCTGCCTCCTTAAAAATGGTATTCCAGTGATACGAATGTTTCCTGTGGCTCTTCTTACCAGGACCTGCACCTCCAGGCTTTGATAGCTTACATAATTTCCTGTGATGGAGATGTACTTCATCTAATTTCACTTTGAAATGCATTGATTAAATCAGAACTGCTGGGAGATTTAAACTGAGTCTCTGTGGCCTGAACTTAACTGTGGGAGGTTTACCTGCCTTCATCCTTCAACATTAATTTGGTTTTATGAGGATTCCTCGCGAAATGAGGTTTTGTCTGCCACTGAATTGCTGCCGCTTTCGGGGTTTATCAGTTCCTTTCTCCGGCCTCGGCAGCTCTGCAAGGAGAAGCGGTGATAAAGCCTCCTTCTGCACGGCGTGGGATGCGTGGGGAGACACAGTGGGGACCCCGGGGGGTTCTGGTGAGACATCATCTCTCTCTCCAGTGCTCCGTGGGCAGTTGCCCGAGCTGGAGGCGGCAGGGCCAGGCGATGCTGCGGCGAAGCTCTTGACCCCAGGGCTGCAGGGTGTGATGCTCATGGACCGGGACGGAGACCTGCAGCGGGAACCCAAATGCAGGAGGATGTGTCCTCTCATCACTGCCCGGTGATCCAGCCTTTCTGGTACCAAGCAACGGCGATAAAAGGACAAGAAACCCATCTTGGCTGGAGACGGATGAGCAGTGGCATGGAAAGAGCACGGATGGAGTCGGTGAGCAGCGAGCGCCCAAATGCAGGAGGCTGGGGCACCCTCTAGGGGCTGGCCCAAGGTCCATCCCAGCAGAGCGGTGGTGGCACGTCCCCAGTGAAGCCTTGGAGCCTGGCTCTCGTTTCCTCTCCGAGACCACTGACCTTTGACAGCGCCCCACCAAAATTCAGCAGCAGAGGCTTCCCCAGCCCTCCAGCTTTGCTGGCTTCCTGGAGAAATCAAATCGACTTCAAACATACATAGATAAAAAAATGAAGCTCATCATTCATAAGGTGTTCATTTTCAACTCTGATCTGCGAAATGTCTCACTGTGCCTGGGAAATGATGTGTAGGTGGGAGAGCTACTTTAACATGCGACGGTTTTTGTTGAAATTTGCTCTGAAGGTCTTGCTCAGCAGCTCTGCTCCTCTGGGAGCCTTGTTGCCTCCCCGGCGCCGCGGTGACCCTTCTGCCGGTGGCTGCTGCTGCATCCCGGTGGGTGATGCTGCCGGTGAAGTCCAGCATCCCCACGGCCGTGTGGTGCTGTGGGGAGCAAAACCCATTCCCTGGTGCTGCACCTCGTGGGAAGCCCTGGCTGGGGCGGGTAACGAAGGCAACTCGCCGGTTCCTGATGAAGATGATGGCTGGCAACGAGCTTGGGCTGTGGATCTGCTGGTAACCCTGGGCAAAGCCATCCGTGGGATGAGACTTGGCCGCTGGTGGGAGCGGGGAAGCTTTTCCCTGCCTGGCTGGGCTGTGAACAACGTGTTTTCTGGGAGTGGTGACGTGCTTCCCGCAAGAGAAATACAAGTCTGGACCCTTGAGGTGGAAAAACTGGAGGTCGTTGGAGTGCGTGTGCCCCGAAATGGGAGAAGCAAGGGGACGGGGACGTGCTGGTGCAGGGGCCAGTGGCAAGGGGGTGCCCGTATGCCTCGGGACACCGGGGAGCGGCACACACAGTCCAAGGACTGCGCTGTTCCGTGCAGGAACATGCTTTTGTGGAGTTTATCTGCGACCTGGCAGGGATCGGTCGCTCCCATCCGTCGGGGATTTTCGCCCTGCCGCCCTTCCCTTTCTGCAGCATCCCGGGGATGCTGAGCAGAATCTCCTCGCGACACCCGCTCCAGCCGTGGTTTATGGCCCTATAAATAGGAAATGTGGCTGCGTAAGGCTGGCTGGGAGGCTGCGGAGAGCTTCGGTGGCTTGGCGCGGGAGGGCTGGGGGCTGGCGGCTCAGCAGAAGCAGTTGAGGCTCCCCTCAGAGCCAGTGGCGTTAATTGATGCTGCCACTTGAGCACGTGTCGTTCAGGTTAAAGACGTGGTGAGGTTGGGGGTGAGCCCAGGTTTCCCCCCCACCCCGGGATTTGCCGTCCCCGCCGCACGTGTGGCTTCCTCGGGGACGCGTCCCTCTAATTGCCGTAGTCCCGCGCCTGACCCCAGCCCCGCTCCCGGTGCCTGCGATAGCATCTCCGTCTGCAGGACTGGCGTAATGAAGCGTCAGTTAATTGACATGGATTAGGACATCCACTTAAGTACCCACCGAAACGTGGGTGATTAATGCCGGGAGCCACGTGGCCGCTGTTCCCGCGGGAGCTCGGCGGAGCCCTGCAGCTGGGCGTCGCGCAGAGAGAGCCGAGCCATTTCGGATGCTGGCAAGCGGTATTTTAAAAAGAGCTCCCAGGAAGAATAAACTCATTTCCTACAAGTAGTTGCCTTTCATGGGTTTTCTTACTAAGTTTTCTTTGGGAAGGATGAGGACGAGTCACTCATCTTCTTGTTTCTTGGCTTTGTAAGAGGCTCTCTGCTCCTTTAGCATCCTCCGAAGTGAAACATTCAGGGCTTATTCTGGGTTCCCATCGCAGTGACACATTCTCTGGCAAAATCGATTTTGCTAGTTTTTGACGGATGAGGATGGAAACGTTTCTCAGGGGCAAATTCTTGGGGATGTTCTGCTCAGGCGTCCGGTGGGAAGGGATATTATTCCATGTTCTTCCCTTTCATCCTTTCCCGAGGCCCGGACCTGCGCGGTGCGAGGCGGGTGGCACGTGGACCCGGCGTTGGGGGGTGTCTGCAGGAAACCGAGATATCGTGGGAGGTGCGATAAATGGCAGAGATTTGCGAAAAGCAGCGAGGGATGCGGGAGGTCTCTTGTCGCCGCCGATCTGCCCGGCAGAGACCTCCATCCCTCCTTTGGAGATAATGCTCTGAAAAGTTTAATCGCTCCCACAAAGGAGATTTTTATTTCTTCTTTTTTTTTTGTGATGGGGCGCAAAGCGCGGTGGCATCTGACTCACTGGCGGTTGGGCTCGGGAGGGTGTGTGCCCACAACCAGCGCAGTGTTTCTCCGAGTGACTCACGTTCACCTGGATCCAGCAGGATTTGGCTTCCGCAGCCGCCGGAGCGGGAGAGCCCGCGAGCTGCCGGGATGCTGGGGTGGCCGTGGCGGGAAGAATCACTCTTCTCGACGGAAAAGAAACTGTTTGGTGCTAAAAGGGGATTTAAACCTCCGTACGAAAGGATCAAGAGTCTTTGCCCTGGATTTCATTCTCCCTGCCTCCGCTTTCTATTTCGGTTGGGCTTTTTCTCCATCCTTTCAGGCCGTTCTCTTCCCCGGGAAGAGGTGTCACTCCATGAGCAGCGGGGGGTCCCCGGAGCGGGGCTGGGCAGAGCCCCGGAGCCCCGGCTGGGTGGCACGATGCCCTGTGCCGGGCTCCCCTCCCTGGCACCCAGCTCTCCCGCCCGTGCTTTCTCCAGGTTTTCCTATTGATGTTTCACACCTTCAAAGACTGCTCCGCTGCTGCTTTTTTTTTATTTTTTTTATTGTATTTCTTGCTCCATAAAAGCCATCTGTCTATCTGTCTGCTTTTACAGGCTTTATTTCTCTCATCTTCTCCATTTCTGTAAGAGTTACTGGGTCTTTTGAAATTCTTTACGCTTTCCCTGTGTTTGTTCCCACGTGTGGCCACGGAGGTTTCAGGGTCCCTGGGCTGGCACTGCCACTGGAATTAAGACCCGAAATGGTCAGATTTCCCATCCGTGGATGCAGACGTCCATCCCTCGCCGTGGGAAGGGGATGGCTTGGCCTATGCCCGTCATCCAGGCGTTTCCAACCAGGTTGATGCTCATCTTCAGTCCTGGGAAAATGGAGCTCTTTGGAAAATCGTCATTAAAATCCCATTGGGAGATGTTTTCTCCCCGGGTGTTTTGTGCAGTGGCAGCGTTGTGGTATTTCCCATTGATGCGGATGTCTCGGCGGGCGCAGTGGTGGACTCCAGCGTGCGGCTCCTGCGAAGCCGTATTGTCTTACAACAATGCAATGAACCCATTTTAATTATTTTTGTTTTAAAGCTCATTAAGCTGTTGCTTTATACGTACTGAGCTCACTTATCTTATTTTTTTAGATCAAAGCGTTTCCTGCGTACGTTGTAATGACACGCTTGAGCATGTTAATTTAGGAAATAAGATAAGCGCTTGGGTTATTTCCCGGTGAAGCGCTGGTGTTAGAAGGTGGTGTAAGCAGCGGCTCGTACCGTGGTCTTCCTCTCTGTGGGGGCCCGCAGAGCCGGAGGGCTGGGCTGGAATAGCCCCTATCTCTTCAAATCACTGCACCTTTGTGGACATGGATTCCAGAGGAGGAAAAACCCTCGTAAGGCTCCTGCCCCAGCTGAGATCAGGCAGGTTATCGCAATTCTGGTGTCTGCTCCCGCTCCTCCCATCCCATCCTGCAGCCCTCAGGCTTCACATCCCACTTGTATTCCCCCGGTGCAGCCACTTGGCCGGAGAAGGAGACCTGTTCCTCCTGCAGAAACCCGGCTTTGTCCCCAAATTGGTTACACGGGGTGGCAAAGGAAGAAAATTCATGAGGGAAGCAGGGGATCGAGCGACTCCTTTATTTGTGGCCATGGGGGAAGCTCACCTTCCTCCCTGAGCCCACAGCCACGTCGGGACCTGCTAAACCCAACCGCCGTCCTTATTTATTCCCTGCAGCATTAGGGATGATCTCCAAGATCCTGGATTTAGCGCTCTCATGCGTATGTCACGGTCCCTTCCCTTCAGCAGCACGGGGCTTTTGCATGGATTTGGTAGAAGGGGAAGGTGTTCCCCGTTCTCATGGTGGGGATGGGAGAGGGCAGCCTGGTCCCGCACGCCCGGGGACCTCCTGGGTGGGCGTTAGCGAGGGAGCGATTTTGTGGTGGTGGAATACACGAGGAGGTTTAGATAGAAGCTTAAACAAGGGAAAAAAACCCCCTAATTTCCTTAGGTTTATGGGGTTTTTTTAATATCACCAAGAGCGGAGCTCAAGGCTGTGACTCTTCGGCCAGATTTTTGGTGGATTTGGAAATCTGAAAGAAAATTCCCAGCAAGTTGTGCCTGAAGTGAAGCCGACGCAGAATTCGGGGAGGGGGGACGAGGAATGGGCTGAGCTGGCGGCAGGTGCCGGTTTGGGCTGGGAAGCCAGGGCTCACAAACCCCCTTTATCCGGCGGGACAAAAGCCGAGTGTTCTTCCCGAGGGGCTGATGAAGTGCCCCACTGTCCGGCCCTGCCAGGCTAAATGCGGGCAGTGTTTGCCGGGGGAGGGGGGTGTTTGCCGAGCGGTGCCCGCCGGAGGGGATGCTCAAAGCGGTACCCGGGTGGCGGGGGCTGAACTGTGTCCCCCCGGCAAGCACTCGGGGAGGTTTGTTGCCCGGCTGGGGTGGGAGGCAGCGTGGCCACCGTCCCCTGCCCACAGCACAGGCAGGGCAGGCAGCGGAGGCAGGGCAGGCAGCACAGGCAGGGCAGGCAGCTCGCCCAGGCCCAGCCTCGCCAGGGCTGGCAGATGAAGCCGCATCCCGCTGGGTCTTCCTGGGGGAGCCAGACCGCGCCGGGAGCTCCTTCTGCCGCAGCGGCAGCCGGTGAATCACCGGGCACTGGTTTTGGACAGAAATTTGCCAAAGACGGTTTCTCTGGCTGAAGGCGCCTCCCGGCTTCTGGGTTTCCCACCCCCGTCGCTTTTCATATCCCATTTGAAATAGTCCCGCAAAACCAGGGAAAACACTCAACAGCAGAAATTGCCTCCCTTTTAGAGCAAGTCGAACTGGGCTGGGAATCTTGGACGACATTTATCCGCCTGCTAAGCTCTCACACTCATCCTCAGGCCGGCTGCAGGTGCTGAGCACCCCTTAGTCCTCTCGGCATCCTTTTAAGTGTTTAAAAATTGGGAAATGACCTCGAAAGCCAAGGTTGAAGTTTGGCTGGGCTTTGGCAGCCACCAGGCACTTGGCCACCGTGGAGCAAAACCTGCCTTTGCAGCAATGCCCCACGTGCCTGTTTTCTCCATTTTTCTCCTTTCTCCTCGCAGCGTGGGGTGTGCTGGGGGGGGTCTCTCACCGAGGGGGGTCCATCCCCAGCCCCGGGGCTTTGCCCTTTCTGTGCCCTAGGGGAGGAGGGGGCCCCGGGGCGAGAGCGGGGCTCTGCTGCGCCAGATCCGCCTCCGACAGCCTTGGCAGGGTCTGCGCCTCCCGCATCAGCATATTGGCGATACCGCTGGGTATTAATTATGCCTTCCGCACTCGCGGCTATTCAAATGGTAAAATTGTTTATTTGCAGCTGGGCGAGCTCAAGACAGAGGCAGGAAAGCGAGCGGCTCCCCTCCGCCGCCCTCCTGCCCCCCTTCTGCTCGGCGGGATGCAGCTCCCCGCGAGCCGGCGGGGCTGGATCCATCTCGGCGTTTCTGTCCCCGCTGCCTCCCAGCCCCGGCAGACCTTTTTCTGCCCCGTTTTCTCCAGAAAATGGGCGCCGGCTGCCCGGCCGCAGAAGCGTGGCGTGAGGATTCAGCCTATTTCACCCTTTGCGGATTTTCCTCCGTGACCAGCCCCGTCCCCTGTGCCGTGGGAAGCGGTGTCGGTTTAATTACTTGTGGGGAGAAGGGGGAGAGCAGAGGAACTTAGGACTTTTTTTAAATATCACTTTTATTAGTAGGTAATCCTGAAGCTCAGCTCTGTAATATAGATAGGTGGTGATGTGGCACATTTAATTTACCTCGGTGCTACTGTGTGTCAGCTTTTGTGCCTTAATTCCCAGTCCTGGCTTTAAAGAGCTTGGCAGCCATATTTTCTCAAATTTATAATTATCTGGGTAGAAGTCATGGCTGCAGACGGCGCAAGGAATAGGAAGTTCCCAGTTCCCGCTTGGTCTGGCTTCAGAGTGGCTTGTCCCAGGGTAAAGCATCTCTTAGGAGAGAGGTGCTGGGCTCTGGGCAGGATGTGGGGGGCACCCCGCCGGGGTGGTCCATGGGGTCTCCCGCCGATACTGCTCACCACAAGCCTTCTGCCACCCGTCCGTGCCACGCTGGCACGGGAATGTGCGGATTCCTTCTTCCCAGCCCCGGTGAGGGTCCTGGGGATGCTGTATTTCCGTGGTGATGGCTGGTGGGGTCACAACAAAGGACAGTCGCTGCACTGCAGGGATTGCGGCAGGCTCCGGGGCTGCCGTCCCCTCCTCGGGCAGGACACGCCATCACGGGCCAAGTATCTGCCACCGGCGCTGAAACCCGTCCCCTCTGCCTCTCGCTCCGGCGGGGAAGTCACCCGCCGAGACACAGCGGCCTCCTCTTTTCTCCGTGTGAAGCTGTCGGGTTCCTCCTGTGCATTCTCCCGTAACGTGTCGGGCTCCGAACGCCTGCGTAGGACACGCAGCCGCGCTGCCAAGGATGCTTTTCCGAGAGCTTGGCACCCGCTTTCCCACCACGTCTCGCCTGGGACCACCAGCATCACCGCCCCGTCCCTCCGGCCACGGCTCCCGCTCCCGCTCCGGGCGTTCGCAGGAATATTTTTGTCTCTGTCTGGCTTGGCGTTTGGAGATATGAAACGCTCAGAGTTCGTAAATCATCCCAACAAGGACATAACCTTGATTCCCTGTGCAATACCAATAGATTACCTAACAGGAGGCACGAAATGGAAGAATGGCTCCATTTGTATAATTCTGCATTAAAAATCAGCCTATTCTGCATTTAGTGCTGCCTGTGAAGTGCCTCCACACTCAGGGGAGAAAGGGGCCGGTGCTGGAGAGCAAACGAGTGCCTTGTGAAAGGGACGCAAATAGGCACCTCTGGCCGGCGCTGCCCGGGGATTCACACTCCAGTGAGCCTTTTGAGGCTGCGGGGACACGGGTGACGTGCAAACAGCTTGCAGGCTGCTGACGGCCCGTGTTCCGCAGTTCGTCGGTGGCCGTGATCCCAGTTAATTGCTGGGAGGGAGAGATTACCCGACTGGGGGGATTTCTGGGCTCGCAGCGGTCGCCTGCTTTTGCAGCCGCTGGATTAACCCATCTCCTGCCCGCAGCATCGGGGCTCGCCGGTGGTGCCACCGTCCTCCGAGGGTCCCCGGCACCGGGGCAGAGGGGTTCCCCTCCCACCGGCCACGCTGGATATTCTGTTTCCCTTCCTGCATGTCTGCAAGTGCCAGCGGCCGATTCCCAGGGCAGCATCCTGAAGCGGTGCTGAGGCTTCACAGCCTTTGGAGCTGCGTGGATTAAAAACCCTGGGCATTGTAGCCGGGCAGCAGCTTCCCTGGAAGCTCTGGCTCTCGCTGGGGAATGGTAGAGTGGGCAGGAGTAGCCTGGCACAAGGGTGAGGTGGCACCAAGCCAGGGACTGGCACTGGGATGCCGCCAGCTCTGGGTCTGGGCGGGGGGGGTCTCGCTGCCATCGTGCTGCTGGACCTGCCTCTGGCCTGGGGGTGCTCATGCCGGCTGCCTCTGTGGGTGGAAATGCAAAATCACGTGTGTGGAGGGTGGCAGAAGAGGGGTTTTTCCTCCATTTGTCCTGACTGCTCTCACCTTTTGCTTGTCCATCGCTTTTCCCGTGGGTTTCTGTCCGACTTCCACGCCGTGCCGCGCTGCCAGTGCGCACAGCTCAGTCATCTCCAAAGCTCTGAGCAGCCCTCGGTGCCCCTTCTTGGGCTGGGCACAAGGTGCGGTTGACGCAAACAGCATTGCTGCCACGGTGGCATTGCAGGAGCCGTGGCTCGGAGCAGGAGCCAGGGCTCGGAGCGGCAGCCCTGGGGCGATGGGCTCCGGTGATGCCCCGGGGGGTGGCGGGTCTGGGTTCACGGGGGGACATACGGGTCGAGGGGACCCGGGGCTGCGTTCCCCAGGCTGCTGCTTTCACGTGTTTATAAGGTGATCCCAGGACAGAGGTAATCTTGCTTTCCCAGCTCTGCGGCAATCGAGATCGCTAATTACCAAAGCATTTCTCTTGCTCGTGCGTGCTCCTCAAAACGCTCGGGGCCTCCTGGCTGCGCGCGAAGCTTCATCGAGGTGGGAGGGATTCAGTCCTCCTGGCTTTCCTGGTGGGAAGAGCCGTTTTGCCGCTGCCCTCGGGGGCGGTGAGGCCGAAGGAGCCGGGCAGCGTCACCCCGTACCGGCCCTGGGCATGGAAGCCCCCCGGCAGCATCCTCCCGACCAGCGAAGGGCACGGTGAGCTCGCGTCCTCCGGCCTCCTTCAAATTAATCTCTCTCTTACGTGCCAAATTTCCCCCTCTTTAAAGCAAAGGGCTGGAAGGGTTTAAGCAAAGGTTGTTTTTTTTTTTTTTCTATGGGGAGGATTCTGAAACGCGTCACGTTCGGTGGGGAGGCTGCGATGGCTCCATCCGAAACACCTCCAACGCCCGTGACCCCATCGCCTTTGAGACAGGGATGGGCTGGGCTGGGCTCAGCAGAGCAACCCCTGAGCGCTCAGCGCGCACCGTCCCTCTCATTATCTGGGTGCTTTCCTTGAAATCTGCTTTTGAACTTCTCCCGAAGTGCAGGTAAATATTTGTGGGAGTTTCCCGGAGCATGCGAGAGCGCGGCCGCCGCTCCAGCCATTAAGCCGTGGGAGCGGATTTGTGGTTCACGGGAGCAAAGGCTCCGGATGAGGAGAGCGGAGAAGGGATTTCATCTTCTCACATACCTCCACTGCTCGTTTCTTTTTTTTTTAACCCAACTTCAGAGTTTGGCTGAATTTTTCCTTGAGTTTGAGAAATTATTCTGGGGTAACGCTCGCATTCAGCCCCAAGATGGGAAAAAAAATAAGATGGAAATTGCCCGCACTCGCCCCATCTCTCTTTGCAGTGGGAAAAAAGTTGTGTGTGCGCGGAGGGGGAGCCCTGAACAGTCAAAACCCGGATTTCCAGAGAGTTCAGCGGGTGGCACATCCTGCCAGGGCCATGTCCATGTCCCCGCACCGAGGCAGACGGGTGCTATGGGCACGGACGGCTGATTTCTCCCCTTCCCTCCACCAGAACCCCCGCTTTGAGGGCTGTCGGTGAGTTGTCCCGTGCCCTGAGAGCTGTGGAAGTTCCTCTTGGCTCGTCTCTCCGGCCGGTGGGATGCAGCTGGAGCGGCTGGAGGAGGGTTTGTGCCGTTTGATGTCTCAGCAAAGCTCGAACGTCCTCCCGGCAGCGATGACTTTCTGCTCCCACCTCCCGAGAGGCGACCAGATGCTCTGCTGCCTGTTTCGGCGTTGGGGGGCGGAGGCGTGGGGCCCCCCGGGGACAGCGTGCCCTTCAGGGGCCAGCCCCGGTTTCTTTGGGGCAAGCGGAGGGAGGCAGGACCTCCGGGCCGGCCGTGTCCCCGCTCCCTGGGCTGCCCTTGGGACGTGTCTCCCTGGGTGCCGGCTTTGTCAGGGTGCTGGGGGGTGGCAGGGGATGGGAAGGGGGGGTCCTGCGGTGGATTCGGGGCCCCTGGGTACCACCGGCCCCGCCACGCGCTGCCGCATCCCGCCGCCGCGCCCAGCACATCGCGCTGCGTTGCCTTGGCAACGGCAACTCCTACACGCTGCTATTTATTCTGAAGGACACTTGCTCTTATCTGTTGTTGCAAAGCCCTCAAAAGATTGCATGCCAGGCAAAATTCCCCCGAGGTAACCGGACCCGCCGCTCCCCCCGCCCCGCTCCCCCTGCAGCCGCCTCCTGGGGACGTGCCAGCCGGCGGGGTGGCCGGGAGGATGCTCCCTGGGTGACAGCCCCTTGGCTGGCATCGCTGGAAGGGGACGCAGGCGGGAGGGTGACCCACGCCGTCCTTGGGGCAGGACGGGGAGCTGCCGGGGGCTCTGCCTGCCTTGGGGTGGCCTGTAGGAGCCGTGGGTGTCCCCCACCCTGTCCCTCCCCATCCCCAGAGGCTCCGACCCGGGGAGCGATGCCGGGAGCCAGGGACACCCCAGTCTCTGGGTGTCACCTGGGCACAGTGTTCCTGCCTGAAGCTGGGGGCTGTGTGTTGTGGTTGTGTTTTCCCCCGTGACCCCCCGATGCCACAGGGGTGCTCGGGCAGGTCCCGCGCGGGAGCAAACCCCCATGAGCTGGGGGTGCCTGAGCTGGAGCGTGTCACAAGCAAGCAGGAGGAAAGGAGAAGAGGAGAAAAATCTGTTTTTTCCCGCAAGCTGCCAACCCTGAGTAGCGAGGATGGGCATTTTGTCTTTCGGAGGCTTCCGCCCAGCAGCTGGGATTTAGGGAGCACCCAGTCTGGGCTGGGCACATCTCCCGTCGCCCCCTTCACCATGGGCACCCCTTGCTCGCCCAGGGCTGGGAGGGGGTCTGGGTGCCCGAGGTGGCCCCTGGGGCAAGCGTAGCGCCGGGGAGGTGCCCGGCACCCCTCCTTCCTTGCAGGGAGACCTTTGGGATGGCGTTAGGGAGCCGGTTGTGCCGCTGGAGCCAACAGGAGCGTTGGGAAGGTGGGTCCGTGTTTAGTGCTCTCGCTGGACGCCCGGGCTCCTCACCGGTGGAGACGGGGTGTTTGCGGCTCCGCCGATGCTCGGCACACGGGGGATGCTCCCCCTGCTGCCCCCGCGGCACTGCCACCGCTCTGCCAGCCTCTAAAAAAAACACCCCACCGACAACATGTTTTGGGTGGTTCGGGTTTTTTGAAGCCTTGAAATCCTTCCTCCCCCGGCCTGAACTATTTTGGTTTATGTTGTCTGTTTCTGGCTCTTCCCTTTCTCCTTCTGCGCGTTTTCCCTGCGTCGCCTTGTTCCTCCCCAAAATAAATGCTGCTACGCTTTGAAAAAATACCCAATTAGGAAAAAAAAAAAAAAAAGAAAGAAAAAAAAAAAGAGATCTTCTGAGCAGAAAAAGGCTGTGCCTGAGAGTATCCAGGTCAGCTCCTTTAGCTTCGTTTGCTCACGCACGGAGGGAGTGTACGAATGCTTCTGTCAACCAGATGCACATTTTGTAGTGCTCCCAAGGACTTTACGGGGCGCAGCGCTGCGGAGGATTAGTCTATTTAGCCATATAAAGCTCTCATTAACTCCTGCTGAGTTCGACAGAAGTCTTTCTTGTGTAAAAGCTGAGTAAAATGGTGTAAAGATTTTTGGGCTTTGGCCTAATGATTTTTTTTTTTCCCGAAAAAAAACAAAAACAAAAAACAACAAGAAAAATTCGTGTATCAGGCATTTTCTCACCGTGAAGCACCGAGCTCCATGGGGGGTTGCATCATAGAGGAGGATGCGAGTGGAACAGGACCTGGCGAGGTGCGGTGCCACGGAGGAGGGGAAGGGAGAGGCTTTGACGTGCCCTGACCTGATGGAGACACGTTACATCCAAGCAAAATTGTGAATACTGAGCCTGCTGACGGTGCAGCGCGACTTCCAGCCGTTCTGTGCCCGAGAAAGGGGCTGTGAAACGGGGCTGCTCGTCCGTCCCTGCTGGGGTAGGAAACAGCCGGCGGGTGCCCGGCAAGTCCCGGTGCCGTGGGGTTGTGTTGGGCGCTGGGGATGCTCCTGCTGCGGCGTGGGCCACCTCCTCAACAGGAGACAGGTCACACCTGCGAAAGCGGAGTCCATGGACTCTTCTGCCTTGGCTCATTGAGGGATTCATACCACTGCCCTTCGTGGGCTCGCTCCTTGTTCCTTGGCTTGGAAAGCTGGGGAGCAGGGGTCAGGCTCCCCAATTCCCTAGTGACATAGAGACTCCCTTTCTGCTCCTGCCATCTGCTTTGGATAATTCATCTAAAAAGGCCGAGTTTGGGTAGCACAGACACTGGCATTTTGCGGTGGAACCCATCCTCGGGTCATTCATGGCATTCGCACGTCAACTGAGAAGCAGCAAAGTCGTGGGTTTGGCTGGCGGTCCTTGGTCTGCCCCATTGATGGTGACGGGTCGGTGGTGGGGAAGGGTCTGGGGAACGCTGCCACGCCGTTTAGGGGGGTCCTGTTGGGAACGCGGTGGGAGGACAATGGCACCGCTTTCCCGCGCTGCCAGGGGGTGTTGGGGGTGGCCGGGCTTGGGGAGCGCTCGGGTCGCCCCTCCGCCTTTCTAACGCGGTGACTGTCTGTCCGCAGGTCAGGTTGCCCGCTCGGAAGCCATGCTTGGATTTTAATAGCCATGTTCCACCTAGCCATGGACCTCGCCAGCTGCCAGCCCCCCGCCAGCGGGGCCGGGGGGAGGCTGTCGCCGCGGCCGGCGCTCCGGCACAGACTGTCCCGCGGCGCGCTGTGGGGCGCGGGGAGCGGGGAGGAGCTGCGGCGCCCCGGACCCCCCTGGACCTGCGCCCCCGCGCCCCCCCCGCAGAGACCCCGCTCCCGACGGCCGCTCCCCGCCGCTCCGTTGCCCGCTGGCCGCTCCCCGCGCCGACCCCGCTCCCGGAGGGGCCGGCGGCACCTGCGCGGCCGCGGCTTTGCCCCCCGGGATGGGCGCCCCACGGCACTGCCCGAGGTCATCGTCTGGGGCCCCACGGGCGAGGAGGACTCCCTGGAGAGCAGCACGCTGCCCGGCGCCTTCACCACCGCCACCACCGCCGCCGCCACCACCACCACCGCCACCACCACCACCGCCGCCGCCACCGCCGCCGCCACGCCACCCCGCGCCCCCCCCAGCACCCCGGCTCCCGCGCCCGGCGGCGACGTGCCCCGCAGCAGCCCCGGCCGCACCAGCACCGCCGAGCCGGCCGCCGGCCACAGCAGCGGCGGCAAGGATGCTCGCCCGCCCCGCGGACTGGGAGACAGCACAGGTAGGGTCTGCCGGAGGGGCCGGGGCGGTGAATCGAGGGGGTTTGGAGGGGGTCCTGGGGCAGAGCGGTGACCGTGGCACGAGTTTCTCCGGGACAGAAAAAACGTGTGTGGTGTTAAACGGGAGCAGTCGGGAGGCAAGCGGCTGCACTGATTCATTGCTTTTATCGGAGGCGTTTTCCAGGAGCTTGCTGTGTTTTTCCCATTAGCGATCCGTCCCCAGCCCATCTCCCTTAATCGCATTTAGCGCGGCGCTCGGGCACGGGGACGCCTTCCCCCAGCGCTGTCTGCTGCCTGGACATGGATGGGAAAGCTGCTTCCCATTTATTTCAAATTATATTTGTTATTGCCAGTATTAAACTGTGGGATACCGTTGTATAGTTTACAGAATTTATTCACTGTGCATCGACTGCTTTCAGCCCACAGTGATTTTCTAGTCGAATCGAAGAAGAATTTTATGGCCTAATCTTAATCCCAATTAGTTTATCCAGCCTGCCCGGCTTGGCGGAAAGAGACAAGCCAACCAGAATGTTGTTCCTGACTTAAAGGAGTTATTTATAGCGGGGGAAAAAAACTCCCAACCTACACACCTTTTAAAAAAAAAAAAAAAAGCCACGCTGGAATTGGCTGGGTAAATGAGCGAGGGAGTGTGGATAACGACTGCCGGCGTGAGCTGCGAGCTGCGTGACGTGTGATGACATCTTCAGCCTTATCTTCCCAGAATGGCCACAGTTGGTGCCTCTGGCCTCGGTGGCATCGTGGGGTCTGGTGGGAGCTGGCCGCAGCAGCCCATCGTGCTCCGTTTGCAGCACGTGGGAGGATGGCCCCGGGCACGTGCTGTGGATTATCGGTGTTGGATGCGGCGTTTAGGCGAGGATGAGCCGCCGGTGCTGCCCTGCCCACGTTCCTGCCCCCATTCCCACGGGTGCTGCCACGTTCCCACGGGTGCTGCCCCCATTCCCACAGGTGCTGCCCGCGTTCCCACCCATGCTCTGCCACCAGTGCCCTCCCCGGCCAGCAGACCAGCAGAGCTGCAGCCGCCGGCATCCTCCTGAGGGGCCACTGCTTTAATCCGCCGGCTCTTAGCCTTCATTAGGGGCTTTTTCCGAGATCGGAGTTTTCACTAATTAACTTCTTTTCACCGAGTGGTGAATACAATAAACTCCTTCCCGGGGCTAAAGGACCTTTACGGTCTCGGCCCGTCCACCCTAAATTGAAAAGCGCCTGAGCTCCAGATCTGCTTTGCCTTCCTCTGTCGGTGCTGGGTGCCCAGGAGAGCCCCCGAGAAGCTCCTGGTGGGGGGCACCCAGCCCCTGCAGCACCTGGGGATGCTCTTGGCCGTCTCGAAGCACCGGCCGCGGCGGTGCCGGTGCTGCTGGCGATGCGCCCGTGCCAGGCTGTGCATTTCTCAAGCCCTGCTCCTCTCTGTTGTATAAGTCGTAGCGGCTGGAAGTGTTTGTTCTCTGCTGGGAAAAACATATGGCTACAAATTAGGATAAGGTAACGCGTCTGTACTTCTCATTTGCCTCAGCCAGCATCGCGAGTCCCCGTCCCGCACGGCGCCGGGTTGGTGGGAGGGTGAGCAGGGGGGATGCTGCTCTCCCAACTCATGGTCCTTTAGCTCATGCTGGCAGTAGCCCGGGGGTCAGGGTGGTCCCCAAGGGAGCTGGGGCCATCCCGGGAGCTGGCAGAGCCACCCCAGGGGTCCCGGGCTCCCAGCACGACAGCGGCACCCCGGTTCCCGCAGGATCGGGTGCTGCCGTCGGCATAACGGTGCTGCGTTCCCCACCGTGCCCTCGCCTCCCTCCAGGAATTGCTGGAAAGGGGCATGCTCCTGGGAGCCTGGTCTTGCTCCTGGGCACCCAGTGATGCTGGGGGACCGTGGGGGTCCCCAAGGCACACGTGGGGTGGGGGGCGCTTTGGTGGAGGCAGCGGCGGTCGCTTGGGTGGGCAGTGCAAGCAATCCTGCTCGGTGAGATCTTCCTCTCGCCCTGCTCCTCCACGCTGAAAAATGAGGGGAAAAAAAGCCAGAAACAATGTCTCCGTGACTCACGAGCAGCAAAAACAAGCCTAAAAAAATAGCGCATTCTCTGCTGGTAGGTAGGAGAGAAGGCAGACGGGGGATTACTTGCGATGCCCAGAAAGATAGCTTTTTTTTTTCCTCCCATTTTTCTGCTGGTAGGTGCCGCTCTGGTTTGGTGGGTGCCGCCGGCGGAGGGGGGGGTGTTGTGGGTAACCCCCAGCTCAGGTGTGTTTGTCCCGGTGCCACCTCTGCCTGCTCGGCGCCTGGCAGAGTGCTGATGGCAGTCAGATGGGGACGCAATATGTTCACCCAGGCGTAGTTTATGCTTATGCTTTTCAAAAATGTGCTTCCCTTTTTTGGGGGCTGTCACAATCATTTTTACGGTGGAGCACGGGAAGAGAGAAATAATTAAAACTCCGGCGTGCTGCAAGAGGCAGGGGCTGGAAGGAGCTGCCAGCGGGGCGGCCGCCGATGCTCTCCGTGTGGGCTGGGCTCCTCCGCCGAGGCAGAGCATCCTCCAGAAAAGAGGAGGAAAGAGGAGAATGAATCAGAGAGTGTCAGGGCGAAGGCATGAATCGCGCTCCCTGGGTTGTCTGAGGCTCTCCTTTCAGTATTATTAGAATAAAGCCGTCTTTAATTAAAGCTTTAAGTGCTTTATAAGGCAGACGACTTCATGTGTCGTCTGCAGCTCTTAATGGTGGTTTGATCGCCGGTACGCGGCAAGTTTGGCATCCTGCTTTGAGGCGGTGGGTGCTGCAGGGCACCCCCCAGCACCCCTTCCCCGGGGCTGGGGGTCAGCATCGCCATCTGGGGGGCTCCTGGGAGGAGGCGAGGGGCTGTGTGGGTGCTGGTGTGGGCACCCGTCCTGCCAAAGCTCCATCCCACCCTCTCCTTCCTCCCCGCCACCGGCCAGGAGCGTATCAGGAATAAATAATAATAAAGAGACATTCTCTTCCCCGCTGCGGGGTGACCCTGCCTTCGAAAAGGGGGTGCAGGAGAGGAGGGCGCTGGATGCCGGGAGATAGCGGATGCAAAAGGCTTCAAAGGAATTAATTAAAGATAAAATGTGTTTAAAAGAAGACCCTGGGCGGTCGGGATGGAGCCGCCGCTTTGATCCGCCGTGCAGGGGCGTGGGGGGCCGCCGCCGCGGGGGGCTGCAGGGGAGGGGAGGGGGCTGGACGGCATCTGCGGGGCCAGCACCCCCGTCGCCTGTCCCGGGGGGTCCCGGAGGATCCGTGCATCCTTAGGGATGGGGGCTGATGGCTGAGGCACGGGACAAGCATGGCCGCGAGCTGAGCTCTCTCCGGCGGGGGAGCAGGGGCTGGTTTCTCCCCGGGATTAGCAGACGCCTTCACCCACGTGTTCCTCAACGAGGCAGAAACGCTCCTCTGCTGCTCTCAGAAGTATTTACTGCTCGGTGATATTTGCTGTAACACCTGAGAAGATAAGTCCCAGTGTCTTTAGCATAAGCCTCTAGGATCTTCGTTCTTGGCAAGAAGATTTCGCAGCAGCAGCAGCAGGATATTCTTCGCCTTTCATCAGCCCAACACAAAATACCAGGAGGTTTCCAGGAACCTTGGTGGTGTTTTTTTTGCTGAAGAGCTGCGTTTTCACTTCAGGATGAGTAATGCTCGCCGGGCTGGGTTTCGGAGCTGATTGCCCTGATTCACCAGGCGGAAAATCAAGGGGCTTTGCCTGCCCGAGCTCTGCTTCGGAGGCCGGCGGGGGGCTCAGAGGAGCAGCCCCACGGAGATTTCCCAGCCGATGAACTGGCTTTGCACCGGAGCAAGGTTTTCCAAGGCGGCTCCTGCCATACCTCCTCCCTGGTGTCTAACCCTTGTGTTTTTTGTGAATTATTTTTCTTACAAGCTGTTAAGCGGCAGCAGCGTTCGTGTTAGGGCAAAGTCTGGCTGATCCCCCCCCAGGAGAGGCCAGTGGTGGCCGGGGTTGCAGCAGAACGGCCACACAGCTCTCCTGATTGAATTTTTCTGTCCTCAAGCAGCTTTATCGACCGGATGAGGCTTTTGGGGATTGGATGTGTTTTCCAATGGCTAGGGAAGCTGTAACGCCTCCCGAGTCCAGCCAGGTTTCCCTAGACTGTCCGTGATGCTTGGGAGGAGGTGGAGGTGTCCCAGTGCCCGGGGTGAGCAGGAGCAGGGGAAGGAGCCCCATGGCAGGGATGGGGTCGAGGTGCTGAGCCCCACATGGCAGGGGGGGTCTCCCCAGAGTGGAGCAGAGGGGCAGAATCCCCCCCCTCACCCTGCTGACCACGCTGCTGGGGATGCAGCCCATGGTGCGGGGGGTTTCTGGGCTGCCAGCACACATTACTGGGGCGTGTGGAGCTTCTCATCCACCGACACCCCCAAGTCCTTCTCCTCAGGGCTGCTCTCAGCCCATTCTCCACCCAACCTGTATTTGTGCCTGGGATTGCCCTGACCCAGGTGCAGGACCTTGCACTTGGCCCTGTTGAGCTTCATGAGGTTTGCATGGGCCCACCTCAAGTCTGTCCAGGTCCCTCTGGATGGCATCCCTTCCCTCCAGCTCCACACAGTTTGCTGTCATCGGCAAACTGGCTGAGAGTGCCCTCAATCCCACTGTCCATGTCGCCAGCGAGGATGTTAAACAGCACCAGTCCCAGTACTGACCCCCGAGGAACCCCACTCAGCGCCGGTCACCACTTGGACATTGAGCAGTTGACCACAACTCTTTGAGTGTGACCATGGCGAGGAACAATGGCCAACAGTGCCGATTCCACCTGTGTTTTCATCATTACCCTCTCTCTGAGCTCTTCAGCCACTCCCAGAAGCTGGTTTCTTTTCAGTGCTCGTTACTGGAAGCCCATTTGGGATGGTCTCTCCCTGGCTAGAGGCGATGCTTTGGTTGAGGAGCGAGAGGGAGAGGTGTCAGGGCCTGACCCTGCACATGTCGATCCTGCTGCCCTGCCTTATTTAGCAGATTTACCCTCTTTTGGCGTTTGGACTCAAACTGGGAGTTGCGGGAAGGCAGAGGGGAAGGACCAGGGCAGGAATCCGCATGGGCAGGGGCTTGGGTGCTCCATCGCAGCCCTCCTGGCACCTCTTGGGTTCCTACCACTAACAGCGACTCAAGATTATACTCTGCAAAATGAAATGGAGCTGTTTTTCCCTTTTTTAATTTTATGCAGCTTGGAGGCCTTGACGAGGGTCTTCAAAGAGTTGCGGCTCATAGCTGTTTTTATTGGGAAAATGAAAAATACGGTCTCCCTAACCAGAGCTGTTGAAATAAAGGCCTTGGGGGATAGAGGTTCTCTTTGTTTTTAATTAAGAGCTTATATCTCCTGTTCGCTGCCATTGCGCACTTCTGCAGTAGCAAGACATTAGTCTCGAATGGATTTTCTCATGGAATTAATTCTGTTGATGCAAAGCTGTCCGGGAGCCGTTTCAAAAGGTGGCCAGAAAGGCCAAAACTCAGCGCTTTCATCTCGGTGGCAAATATATGGTCTTTAAAATAACAGATTTTAAAAAAAAAAAAAAAAAAATCCCTGGCACTTGCTTGCTTTGAGAAGATTGAGTTTTTCTCTGGACTTGGGGGAATTTGGAGTCGCGTTTTGTGGGTTGATGCCCGGCTGCTGCCCGCGGGGACGCTGGGGCTGGGTCCCACCGCTGGAGGGGACGGCACGTCCCCAGCGAGAGCCGAGTGCGCTGGGACGGGGCGAGAGTGGAAAATCCCCGCAATATTTCAGCATTTCCGAGGGTTCAAAGAGCGCTTTTGAAGAGCTTTCCCTCCTGGCAGGCGACACATTAAATTCTGCTGCACTAGCAGAAGCGCAGGGGTTTGGACACACTCTCAATTCCATTAAATACTTCTCCTGTAATTACCCTCGAGTTAAATGGTCACTGCGTCAAATTGCCTGGTAAAAGCCTCGTAAGAGGGAGCCTCTCGCAGCCCCTCGCAGGGAGGAGGCATTTCCAGCTGCCGGGGCCAGGGCGGACGATCCCTCCTCATCCCATAAACCAGCCCCTGCCCTTCCCACAGCTTGTTTCTTCACTGGTTATTAACATGCAATTAAGTGACCGCCGGGCTCTGGGAACTTGCTGGGATCGGAGCTTTGCCGTTGGAAATGTTGGCCGTGGAGATGAGCAAATAAATCCAAGGCACCGTAATTCCTGCTTCCAGGTCCTTCCCTGCAGCCTGCCCCACGTTTGGGGGGGCACAGGCTTTCCCTGTGAGTTGCCTGCTCGGCAGAAGCCTTCCTGCGCCCGAGGAGGAGGGTAATTTTTGCTTTACGAGCTATTGATTTTATCCTCCAGGTCCCTTCCCTCCAGACAGATTGGGCTCCTTGAGCTGTGTTTAAAATAATGCTTTGCTCTTCGCAGCCATCTCTCTTTCATCTCGCCTCCCCCCCAGGTGCTGCGTATCCCTTGCGGGATGTTCCCCTCTCCCAGGATGTCCCATCCATTAACGCCCCCCCCTTGCAGATGGGATATTTCTGTTCGATTTTGCTCTGCATGGTTCTATATATTTATTTGGAGGCCTCGAGGAAAGGATCTGGTGTATTTGCAAGGTAAGGATGAAGACCTGTGAGTCTTTCTTGCAGTGAGTATTGCTGCAGGTCTTCCCGGGGAGTCATCCCAGTCGCCATCCCGTCCCTTTCCCTCTCTCCATCTCTGCCGTGGTTAACATGGTTGGGAAAAACATTTCCCATCTCCTTGAACCCCCCGGGCTCCGGTGCAGAATTAATCTGTGATGCGAAGGAACTTGCTTCTGCGCCGGTACATATGGCAACTTATGTATGTGACGGAGTCTAAAATTATCCAGCCCTTCTTAAAATCCATGTGTCCTGCTCCCGAGAGCTGCCTTCCTTCCCAGTGCTCAGCCACCTGCAATCTGTTCTGCCTGCGCCTTCCCCATTATGTAAGTGCAAGGATTAATTGCATCGTTAGGTCCTCCCCTGTCCCTCCCGCGGCTCCCCCCTTTGCAGAAGGTCTCGTTTCCGACGCCACTTCTGTTTTCAAAGGAATCGGGCACTGGGCTGGCTTTTTATTTTATTTTTAGAGTCTTTTCCTTTTATCTTTTTCGGCGATGTCCCACTGGGAGCTGCTCCAAGATTGCCGGGAAGGAGGCGGCCGGGGTGGGCGTCACTGCGGACCCGGCACACGCCGGAGCACCAGAGCTGCCAACTGTGCTCCTCGGGTCTGCCGGGACATGGTTCCCATCGCGACCATCCTACGGGGACCCCAAGTGTGGGGGCAGAAGTCTTTTTCCAGAGGTGGGGAGCCCTGTGGCATTTTCCCCTTGAATTCCTTTGGGAAATGAAAGCCGGAGGTGGAGCAGCCGAGGAGCCGTAATTTGGCTCTGGCTCCCCAATCCCTTGTGGGTGCTGGGTGTCAGTTCGGAGCCCCCAGAGACTCCAGAGCCATGAACAGGTTCTAGGAAGCCCTGCTGGGACTCCTGCTCAGGGGCACGAAGCCCATCAGCTGCTCCCCAGCGTCAGACCCCGCTGGAGCTGGGTGCCGGGACCCCCCCCGTCCTCTGCCACCGCCGTCCCCAGCCCTCCCCTTCGCTTGCCCCGACCCGCTCCTGTTCTGGCAGCTGCTGGTGCCAGCCGCTCTCCGAGGAGCCTTGTCACAGCCTGTTTGAACCAATTGAAGTGTAATTGGGAGTAAATGAAGGAAATGGGTCATTTGCAAAATAGGTGCTTGAGCCGAGGGAGAAAAATAACCCTGACGCATCCCATCCCGCTGCGCTCGCCATCGCCAGGGCTCGGGGGAAGGAGAGCAGCCGTCCGTCTGTCCGTCCCAGGGCTCCCCGGGGAGGGAGAGTGCGTTGGGGAGCAGAGGAAGAGCCCCAAAGTACGTGGGATTTGCATCATTCTGTGCCTCTCCGCGTTCCAGTGGGCTCTTCCCTTCTGCCAGCTCAGCACTGGGAGCGTACCAGGATCCGAAGTCGGCATTCCAGAAGTGCTGGCCTTTGGGAAGTCATTTCTCCTCGGTCCTGCCTCTAGAAAACCCCTTCACTGGCGATGTCCGTGGCGCGACTGACATCTGCCACTGCTTCCCACTCCCATGTCCTCTCCTTAGAGTTGGGATCCCTGCTCTTTTCTCCAGCTCTTCTCCCAGACCTCCCCCATGGCGTATCCATTGGCAAAGTGGGCTCAAAGCGCATCCCTCCCGGCAGCCCGGTGCCAGCCCCGGGGCTGGGAGCGAAGCCTTCCCTGCAATCCATGGAACTGGGCGTGTTTTGGGGAGTCAGACTCACCAAAGGTGACCTTGCCTTTATTATATTAAACCGTCAAGACTCACAATCCCAAGCGTTTGATTTACGCCCGGGATGCATCCTGGCAGCAAAGTCTGCAGCGCTTCCTGAAAAGGCGTCGCTGCTGGCTGGCCTCATTGCTCAAAATCTGGGATTTTATGGGTCTCCACATCCCGAGCAGGGATCTGCGCCTCCTTCCCGGGGCGGCCGGCGGCGAAGCCCTGGGTCCTGCATCCCGGGAAGCACGGGAACGCCGACGAGGGTGAGGTGATGGTGGATCTTGAGCAAGGATGCTCAGGTGATGAGGTGTGGTGCTGAGGCAAGCGCGTCTGCAGGCAGGGCTAACAAAAGCCGAGGTGGCCCTCGAGGCATGGCGTGTGCTCCCAAAAGCTGGGAGGCTGCTTTGGAGGTGGCCGTCCAAAGGTGACTTATGTCCTTGCCTGCACTGAGCAGCTTCCACCTCCCCTCAGGTGTCACCGTGGGTCTGGGCGGCCTCACACAGCTTTTCTCCTGCTCTTCCCAGGCCAGGAGCATTTCCCGTTGTGTCTCTGGCGGTTTGGATTTGGAGGCATGTGGGCTGGGGAGACGTGGACCAGGAGCCGGGCTGCACTCGAGCAGCGATTCCCCCCGGCTGAGCTTTGTCGGCAGCGTGGGCAGGGACCCGAAGCCCCCGGGGAGCCGGGGTGAGCAGGGGAGGCGAGATAACAGATTTCAAGGGAGTCGGAACTTTTGTCCTTCGAGAGAAGGCAGCAGAGCAGCCAGCGTGATCCGAGCTTTAAAATACCACCGATAAATCTTGTCTGGCCTAATTACCCAGCCTGGGGCTGGTGCTGGGGCTGTGGCTCGGAGTCTCCCACAAGCCTGCCGTGAGGATGTGTGTGTGTATAGCTGCTGCAGCCAGTTCTGCCCGCACCCGTGGCCATCAGCCACCTCCTCCCTGGGCCAGCAGCCGGAGCTGCTCTGACGGCATCCCTGGTCCCGATGGCATCCTCGGCTCCATCAGCATCCCCGGCCCCACCAGCATCCCCAGCCCCACCAGCATCCCCGGCCCCACCAGCATCCCCGGCCCCACCAGCATCCCCAGCCCCACGAGCATCTCCAGCCCCACCAGCATCCCCGGCTCCAGCCGCTCTTGGGTGGGAAAAAGCAGCAATTTCCTCGCCACACGCTCCCACACAAGCTGGGAGCTCTACGCACGCATTGCACAGATGCACATATATATATATATATAAAAAACTGCTTGTTTTCATGTCATGCTAACACTTATTTATTTATTAAAAATACCATCCATCAGGAGCTGCAACATCTGCTTGTGAAAAATAGCACATCCTTGGGCCGCAGCCAGGAAAATCATTTCATTACGAAATTGCAACTGTAAAGCGGCACCAAATCGCAAACATACTGTACATCGAGATGCTTTTGTTTCCAAACTGCTCATTAGGAGTGATACACGAGCCAAAATTATACCCTGTGTAAGGTGAATTACGAGAAAATGAGCCCACCCGACCTTCTAAGTGAGCAGCAGTTAGTGCGGTAATTATTATCTGTGGTTAATCCCGCACCCACTGCAAGGCTGCGCTCAAGTTTCCCTTTCCGTCCCGGAGGGGATGCGTCTTCACATCTCTTCCGTTCTTCGTGCCTAATTCGGGCTGACAAGGAACATACTTGAGAGGGTAGGAAATGAGAGGCCTGGCTTAAGGATTATTTTATGTAAGGCAGGGGAGAGGATTGCGTCCCCGCTGCCGGGGGCTGCGGCGGCCCCGCGCCGGGGGGAGCCGATGGGGGGTCTGTGTGAGGTGGGGGGGCTTCCCTCACCGCTGCCCCGGGCCCCCCCTGGCTCCCGTCCCCACTCTCTCTCATTTCTTCTCTCCGCAGGTCTGGCGGTCCATCAGATAATCACTATTACCGTGTCCCTCATCATGGTCATCGCCGCGCTGATAACAACTCTTGTCTTAAAAAATTGGTAAGGTCCCTCCTTGGGCTGGCTGGCTTGGAAGGGGTGGCACGGTGATGGGGACAGGATGGGGACAGTGGTGCCTTTCCAGCACTAAAGCCTGTGGCATCTGCCGGGATGGCTTTGGAAAGGTGTTGCAGGAGAAAATGGGGTGGTTTTTAATGCTGAAGCCTCCAAGGGAGGTGGAAGCACCTGGGCTTTTCTGGCTCTCACCAGTGGTGGGTGGCTTTGGGGTCCAGCACGTGGCCAGGGTTGGGTGCCACATCCCACGTGCTCATCGCTGCTCCGGGGTCACCGTGCTGCAACCTGGTGCCACTTGACGAGGCCAGAGTCCTGCATTTGGCCACAGCAGGTGTCCCCACATGGGTGCGGGACCACCCTGCTCTGGGTGACATCTCCTCTGCCCCTGCCTTAACCAGCTTTATGCTGCTCCTCGAGCCACCCCCAGGCTGGGCAGGCAATGGGGGCATTTTGTGACCTTCCCCACCCCTCCGGGAACCGAAGGGCATCTCCTGACCCCCCCGGGTGCCACCGGTTTGAAGCGTGCACGTCCCCCCGGAGCTCTCGTGCGCTCCTCCGGCTTCGTTTGCTCCCGTGTGTTCTCTCGGCGTGGCTGGGCGTGCGGCAAAATAGGTTAACGCTTCGCTTCAGGCGCTCGTGGCTTTACCTATTTTCCCAGGGAAACTGGCCTACTTTGAGGTCAGCCTTGCCGGAGCAGCGATCGGGCTGATGCTCCGGGCTCGCTGCTGGGCTTGCCGGCCATTGTCCCCTCTGCCCCCCGCCGAGCATCCCCGGGGGCTGCAGCAAATCGATTCCCGCACCCAGGAGGATGATGATTAGGTGATGAAGAAGCCCTAGGATTAGAGGAAAAACTGTTTGCAGGGCTACCGAGTCTCAGCAGAGGTGCAGTGAGACATTCAGCTGGCCAAAAGTGCTGAGTTACTTGCCCCCCAGAAGAGTTTGCTTTGCTGGGAGCCTGCGGGGAGGCATCGGTGATGCTCGGTTTTGTATCCCAGACAGGATTTACTTTACTAAAACTTCCCCAGCCCCAGCAGTATTTCAATGAAAGAGCGTGGAAAATACTGTCTAAAACACTCCTGGGATTTTTCTCTAATAGTAGTAGTATCATCGATCCGCTGACCACGGCACAGCGCGGGGAACATCACGCTGAAGCCAAAAAGGAGAAAAAAGTAAATACAGAGATCAGTGTAGAATAGAACACAGACGGATCCGGGAGCGCTGCGGAGCCACCAGATCCCATTGGAGTTTCCGGAGCCGGTGGGGTGCCCCAGAGCAGGGCTGTCCCCCCAACCATCCCTCGGCTGGGGGGGGTTCTGCCTGGCAGAGCAGTTTCTGAGCGATTTATCCCAATACTTTAAACTTTTTGGTGCTTCCCAAATGGAAAGGGTTTAATGCCATTGTTCTCACCTGTGTCTTTTCACTTAAAACAGGGCTTTCGTTTCCTGCAGGTGTAAAAGTATGACTTGCTAATTCCTCTGGTGGTAAAAACCTTGTGTCTAAAATTTAAATTTGATCCTTAAAAGAAAAGGAAGGCAAGCCCAGGGACTGCCTGGCTGTGGCTGATCTTTCCAAAGTGTCTGAACAGCTGCTTTTGATGCAGCCCAGGATGCCAGAGGAGGCCACGGAGATGCTGGGAGGGCTGGAGCCCCTCTGCTGGGAGGACAGGCTGAGAGAGTTGGGGGGGCTCAGCCTGGAGAAGAGAAGGCTCCGGGGAGACCTTAGAGCCCCTTCCAGTCCCTCAAGGGGCTCCAGGAAAGCTGGGGAGGGACTCTTGGTCAAGGAAGGGAGCCATAGGATGAGGGGGAAGGGTTTGACACTGGAAGAGGGGAGATGGAGATGAGATGTAGGGAAGAAGTTCTTTGCTGTGAGGGTGGTGAGAGCCTGGCCCAGGTTGCCCAGAGAAGCTGTGGCTGCCCCATCCCTGGAGGGGTTCAAGGCCAGGTTGGAGGGGGCTTGGAGCAACCTGGTCTGGTGGGAGGTGTCCCTGCCCAGGGCAGGGGGTGGCAGTGGCGGGGCTTTAAGGTCCCTTCCCACCCAAACCATTCTGTGATTCTATGAATTCTAATCTAATATTGAGCAATGTATAATTACCGGTCAATAATGCAAGTTCCCCTGTGGGCACGCGGGGTGTCGTGTCCCTTCTCCCCCCCCCCCGGCCCCAGCTGCGCGCAGAGCGGGCGCCCCCGGCGCAACAGCCACCAGCGCAAGCTGGACCAGCAGGAGGAGAGCTGCCAGAACCTGACTGACTTCGCCCCCGCCCGCGTGCCCAGCGCCCTCGACATCTTCACCGCCTACAACGAGACGCTGCAGTGCTCCCACGAGTGCGTCCGGACCCCCGTCCCCGTCTACGCCGAGGAGGCGTTGCATTCGCCCGGGGATTATAAAACAACCTTCAACGGAAACAGGTGAGGAGGTGCCGGGTCCCTGCGGGTTGGGGGCCACCATCCCGCTCCGGGGGTCTGCTACCCCCTCTCTTCCCCGGGAAAATGCCCCGGGAGCTGCCTTCCCCTGGCTCTCCAAGCCACCAAGATGCTCACCCACCCCATAGCTCAGCGTGGGACACGGCCCCTGGACCACTCATCCCGCCGAGGTGGTTCGTGAGCCCCGGCAGCCTTCGGCACCGCACATTTTTCACCTCCCGGCTGCTGCCGCCAGCACGTAAATGCTGCTGGATCCATCTCCCAGCGTTCGTGCTGTCTCCAAAGCGGCATGGAAAGAGCTGCCGGGCTGCGAACGAGCCGGGTGATTAATGGAGGAGCGGGTGGCGAGAGCCAAGCGAAGCGTTCGTCTGGCGTGAAGTAATGATGCATTAACGAGGGGGCTTCACGGCAGCTGGCGGCGCGGTGTGAGAGACGTGAGCCCCAGCTCTGCCGGCCCCTTCCTGCGCGGGGAGGGGGCGGACGGGAGGGTGGGAGAGTGACCACCCCACAAAAGCCAGAGGAACAACCAGGAGGAGGGTTTTGAGGGAGAAAAGGAGCAACTCGTGCCCCAGGCAGCCCGTGGCGTGCGTGCCACCGCAGCTGGTGTCCACCTGCACGAAGGACAGAAGCCTGGGAACCAACAGCTTTAATGGACGTCTTTTAAACCATCACCGGCCTGCGCGTGGGGGGTTTTGCTGGTGCACGTTTGTCAGGATTTCCCCAGGTTTTGGAAAGCAGAGAATCAGTGGGGGTTTTCAAACCATTTCCTTGAACATCCTCCGCGCATGTTGATTTTGGTGAGATTTAAGGTCCCTTCCAACCCAACCCATTCCGTGATTCTATGGATCCCGCTCCACCCCGGGTCCTCTCCTTTGGGCTGGAAGGGCTCCCTTGCTCCTGTGCCATGGGGTGATGCTCTCTGGGACCCCACTGGCCTCGGTGTGTTCCCAGTCCAGCCTGGCAGAGCTGGCGATGGCAATGGGCACGGCAGCCCCACGTGGGACCCACAGCAGGGGGATGGAGGGACAGGGGGGTGGGTGGCATCATGCCCTGGTGCCCTGTGGGGTCAGGCCTCCCCAAGGCAATGGGCTGCGTTAGAAGGTGCTCGTGCACAGGGGAAAAAACATCCAATATTGCACTCCATCTTTTTCTCCTCCTTTCTCTGCTTTGCACCGCCTGGTTTCCAGGGCCAATAAGCTCATTCAAAGCGCTACTTCAGAGATATTATTTTTTTCCTCTAAAAAAGCTGATTTTTGCAGCAGGCCTCCTCGGTTTGCTCCTTGTGTGTTTTGTACCAGCACCTGCAAGCCCCCTTTTTCTGCTCGCTGCAGACCCTCGTCTTCTGACCGGCATCTTATTCCCGTGGCCTTTGTGTCTGAGAAATGGTTTGAAATCTCCTGCTGACTGGCCGAAGCCTGTTTGACTTCTGGGGGCAGGGCAGACGCCATCGGGCTGTTTCCTGGTACGTACCGCGCTCCCCCCGCACCATCCCCATGTCCATCACCCCATCCCCACCGTCCCCTGACCCCTGGCAGCCCCTCTCCTCCCTGCCTGGTGCCATCCTACCGCTTCTTTTGGGACATGGGACCCGGGTGTTGCCTTAAAGGGTGAAGGAATTTGGCAGAAAATACCCCACCCCACCCCCCCCGCATTCCAGCTTGTCCTCAGATTTCAGAGGGGCTGGGGGCTTCGATTCTGAGTGATGCCCAATGCTGGGGTGGCCGGAGACATCTCCCATCGTGGAGGGAAGGGCAGGCACCACGGTGGCTTTTCCATGGAGGTGAATTACAGACGGGCCCCAGCTAAAAGGCAGAGACTGGGATATGGATGTGGACTTTGAGGGCAAAGAGTCCCTGGGGCTTCCTTGAACTTCAGCCTCATCTCGTGGCTCCAGCCCACCTCAAAACCTCGGCGGGTGATGGCAATTTCCGTGCGGTGAAACAGCCTGATCTGTAATTAACCTCATGTTGCGTGATGGACAGCCCGTCTCCTTCGGGAGTTGGGCATCCCACACGCATGCTCCATCCCTACCCAAAAGCTCTGTTGATGATGTTTGCTGTCATAAACACCTCCATGCTCCCGCTGCGAGGGTGCCAGGGGCCTCCTCTTCCTCCTCCTCCTCCTCCTGGTGCCAGGGTACTCCTCCTCCTTCTCCTCCTTCTCCTCCTTCTCCTCCTTCTCCTCCTTCTCCTCCTTCTCCTCCTTGCCCCATGGGAAGCCAACCCTCCAGCCCATGTGTGCCACCCCCAGCAGCCGGGTTCATGCCGGGGATACTGCTGCCACTGAAGGAGTTCAGTGATGTGGCACTGGTTTTAACAGTTCCTCATCTGGGGAATTTTTCCCTTTTTTTTTCTGGGTTGGCTCGGGCCATTCTCACCTCCTTGTGCTGCTGTTGAAGGTGCCACGGCTGATAGCGGTGGCAGGAGAAGCAATTAGGTTTCCCTGTGTGCCAGCTCGCTGTGGGGCAGCGGTGCCCGCTCGAGCCGCCCGCTCAGGTGAATTAATTGGTCTGTCCCAAGTCCCTGCTGTAATGAATCATATATTCAGCATAAATGAAATTTCCAGCTTTCCCTGACTGCAGCTTGCTCGGAATAGCCTGTTTAACATTATGCTCAGCTATTGAACACAGAAATGTAATTAGATTAGAATGGAAGGAAAAAAAGAAAAAAGTTCATGTTCTCAGCCGTGCTGGGGGCTGGCCGTGTCTGGGCAGGTTGGGTGAGGGCTCAGCCGTCGGTGCCCGTGGGGTCCCACTGGCTCTGCACCCCCAGAGTCCCCCTAGGGCTTTGCTATTAATGTGGGAAGGCTCTTACTCCCCATCTGTTAACGTTTTCTGGGTATTTCTCTGACTCTTTCGCTGTGGCCACGTTCTGGGGGGGGCAAAGTGCCAAGTTGCCTGGCTGGGGGGGCTAGTGCTGGGGAGCGAGGGCAGCAGGAGATAAATGGGAGAGGTTCTGCAGGGGCTTCCTCAGCGGCACCTGCGGGCGCTGGTTTGGGGAGCGAACGGCCAGAATCCTCTCTGCCTTTGCCACCGTGAGCTTTGTGGTTTGTGATGTCTGTCTGCTGGCTTAAAATGATTTAAAAAAAAAGCCAAGCCAACACAAAAGCCACGCCACTCAGCTTTGGGTGCCATCAGCATCTCTCCTGCCTGAAGTCGAGGGACGGAGAAGGAGCCGCTCCGAGCCGTTGCCGGTGCCATTCCCAGCGCTCCTGCCCGCGGTCCTGTGGAGCTCTGTGCCAGAGACCCTGCCCCGGTCACCGCCATGGATTTCTCTAAATAGTCCAAAGCCGGTCCATTATGCCTTATTAAATCCTTGAAATTCTCATTGACCCCTTTTCATGGAATCCATAAACGTGTATTGATGCGCTCGGGAAAGATCTATCCGAGTCATAGCTGGAGCGCTGGGTCCATAATAGCGTTTCAATTATTTATACAGTTCTGGAAGCTGATGTTTGGATTCATTAATGTTAAAAAAATTAATCCCAAAACTGTTCTCTGCATGTGTACACGTGCATGTGTGTATTTGCAGCGGGGTATTTCTGGAATACACCTGCCTAAGTGGTACGTTATGGTAAAAACCAGGTGATGGCTACTGTACGTGGGGAGGAATGCAGAGAATGTCACCACGGCGCGGATACCAGGAGAAATGGTGCCTCCCCAGAGCTTCCCGGGAGCCTGCGGTCCAAAGATGCTTTGCAGCCCCACGCAAACAGCGTTTTGCATGAACGCATGTGTGCCACTTGGGACATCCCACAGACAAAATGAATATTTCAAGTTTCACATGTCGCTGTGTAAGGTAGAACCTTCCGAGAGCAGATGGCACTGAGATCTCTCCCCGGCAGAGTGTCCCCTGCCGTGGTGGCTGCCTCGTGCTGTCACCGGACAGATGCTGTGAGCACAGGAGGACGGGGGGGACGGAGGATGCTTTTCTAGCTCTGGTTCCTAGAGGAGATGCTGCTGGAAGAGGAGATGGAGCTGCGTGGGGCTGCACCGCTGGAGGGGTGGCATGTTCCTGGCTGGCGTTTGCAGGAGCAGCAGCGTAGCCTGAAGGTGACAGTTGGTGGTAGCCTGAAGGTGACAGTTGGTGGTAGCCTGAAGGTGACAGTTGGTGGTGACCCACTGCACCTCGGCAGAGGTGGAAGGATGCTCTAGAGCACCTGGAGCCTCCTGGCTGGAGGGTTTACCTGCGGCTTTCTGTTCCCAGCCCCTTTCTCTCGGCGTGTGCAGGGGATGGAGGGCAGACTGGGGGGAGATGGGGGGCTCTCCCGGCTCTGCAGGCGCACGGGGGGGTCAGACGCTGCACCGCTCTCTGCGCCGGAATCCTCTCTCCTTGGAAAGGCTCAAAGCATTTTACAAATTTTAATTGATGGCACTTCACAGCTCTTGGCTGACTAATAAGCAAATTATTACTAGTGAATGGGCAGAGTCTGAGCTGGAGGCACAAGAGGGACGATGTGGCCGGGGAGAGGGATGGCAGGGCAGGGAGGGACGGGGGACATTTCGAGTAGAAGGGCACCGCGAGGCTGGTTGGACTTTAATGTGGACTTTACCTATTACAGTCCATCTGTTGTGATCATTGTGCTGCCCAAATGGCAGCCTGGCAGCCTGAGGATACTGGTGGCACCGTGAGGATACTGGTTGCACCGTGAGGATGCTGGTTGCACTGTAAGGATGCTGGTGGCACCATGAAGATGCTGGTGGCACCGTGAGGGTGCTGGTTGCACTGTGAGGATGCTGGTGGCACCGTGGGGGTGCTGGTGGCACTGTGAGGAAGCTGGTGGCACCGTGAGGGTGCTGAGGGCACCGTGAGGCTGGGCAGGGTGGCTGCGGGGAGCAGATGTGAGGGACGGTGCTGCGGAGCGGTCCCCAGCCTGGGGAGCCTCAGGCAGCGCGGAGGTTGCGTCGGGAAACCTGGTGGAACTCATCCAGCTTCACGGCGAGCAGATGTTGAAGTTATTGCCTGGGGTCAGATTCATCCCGCGCCAAGAGAAGCGACAGGGAGGAGGGTTCCTGTGCTGCCGGCGCGGTCCCTGCCAGGGAGCAGCAGCTCCTGGAGCTTCCCAGCACATCACCAGTGCCGGGATGCTGGGAGCACTGGCTGGGGATGGATGTCACCCCTTGGCAGCCCGGCGTAGGGGTGCAGCAGAACCACCCGGCCCGGGGCTGGTTTAGGTGAAGAGCGAAGCAGGCGAGGAAAGGATTTGTGCCAGGGAACTCACTGCAGACTCATCTGCTCGGAGCAATGGGAGGGAAAACGCTCTGTGCCCCGGTCCCAGCAGGTGACGGGGGGCACACAGCGCGAGGCAGGGGCAGGAGCAAACCCAAAGGTGACGTTTGCTGAAGGCTCGAGTGGCTTTGGCCGGGCAGCACAGCAAACCCTGGCTGTTTTGGTGTGATTTCGTACTGGCTGGGGGGCTTTCTAAAACAAAGTTTGAGATTTCGCTTTATTCTTGTCCTTAATCCCGCTCTCTTTGACTGAAAAAACCCCATGGAATGAGATTATCCAAAAATCTGTGAGGTTGATCAAGTGCTGACCTACTTTGCACGAAGAGGCTATTTGGAATACAATATGAATTTCACATTCTGTGATGCGTGCATTAAGCAGCGTTCATCCAGAACTGTGTAAATGTTGGGCGCTGAGGTTGGGGAAGTGGCGATTTGAGACCCAAAAACTGTACTGGTAATGGTAACATCGACCTGACCCCAGCTTTTGCACAAAGCAGTTAAAATTTACAGTATTATATGGTAATTGTGTGCTTTGAACATGGCGAACAGCTGCTGCGATGGCCCCGTTCTGCCTAACAACAGCAAATGGCTTGTATTAACATTAACAGATAATGAGTCATCATAAAAAATCCAGGCTTGTCTTCAGAGGAATAACAGCAGTCCCAACACAGCCCCGGTGCAGGAGATTAAGGACTCTCTAAAATCTGTCTCGCTAATTAAGGCTTCGCTCTTGTTCTCAGAGATGGGATATATTGGGCATCTTGCTTAAAAATAATGTTGAAGGAAGAACCTTTGAACGTGAAGCGTATGGCATTTCTGAGGTCACGGCGTGGGTTAGGGCACGTATGTCATGGGTGCTCTATAGGCAGCACTTGTGCATACACTGTAAATATCTATATGTGCTGTATATATACGGGTATATGTGTATGTACCCGCACGTGGGGAGCTGTCTCAGGCACACGGAGCTGCATTACAGCATTTATTGCTATGCATCAAGTCACATATTTATAATAAAGCAAGTGGCCGCACGCTAATGGTGGGGAGTAATTGTCTTTGCATAAAGGTTTAAAGATTACGTAGGGAGAGCTGTTTCAGAAGGCGGCAAATAAATAGCTTAAGAGGAACTTCAATAGGATCTCTGTTTTTGATGCTTAACCAATTCTCTATTGATTTCTTTAGGGCATTTAACTTTAGAAAATCTTGTTAGTGCTCATCATCGTCTTCTCATCTGCCAGAGCCCTCGCTGCTCTTAGCCCCAGTATGAAAAGCTGCAGAATGCGAGGATGCTCAGAAGTAAATCACGCTTTGCCAAAGGCCCTCAGGAGATGGAAGTGGGCAGTAGGGGCTCACTGACACCTCGTAGTCACTCCATCTCACCAAAAGCATCCCCGTCCCAGCGCAGGCATCCCCACTGGGGGGGCTGCCCTCGAAACACGGTTGAGAACAGGCTGGGGTTTCCTGGGAGGCAGCAGAATGGTCCCAGTCCCCCCAACATCCCGTTTCCCCTGTACCCCACTCCCCCGAGATGCTCCCGCTGCCGCCGGCGTTCGCTCCCCCGAGCCCCGCTGGGAGGAGGGGGAACCCCCCGGGTTCCTGGGGGGCATCAAAGAGTCGTGATGCGTTTCCCTGTCGTGATTTAATCTTTGTTTTTCTTCTTGTCCCTAACAGGATTCCATTGGTGAACCTGTAAAAAATATAAAAAAAATAATGGGTTACCTGTACCTACCATTTCTGTTTACCAGTAGGAGACTCAAAGAGCAGCGTTCTATGGGCCAAATATATTTTTATAAAAATGAACACGCCTATAGGTAACTGCGTTTTTCAAAGAGCGCGTTTTTTTTGGAGAAGAGAAGGACAAATGTGTGAGCGAAGAATCCCGTGGAGGAAGAGGAACCGGCGAGGGAGGGAGGACGGAGCGCCTGGAGCCTGGACGCGGACTGTGACTCTGAACCTGTGCCAATAATACCATTATGTGCCATGTACCGACGCAGAGACGCGGCGAGAAGCCGAAGCTGTGGCTGATGCCTGGAAACCCGTGTGGAGGAGGACGAGCGGGGTGTCTCTTCTGGTGGGGTCATTCATTCCGGTCCATCCGCATACATACATACGATATGTGTAGAGAGGAAAAAAAAAAAAAAATATATATATATACACACACAAACACTTTTTTGTACTGTAGCAATTTTTGGAAGATCTTAAATACTCATTTTTAAAGAAGATGTCATGAGCTAAAAGTCTCATTTCTTTAACACACATCGTATGAACTAGGTGAACCGATGTTTTCTACTTTGGCAGCTTGCCTTTCAAACCTATATGTGTATATATAGGTAGACATATATACATATATATACGTGTGTGTGTGTATGTATAAACATATATATGTATGTATACATATATATATATATAGTTTTGGTTCTTTTTGGAGATGCGTTTCCAATGGTGGCGATGGCTGGACCACGGCGGTGGGGACAGCTGGGGCTGGCATCGGTGCTCGCCGTGCTGGAGCAGGGCAGAGCCTTCCTTCCCCAAAGAGAGGAGGAGTGAGGTGGCTTCTGCGCTGCCCTGGGGTTCCCCCAGCTCTGGAAGGGACAGCAGAGGCTCCGGAGGCTGGTCTGGAGGGACAGGAGAAGGGAAAGGGGCTGGGACTGTAGCTGGAAGGACGCGTCTGGGTCAAGTTCACGAAGTGCATTGATGCTGTTGAGGTTCCCTCCCGCTGCCGGCCGCTGCTCGTGGGGTGTTTGGCCACCCCAAGCCCCCTCTCCCCGCTGTGGGGTGCTGCGTGGGGCAGATCCTGCTCCTGCTCCCCACAGACCCCATGTTGGAGCCGGTGCTCGTGCCCCGTGGTGACCCCGGGAGCAGGGATTGCGGTGTGGAGCTCGCAGGGAGCTCGCAGCGGGCAGGTCCCCCGGCTCCTGGCAGCTTGTCGTGGAGGGGAAGGGTATTTCCAGACTTCTGTAGCCCGATGCATCGTCAAGGTAGAGAGAAAGAAGCCCAAAAGCCTGTGTCTGCCCATGGTTTTGCAGAGCTGTGGTCCCTGCTGTATTTATTACGTGAGATGCCTTGGGGCTGGCTGGGGATGGGGTTTAGGCATGGACTTTCAAAGGATGGACCTCTCTCGGCACAAGAGACATTTCAGGAGTAGGATGTGGGAGGATTTTTTGGAAAATTGGCTTCTAAATTGACCACGACATCAAAGGTTGCTCAGCCCCTTGTGAGAAACGAGAGGAAGAAGCCAGTTGCCTCCCGACCGAGCCCAGGGCCAGGAAGCCCCTTCCTTTGCTCTCGTGGTCTTGGCTGGGTCTGCCGTGGCAGGAGAAGATGCAGCCCCCTCTCCACAGGCACAGGGATCATTAAGTAGCATTAAAAAGGGAATTTTGCCCAACGGTTTGCCAGGGAAGTGCAGTTCTGCTGGCTCCCACGTGGTGTGTTGCTCTAGAGACAGGTCCCATCGCCCAGCTCCTGCTGGGGTGGGTGGTTTTGGTGGGTGCTGGCACACCAGCCTGCCCGCAATTCTCTCCGGTCAAGTCTTTCCACGGCGTGGGGGCTACCATCGGTGCCGTGCCCCTCTGAGCCAATGCCACCAGCAGAGCTGGGCAGGAGGGGGATGGCGGCAGCAGGCGGGGGTCTCCCACCCTGCCCCGTGTCCCACCACCCTTGGCTTCTGCTCTTGGACCCCTGCCCTGCTCCAGACCCAGGGTTGCCCACGTAGGTCGTGCCGTGGCAAAGCTCCCAGGAGACCACACCGCGTGGCTTGGGGCGAGGGTCTGCTTCAGGTGGGTCCCGGTTGGGTCCCTTCAGCGTTAACGTGGGTGGGAATGACAGCAGAGTTCAGACCAAAGTCCTCCACTTCTTTTTGTAAACTGCCCTTCGTAAGTATTAGTGATTTTTTAGAATTGTCCAGTTAACACGTTTCTACTCATCCGCTAATTATTCAGCTCCATCTCTTTATTACAATGAGTGTGCAATTAAAAAAAAAACCACAAAACCAAGTAGAAACTTCTGGTATCGTGCGTAGCCATGTGTGCAGCATCTTGTTTCTGGACCTTTTCTGCCCCTTCCTGATAGAATTGCACAGTCTGGTTTATTTTTCCCACATTTTTGGAAGCTGCCTTGAAGTCTTCCTTGCCGGACCCGGCGATGACCGGTGGGCTTGAACCGAACCTCTCCCAAGGCACCGGCACCGTTCCCGGTGACTCCGGTGAGCCCTGAGCATCGCCTCGGGCGCGTTCTGCCGCAGGGTCAGTGCCGCTGGCAGCCGGAGGGGGATCCTCTTGCCCCTGCCCAGGTTTTAGTCCGTGGTGGATCCCGTTCCTTCTGGGGAGGTGGTTTCTTGTGAGCGCTGAGCTGGGCGGGCGCCGGTGGCAGCAGAGACGTGCGTCCCCAGGGCTGGGTTTTGGGGGTATTTGGGGGTCCCTCAGACTGCTGCACCAGCAGGGATCCGCTCTTTTTTTGGGTGTTTTGGCAGAGCAAAGCTTTCCATGGGGCTGGGTGCCGGGCAGAGGGGTGTCTGTGGGGCAGCTCTTGTGTTCGGCTCCCCAGGGTGATGCCTCCTCGGGGGGGGCAGTGTCTCGCTGGAGGAGGGACCCCCTGAAGCTTTAGAGAAGCTTTAGCCTTCCCTGGGAAAAGCAGGGGGGTGTGTGCCCTGGGGGTGTCCCTGGCTCTGTCCCAAGGTGGGGGGACACAGCAGTGCCATGGAGGGTCCAGGGAGACACGTCGGTGCCATGGAGGGTCCAGGAGAGCACTGGTGCTGAGGAGGGTCCGGGGGACCACAGTGGTGCTCCTGGGGGGTCTTGGCAGGCTCCTGTGCATGGGGAGGCTGCACTGGGGTGCAATTAGCAGCACAGTGTGTTCCCTTCTCTGGAATAGCGATGCCCCCGCTCAGGGCAGCACCCCGGGTCCTGCTCCCCCCCAGCTCCTGCTCCCCCCCGGCTCTGCCAGAGCCACCAAAACCCACCCAGGGAACACGGATTCTGAGCATCTCCTCCAGGGCCGTCCGTCACCTCCACACGCTGGGATTTTGTGTTTTACTGATGTAAATGGTGCAGCCCCCGCAAATTACCCCCCCCCCCCGGCCCAGTATTTGAATTCTCCTCCTTTGTTTGCCTTCGCTGGCATCAGTCCCTCCCGCTCGGGAGCCCCCTCTGTTGTGCTTCACCCGCTGATCTCCTGGTTTATTTGTGTGTGCGGGCTGCACCCAGCAGTCCTTGGTGGCTCTTCCAGTGTCATCTCCGTTGCGACCTGACGTCATAAAACACACCTCGGCTCTCTCCTGCCCGAGCACTTGGAGCATCGTTCCGTATTTCTGCGTGTCTGGAACCCGCTGCCCGGCCGGGAGTCATCAGGTGGGGGCTGGGGGCTAGCAGGGTGGCACCGGTGACGGTCACGGCGATGGTAACGGTGATGGTGGTGATGATGGTGATGGTGGTGACGATGGTGATGGAGAGGTGCCCTGCCCCGAGCCCAGCACCCAGTTCCCAGGAAATCCCCCATGGAGCCGGGGGCAGGCGGGGGGATGTGTGTGTGTTTATGTGTCAGGGAGAGAGAGAAAAGGCAAATAAGAATAACTTTGACCTCAGAGGAGGGGAGCAGGTTTCTGAGGGCAGGACTTGCATGAGCTTTCCACATAGTCTGCAGAAGGACACGTCCTGGTCACCGAGGGGTGAGCGGTGAGCCAGGAAACAAAAGTAGATGCACAATCTTCCCTTATTTATAAGGACCAACAGCACTTGCACTTTATCAGAGAACCCCCCCATCCCTATGCATGCCAAGCACACCCAGGAGGGACAACTGCCAGAGGAAGGACAGGAGGGAAGGAAGGCCCGGAGCCGGGAATGCGGTGAATTACGAGGCAGGACCCTGGCACCCCCATGACTCGTGTAGTAAAGTGAAATGCACTGGGGTTGTTTCATTCCCTACCACTGATGAAAGCCAAAAAAAAAATAAAAAAGAAGTGAAAAGAGAAAGTCACATTTTAGTGGAACAGACCCATCGAGCAGATCTTTTCCACCAGGCAAGCGTGGGGTTTGCAGACCCCTTCCCTCCTCAGCTTTGCCACCTCCTCTCGCCCCGAGGTCCTTTGGCTGCGGCAGCCGCAGGTGATGGCTCCGACGGGCTCCTTCCACCCGGGAATTGCGTTCCGTTGGCTTGAGCCGGCCCGAAGGTTATTGAGCAATAACGGGGCAGGTTTTGCCAACGCTTGTGGCACCGCGTACTCGGAATCGGCCGGAGCCACTCGCCCGAGCAGCGGGGTCTCGCTCCTGTGCGGGGACAGAAGGGTCTTGGGCGCGTTTGGAGAATCAGTGATTTTTCTGTGGTCGATCAGCAGCCCAGCCCCTTTTCCAGCCCCAGAGCGTTGTGCGGGGGGAGCAGGAGATGTTCCACCCTGAAACACAGCCCCGAGTGCTGGTCGGCATCGTTTGCGTCACGATTAATTGAGCCGACGGAATGTGAGGTGGGGAACGTCCCTCGTGAACGTCCCGTGGGGGGGGTCACCTCGCTGCCGTGCCGGGGGGGTCGCGGGGTGTACGGTGAACCCAGGGGAGCAGCCCGGATGCGGCATCAGGCACCCACCACCGCCCGGCAAAACCCGATTTCCAGCGTGCCCTTTCCATGGGAAATCAGAGCTTTTTACTGTGTTTTGTTTCATTGCGGATCTGGCAGCTTGATTTAAAAAAAAAAAAAAAAAAAAAAAAAAGGTTTTGCTCTTTGCTTTGCGGTAAATCCCAGCCAGCTGCTGCCTGTTCCTTTTCGGTTCGTTTTACGGATTTCTTACCCCCTTGGTGGCCACTGAGGAGTGGGTCCCAGCTGCCGAAAGGCTGTCGTTCCCCCGGTGTGCAGCGGGGTGTCTGTGCGTTGCTTGTGGCTCTGTCTTGGAGAGAAAAAGGCTTGGGATGAGCCCATCTTGAGCTGGTTTGGGGCTGCTGGTGCGAGCCAGCGGGTTACAGCCCCTCGGGGGGCGGCAGGGGGGGGCGGTAGGGTTTGGGACTCAAACCCTTGATTTTTGCGAAGCGGAGTGTCCCCAAGGGTTGCCCGTCTCCCCACATCGCATCCTTTATCTTCACTCTGTCTTCCCGGCTGGGGAAAGGGGCAGCCCGGCGGGGCGGCGGGGCAGGGACCGTGACGGGGACGTGCCCCCCAGTCCCTCGCCCCCCGCGTCCCTCGGGAGGTCGGAGCAGCAGCAAAGCCAGGGCGGGAGAGCGTGCGGGGGCGGATCTCGGGTACCTCTTCTCCATTGGCAGCTTGTTGCGAAGGAAGGTAGTCCAGCTAAAACGGTAGTTAAATAGTAGATATTCTACATATATTATATATTTTGTAAAAAAAAAAAATAAAAAAAAATTAAAATAAAATAGAACAAAAATATATATATATATACTATCTCAGCCCACCCATTTCAGGATGAATGTGGTTGGAATTTTCATTCAACCAGGTATAAAATCTCTAAAGCGATTTTTTCAAAACCAGCAAGAAATCCCTCACCATTTCAGAAGTCCGTGGGTTTGGTCTCCAGATCTCATGTAACGCTTCTCACACATTTTTAAGAATTATTCTCAGCGTTTGTAGGTACATTTTTAATAGTGTCACGAGTGGAGATAATATTTACTTTGAGAAAAAGTATATGTTGCACAAAAATGTACACTAAGGGCACAGATTTCTGACCCAGATTCTTCTATTTTAGGTTCCGAGGGGTTTATTTTTTTGTTTGATAGGACATGTACAGTGAAGTTTACACTTTATTTTTATTTTGCCAAAAAAACGTTTTTCTAACATGAGACAGGCTTTTACTTTGTAACCGGTTTTACATCACTGAGTACTTCTTTTATTTTCCTGGGAAAATACCCTGCTCCCCGAGGCATCCGGGCACCTTCGCCTGCGATGCTCTCGCAGGCACCGGTGGATGCGGCCGTCGCCCTCCGGCATCGCGGTGTCCCCCATCCCGGCACGGCCGCGGGGTGACGGTGGGTACCGGGTGTCCCGGGGGGGGTCCGGCTCCCGCAGGGCCGCGCAGGCGAGAACTGTTTTTTCTTCCCGAGTGGTTTTTAATTTGTCTCTGTACTTGGAAGCTGTGTATTTGGAAGCACTGTAAATGCCGCCCTATACCGATTTCCCTGTGTATATTTAGTACTCTGATGTTGCTATTAAAACTGATATGAGAACCGCACAGCTGGCTGCGGACTGGCTTCCTCTGCGCGGTGGCCACGGGCCCTGAGGGGGGGACAGGGTTGTTTGGGGGGGGCTTGGGGGGGCGACCCCTTGGCAAGAAGGAGCCCAGGGGCTTCTCTGGAGAATGCTCCCTGGCTCCCCGGCTGCGCAGCCATCGGGCCAACAGCTGAGAGATGGCCCTGCCTGCATCCAGGGGAGAGGGTCTCACATATCCCATTGGGGTCTCACGCATCCCATTGGGGTCTCACGCATCTCGTCGGGGTCTCGCGCATCCTTTTGGGGTCTCGTGCATTCCCCTCGAGGTCTCGTGCATCCCAGGGAGAGGGTCTCGCACATCCTCTTGGGGTCTCACGCGTCCCCTCAGGGTCTTGCACATCCCATCAGGGTCTCGCACATCCCCTCGGGTCCCCACCACCCACCTCCCGACCCTGCGGCAGAGGTGGGAGCGCACAGGGTCCCCCGGCTCGCTCAGCATCACCTGGGGCTCTGGGGGGGACACCCGCATGTGCATGTTGGGACAAAGGGCTTGAAAGAGGGAAGCCCTTTAATAGGGTGGTTAGGGAGTTAATTAAACGTCACTAATGACATTTTAAATCAAGAGCTGTGCAATAAGGTAAGCAGGCATTATGGAATCCCTTAACCTGGATACGTCTTTTACATAAAGAGAAATCTTTGCTGTGAGCGATTTTCTATTAAAATGATATTTTCTTGTTTGCAAATTCACCCTGAAATGGGTGACGGTGGTTGACACTGGGGCTGTCTGTGCCCTGCCCTTGCACAGCCTCGCGCTGCCAGCTGGACAGACAGACAGACAGACAGCCGTGGGAACCCGGCACCGCACTGAGGGGGCTCTGGCCAGCAGCGGGGACAGCTTCAGAGCCCCCCGTGTCCGCGCCAGCCCTTCCCTGGGACACTGCGGGATGGCCTGGCTGCTGTTCTTCGAAACGCCATCTGACCTAGAAAAGGGGGAAAAAAAGCCTTTTTTCAGTGTCTGTGTCGTCTTTGAAGAGGGATGACCTGAGAAGACAGAGCGCGGCACAGCCGCCCGCTGCTCTCCTTTCCCGGCGGCGGCAGCAGCCCCCCCGCGGCGCCGGGACCCTCGGCAGCTCCCGGTGCCGGGCCAGCCGCCGGCAGCACGCTGAGATGGGGACCAGAGACGCTCCCCACCCCCAGCCCGGCCAAATCCTCCCCAAAATCTCTTCTGCAGGAGAATATATAGGAAAATAGGGAGGGGCAAAGTGAGATGCTCTTCATTTTAAGGCCAAATCGCCAGCTTAAATCACCGTGACAATGTGTACAAGCCAAGAGGATGCGAGTGGCCCCGAAGCTGCATCCATCAGCCAGAGCGCCCTGTTCGCTTCCAGATACAAGTGGGATTTCAGGGCGTGAAATACAGCGTTGGGATCTCATTGCTTTCCCTGTTATTTATCACAGCCGGAGTCCTACTCGCCAGCTTGAATTGTTGCGAGTGTTGCTGCTGGGAGGGCGAAGGAGAAATATTGTGCTGAGCCGGGCAGCGTGGGAGAGGGGACACGGGGGAGCGGAGCGGCTCGGGAGGGAGGGAGGGTGGGTTCTGCCCGGATTCGCACGACTTCTTGTGCTCCGTGAAAAAAAAAACCACCCCATTGCTGCAGGAGCTGCTGCCCAGCCCGGCCAGCTCAGCTTTCTGCATTGCAGCCAAAGGGCAGGATGAGCCAAAACGGTGTCCCCGCAGAGCCAGCCCCGCAGATCCGGCCGTCCCTGTCCCCCTCTGGCACCCGGAGCCAGGAGCATCCCCTCCCGCTGCCCACCCACCCCGCGGTGGGGATCGGGGCAGAGCCACGCTGTGCCGTGCCCAGGGGTGAACGGTGCCTCCAGCCGTCCCCGGGGCTCGGGGGGGTCCTTGGCTGGGGTACCGTCCCCTTCTCAGCACCGGAGGCTGCCGTCTCTGCATCCCTTGGGGGCTGCCTCGGCCCCGCAGCGCGGCGAGACTGAGAAACGAGGCTGGAAACAAAGCAGGAGCGCGCTGATGCCGCAGCGCACAGTTCTGGTAAAAAGTAGGACTAAGCATTATCCGAGTTTAATTATTATAATTATACCGGGGCAAAGTAATTGCTGGAGATATTTTAAGCATCAATCAACATGCTAATTTGAAAAACGAAGCCCTGATTTATCCAGGGCTAGGTAGTAACCAACAACATGCAACAATGCTGCCTGCAGAAAGAGGAGCCCACCAGGAAAGAGGTTTTAAGCCGGTCCTGTCTTATTCGCCAACAGGGATTTGGGAGGGGGCAGGAGGGGGTGAGACGAGAAGGGGGAAGGTAGAAAGGGGTCCCCTGGCCATGGGGAACCCATCAAGATGTGTGCGAGGAGCCAGGCTCCCGGCGCCAGGCTGGGCTGCAGGAGGAGCATCGGCTTCGGGAAGAGGATGTGGTGACCCCATCTCGGGGTGGCTTTGAGGAAGATTGGCTGGGGCTGGATGATTTAGGGATGCTGAAATCATTTAAGCTTGTTATTGTGGTTTCTATGGCTCTCTGGCTGGATGTAACAAATTGTCTGCATCATTTTCCAGATGGATCATTCTTAAATCATCCAGGACAGGCTTCAGGGCTCAGCACTGAAGCAGCAGAAGGCCCTTCAGTTCAATAAATGCTGGAAATGTGCTGTATTGAGTGCTATTTCTTATTAAAAGTTTAAGTACATCATCCGAGATGATGGGTCTCACAGCCAAGATCTCCATGCTTTGCACCCTTTCCAAGTGCCATTAGTTCCCGTGGGGATGGGGGACAGGGACGGGGCCATGCGTGGGTGCCCGTGGCCGGAGGCAGGACGGGGAGGGACGCTGGCGGATGAGCTCAGATGACCCCTCCTTGGACGGGTACCAGACCCCGGCGTGTGTCCAGCTCCCGGCGGGTGGTGTGGCCCAAATGTGTCTGGACTTGGGGCTGAAAAAAACCCTTTTATTGCAATTTGAATTATTCGATTCATCAAAAAGTTCCATTGTGAAACGAAAGGGGTTTATTTACTGCTGTTACCGGTTGCTGAGGCAGACCATGGGTCACCACCCCGGCCACCGGCAGCAGCCCTGCGGCGGGGCTCGCATCTCGGCATTTGGCCACGGACCTGCGTGCCCAATAAACGACAAGCGCTGAGAGAGCATTTTATTACTGCCAGGCAATTTGTGCTAATAAGCAGTTTAAGCAGCAAAGCCTCTCAGCAGAGAGATGAATTATGGCAGGAGGGCGCTGCAAAGGAAGAGCCCCGAGGATGCTGCAGTGAAGGAGACCTGCATGGAAAGTGCTGGCGCAGCTGCAGTGGGGTTGGTCTGTGGTGGGATCAGTCCATGGTGGGGTCAGCCCATAGTTGGGGTCAGCCCATGGTGGGGTCAGCCCGTGGTTGGGGTCAGTCCATGGTTGGGGTCAGCCCATGGTTCTCCTCCGCCTGCCCACCTGGGATGGGGACCACAGAGGCTGCCCACATTCTGCGCTGGGGACCCACTCCCCGATGGGACTCGTGTCTTCTCCTGAAGACTCAGGAAGCACGTACGGATGCGATTTGCGGGATTCAAATGCCAGGCTGGTGTTAGATCTAATCTTGGGTTTTATTGACGCTGATATGACCTGAGCCCTGAGACTCCGGGACCTGCTCAGCTCTGCCAGGAGTGACATGTCTATATGTTTTTAATAAACTTACCAGAATGAAATCCTCGCTGCTCCTGTAGCTCTGTTCATCCTCCGAGCATGATATTAACTGAAAACTCACATTTATCTTAGTTCCTTGTCAGGCCAAAACGGGGACGGAGTTTCTGCGGGGTTATTATTATCTTTCCCTTGCAGATTTTCAAGCGTGAATAAGTGATGTGACTGGAGCAGAGGATGGGAGGCAGGAGCTGGTGGCAGGCGTTCTGGGAGCCCCCTCCTCGCCTCTGCCATGACAAGGACCAGCAGGACCAGCTCGAGAGATGTGATAGCAAAAGCCCTGGTGGGACCTGGGGGCTCGGCAAGGCACCGTCCCCCGCAGCATCCTCTCAGGTGTGGTATTTATTGACCTGTCAAAGGGCTTAGACATGGCTGACCGCGCTTCCCCCTGCAGCAATCGATTTCCGTCGGCTTAGATCAGGGAACAGTTGATTTCTTTGCCTGATACTCACTCTGGCCTTCGACAGCGCCAGTGGTTTCAAATACATCACCGGGTTTCACTGCCCGGGGAGCATCGCCCGGTGTTTCCGGTGGGCAACACGAGCACCTATGGCCCAAGTATGGCCTTGGGGCTTTACTTTCCCAGAAAAAGCCGTAGTTCAGCAGTGCTCATTCACCCTCTGGGCGCCACCGAGGATTTCCCAGTTCTCTGCTAACCCACAGGCCCGCTCTGTTCATGGTGGTGATGGTGGGGGGGGGCAACCCTCATCCCATTTTTGCCTGAAAAGTCGGATCCTCTCCATGACAGTTCAACGCTTTCCTCTGTGTCCCCTCTCTCCAAACTCGCTGGCCCCGTGATGGGGCAGATCTGGAGCTGCTGCAAGGGACACAACCCCTTTGGTCTCCATCCAGCATCCCCCGGATGTGGGGATTCAGGGCTCAGCATCCTGGTCCAGGGCTGGCCAGGTGTCCCGATCACCCGGTGATACAGGACCCCGACTGCCATCCTCCCCGGGCATGTGTTTCCTGTTTCCAGCACATCTCTCTCCACTTCTCCACGTTTAAAAGGCTGGCCGGCACTTTGCCCTGCGTCTATAAAAAGCACAGCTTGACATTTGTTTTTCCCTATCTATTTCTCATTCGTGTTTTCCTTCTCCTTGCTGCAGACTCCGTGCTGACATCCAGACCGACAGCTCTACACAGAGCGGTGGATGGCAGCCAGCGCCATCTATAAAACGGTTTTGTGGAGCCATGAGAAGAGCAATATCCATGTAACAGTCCATAAACCTGTACATGGAAGCAATTAGCCATGAGCACAGTCCCTGGGACAGAAAAGCCCCACGTTCACCAATTTGCTTTCAATCAGCCCAGAGAGATGCTCAGCTGGGAACCATCCTGCAGCCGGTGACACCCATGGCTGCTGCTGCTGCTGCTTTGGGCTGGTATATGTGCACTGTTAGTCTCCTGGGGTTTTGGAAGGCAGGAGCCCTCAAACTGTGGCCTCCTGGGCAGAGAAATGGGGACACTGGGGCTTTTCTGTGGCCGTATGTCACCCATCACCCCGGGCAGGAGCTGGCTCGTGCGTGCTCAGAGGCGCTACCCTTATCTCACCAACACCTTTGCACGTCAAGTGGAGCGTGTTGCTGAAAAACAGGAGCCAGGGCTAATATTTAAAATGCAAATAAAACGTTTTTCCTCGGGGTTGGCTGGTTTTAGTGCTGTCTGGCTGCAAACCATTGACTGGGGCAGAGCAGCGACCGCCTGTACTGAGCTGTTTACCCCTCCCAGGGTCTCCTCCGCCCCGGGGGTGGCTCAGCGGGGTACGGGGGAAGAAGCAGCCAAGAGACCCCAAAAACCCTCTCCTGAGCCTGCATCCCTGCTCAGTGCCGGGACCTTGTGCCTGGGAGACTGGGAGCAAGCTGTTGGGAGCAGACCCTGGCTGGGGACATGACATGCTGGCAGGGACAAAGCCCGGTGACAGCTGAGTGACACCAAGCAGCCCAGGAGCATCCTTTCTCCGGGGGCTGGGAAGAGCCAGCCAGAAGCGCTCAGCACATGGAACGAGCACACGCGGTGATGGGACAAAAGGCTCAGAAGATGCTGCGCTCGCTGGAGACTGTCCGAGTGCGGTTCCGACCTTCGGAATTGATGTGGAAGGGTTTCCTGGCCAAGCACAGCCTCATGTCACGCTGGGGCTACAAAAGTGGAGTGTCAGCTTGAGCTAGGTTTGAGGGCTGCGAAGAAAGGAAAGAAAAGAAGAAGTCAAGGTTCACAAAAGCTCCATGAAATTCCTCCCCAGAGCCCAGCTGAGGCTCCCTGCGAGGGAGCTGAGCGGGGGAACGCAGCGTCCCCGGCAGCGGCAGGGCCAGCATCGCGATTCCAGGGGAGGGAGGAACTAGAGGCTGCGTTTTCCAGACTTCTCTTCAAGAGAAAAGGGAAAGGAGTTAGAGAAAGGAGGCGAGGCATCGGTTGGCTGCGGCAGGAATGGTACCAAATGGACACTTCTCGACTTAAGCAAAGTTTGGAAGAGCTATTAAAGCAGGGGATCAGTGAAGGGGGAAATTGAAACGTTAGGGGCTGGAACGGAAAATTAGGCACAGATAATGGCACAATAGCGCTGGGGCTTAAAGCACCCTCCAATAATTTGTTGTGAAGAGCTGTAAAACGCTCCCATGTGAGATCGCCTGTACCCAGGCACCCAGCAAGCAAAATCCCCGAGGCAGCGGCGTGACAGGCACGGCTGCCCCCGGCGCCACTGATCAGCGGGATAAAGCCCAGGGATGAAGAAGGGGCCGGAGACGCTTGAGTGACGCATCAGCAGCAAGACCCGGGGGGAGCAGATTTCCACAGCCCCTTCACAAAAGGCAGCGGGAGGTGGTTTGGCCATCCCAGGGTCTCCAGGTTCTGCTCCTCTTGCCCGGAGGGGATGGGGCCAGTGGGTACCTGCAGGCTGGCACCGTGCTCAGCACCGCGGCGACAGCGGGGATCAGGCTCTGCCTGGGAAGGCGAGCGATTGGGCTGGGGGGAGGATGAGAAGGTGCTTTGAAATTAGTCAGAATCAAATGCCTTTTGATCTAAAGAGGATTTGGAGTGGAGCCAGGCGTGCTCATCCCCCCCCCAGTACGTTCCCTGCCAGCAGCGGCTAGCATGGCCAGCGCTCCCTTCTCCCCCCGGCGCTTGCCCCTGGGCGCTGTGGCTGCCCCAGCCCGGGGCTCCTCCATCAGCAATGGGTCCCAGAGCCCCAGCTCCGCCAGTGTTTGCAAGCCCATGGCTACTTGTGGTGGGTGCTCCCCGTATTATGTGATCTCTGTGTTTGTAGCCCTGGACCCAGCTGGAAAGTGGAGTCAATCACTCCTGCAGCCCAAGGGGGGGTTACACCCTCTGTCAGAGCTCTCCCATCACACTCAACCGCGCGTGGAGCATGGAGGTTAACACAGAAAGCTGTGGCAGAGCTGGTCCCTGGCTCTCAGGGGCTGTGGGAAGCCAAGGGAAATGGTGAATATAACACACGTAATGTGCCAGAGGCCGAGCACAGCACGTGGGAGCCGGACGGATGGACAGAGCAACCACGTGCGGTGGGGTGGGAATGGCAGCGGGGCTGGGCAGCGAGCCCATCCGTCACACAGGTGGGCAAGCAGGGGCTTTGCCATGGCTACTAGGGCTTGAAACACCATTTGCTCCACAGAGCGAGAAAATCCCTGCAAAGGAAGTTGGCTACAGCCAGCCGTGCCGCAGCCAGAGCAGGGCTCTCTGTAGCAGGGCTCTCGCAGCCCAGGTCCGGGTGGGGGGCTGGGGGGCCACCAGTGCCCAGGACACAACCATCTCAGAAGGAGAAGCTCCCGCTGACAGCCCGTGGTGCTGGGCAGAGCTGGTGCCCACAGTCCCCCCGGCTGGGCTGGGGGCCGAGCCAGCCCCTTCCACAGGGGGGCAGTGGGGCAGGCAGGCAGCTGCCCGGGGGGCGGGGGCTTCCCAGATTGATTGGGGCTGGGGGAGAGGTTATTTAACAGGCAGGTGAGGAGCCAGAGCTGCCTGGAGCTCGTTCCCTGCTCATTACCCCTGGGAGCCTGCTGGCAGCTCGTCCCAGCAGGTACGTGGGGGCTCGGGGGTGGGGGGCAATTGCCCATTTCCAAAGGCTGGTATTGCCCACTCTTCCCTCTAGCCCTCCGGCTCGTGGGAATAAGCCTGGCTTAGGGAGATGTGCTAATCTGGCAGTTGCTATGAGACCCACTCGGTGGTTTTGATGCAGCGTGGAGGCAGGTGACTCATTAAGAGGAATGTTGTGTTTTCTGGCACCATTTGAGGAGCTGCAGAGGTTTCCCGGCAGTCGGGGGGATGCCAGCGCTGAGGGTCCCAGCTGCCCCTCTGCAGTGAGGGCATGCACCCCTCGGGGGGGCCGGGACCTTCTCCCCATCCTGATCTCTCTTTCCTTTGTGGCTTTACAGCCTGTCGACCTCCAGCAACTGCCCACTGCTTATGGGAGAACATTTCCCAGGGTTAATTCTGAGGAAGCGAGAGCTTAATATGCGCTTGGCTCTTAATTGCGGCTCGGGCTGTGCCAGCAGAGCCTGGGCTGCAGCCTGGTGGCTCCCACTCTCCATCCATCCCACTCTCCATCCATCCCCACGGCTCCTCTGCCGGCCCAGCGTGATGGGAGCTGGCAGGGAGAGCCAGCGTGGCCGTGTGCGACGCACCGCAGGGACACTGGGGTGAGGGGACACTGTGTCCCCCAGCAGCGGGAGCTGGGGCAGGGTGGGGGTCTCTTCCCGGGGTGCGGATCCCGGCTCCTCCCTCGCAGCCTTGGCTTTTTCCGGGTCAGGATTGGTCCCGGCAGGGGCTGCGGCGCTCGCACCACGTGCAGTAACGAACGGGACCGGCGGAAGGAACCAGCGCAGCAGAAATTTTTAATTATGTATTTGACACTAGTATTCTCAGTCTGAGCTCACGCAACGTTGGTTAGTTACCTCAGCTAATTAGAAATTTTACAGATGGATAAAAAAGTTTATAAAGCACTGAAAAAGGGCAGGGCATTTGAGATGGTGACGGTCTCTCCCTCCATTTGTTCTGGGGAAGTGAAGGGCTTCGGAGGAGCCGAACCCCAGTTCCCGCTGCCCCCCGGGAGGGTTTTGCTGCTGGATGCAGACCCGCTCCCCCCACTGTGAGGGGTAAGAGCTGGTGGAACAGCCCGGCCAGGCCCGGGAGTCCCCTCAGGGGACGTTAAATGAAGCATAATCTAGTGGTAATTCACAGTCACGTTAAATGTGATGGATGGGCCCCAGAGGTGGGGACAGGGCAGTCACTTGGCAGCTGTGATTTAAGAGCGGTCCAAGGCCAGCGGATGGTCGATTTGGAGGGCTCGTTGCGTGGGTCCCCCGGCTCTTATCGACACACCCGAAGCTTTCATTCAGGTTTTGTTAATAAGGTTGGTTTTTTTTTTTTTCCTTCCTTCCTGGCATCCTTTTATCGAAGTCTGATGGAGCAGAGGTTCAGGGAGGATATTAATACTCACCTTGACGTTATCAGCGTGTTGGAGAAATGGACGTTTGCCCCTTTGCCGCCCGGGAAGCGCATCCCGGTGAGCGCTGGCCCCTGGGGATGCCGAGCCGGCTGTGCCTGCGGTGCTGCTCTGCCGAGGGCTTCCCATGGCAGTCACACATCAGTTTGCGGCATTTCAGTCCTTGGGGGAAGAGGGATTCAAGGAGGGAAACATTAAAATAATATCTCTTGTGAAGGAGTGTAATGGCACAGGCTGTTATTTACATTTGAAGGATCAGCTTGGCGCTGCGTGCGGGGTGCGTGAGGAATAAAACTGATGGATGGTGCTCTTTGCTGTGGATGAGGCTCATGCTGGAGGCTGCTCCCGTGGCCCAGCAGCCCAGGATGCTTCTCGCCAGGGCTGGGACCCGGGGGCAAACACCCCCAATTCCCCCCAGCCACTGGAGTTTCGGCCCCATTTGAGCCCAGAGCTGCCCAACCCACATGATTTTCGGATTTGGTGCCATTAATACACAGAAACTGTCACCAAGGATGAAGGTTTGGAAATGGCTGGTGGCTCACGCAGATGCTGAAGTCTCCTCTGAGGCTTCCCAGCCTTGCAAATGGAATAGAAGTGTTTCTTCCTGAAGTATTTGAAATCAGTTTTATTTATGTAATCTGACAAGTTATTATGCACAGTCCGTATCCGACTTCATGATTTATGGGAAAGATCCTCAAATCTATATTTAAAATTACTATTAAACAGAATTTTTTGCCTCTTCAGCTGAGATAGAAGCACCATTAACAGTTGTTGCCCTAGAGCTCAAGTACTTCATTAGTTTAGGAAAATTAATTTTTTTCCATTAAATCTTCCTAGGATTCTGATGCTATATTTGCTTGTAAACTTTCAAGAATAAAGAAAAACTCTTCTGCTAGTTGTGATCTTTGGTTTCCTCCTGTCTGCGAGGCCTCGGGTAGGTGCAACCCGTGGCTGCATCGTTTGGCTCTGGGTTGAGCACCAGGAAACACCGCTGCTGTTTGAGGGGGGAAGGAAAATCACCACCTGATTTAGAGAAGCTCATCTAGTCCTGCTTCTTGTTTAGAGTATTGTGACACTCTTTCAAGGGGTTACTGAAAAAGTTGGAATTTCTATGTCTAGACTCCTAATTGGGTCTAAAAAGCCTTCGAAACCCAAGGTGCCAGTCGTGCCCGTTACCAACTCTCTTCACAAGCAGCAAAAAGGAGGCAGCTTCCAACCTGGGCAGAGGAGGAGCGGAGCGGGGTGTCCTGTCCTTGGGGAGAGGGGGCTGGGGGGCAGAGATGTCACGCCTGGGGCTGTGATGTCCCATCTCTGCAGTGAGGGGTTATGCAGGATGCTCTGCAGAGAGTCAGGAGGTCAGTTCCGGTACCTAAAACTGATGGTCCACAAGGAAAGATGATGGTGCCATAGGATGAGGGTGAGGTTCCTGCCTCCGGGTCGTGCTTAAATATCCATCTCTTCTACGCACAGCTCAAACGAAACTCATTTTGTCCAAGCTGGGAGCTGATTGAGGCGGCAGATGGGACCTTGTCACCGACCAGCCCATCGCTGGCAGCGGGTCACGGCGTTTGCATGGTGCCCAGGTGGTAGGAGATGCTCCAGGACCACCTTGGAAGTTCATGGTGCTCCTCTTCTCCACCCGTCTCTGCTCAAATCCTGCAAGAGAGGTGGCTTTTCAAGTGAAGATTAATCTGAATTAATTTGGTTTTCTCTTCATGAGCCCAGAGGAAATGCCAAAGACTCTTCTCATGTACAGCTACTTCTGGCAGGTTCGAGATCTCGTTAGAAGACACGTTACTGTTTTCATGCTCCTCCAGCTTTGTAACAAAAGAGCCGATAACGATCATGCATATATACATAAGTGTATTATTCCTGGCCTGGAATATTAATTTATATTGAATTCTATCACATTTTCTTACATCTTTCTAGTTTAACTTTTTTCTTCTCCTGCTTGGACGTTATTCTTACATTTTGATTCAGGAGCTGAGGGAGATGGGGTGCGGGTCTCCTTCCGATGCTTCTGTCTCTCCCAAGGATGCCTCTGGTGTTTTATTTGGAATCACATAAGGATTGCAGAGGTGAGGACCTCTGAGCAGGGAGGCAATGGCTGTGTTCTGGAGCAGCGGGATTTGTGGAGATATTCAGTGCTTCGTGGACAGCAGAGTAAATTTCCCTTTAATAGAGCCTTAAATATTCACTCGCAATATTTACATAAGCATTGTAACAGCTGCAGAGGAGTCATTAAGGACTACTTACAGAGATAATCCCGATTTTAAAATTCCTTTAATGTGCATTTCCAGGGAGATTACAGCCACATCTATCTGGTCAATAAACCGCACGTGCCCTTCAGCAGGGCTTGTGGGCAGAGCGGGGAGGCGATCGAAAATAACTGGGCAAAACGATGGGGATTAAGCTGGGTTTGTTTCTGGCTTAGTTTGCAGCCCGATGCCGTTGCGAAGGGATATCATGTGGGCTAATTAGGTGCCGCGACTGAGAAATCAAATGCACAACTGATAAAATCAATCGGTGCCCCTGATAAAAAGGTTTCCCTCACCCAGTTGGTTCTGCTGGAGTTATTTCTGCTGGAGAAGAAATGTAGGGTTTCCCCTCTTCCTTAACCAATGCCATGAGGCATTTCCCAGTTGTGACACTTCAACTACATGAGTCAGGGCTGCCATTGGGGTGAGTTATTGATCATTAGGTGTTTCTGGGGCCGTTTTGTTATGGTTTATTTGCTTTCCAAGTTTATAACCTTCCTCAGCATCGTCTCCGGGCAAGCGCAGGTGTTGCCTGTTTCCCATCACAGCACCGAGTTCTGCCAAAGCCCCTTGGCTGGGCTGCAGCGGCTGCTATTTCTATGTTATTTCTACTTTCTATACATCTTATGTATGAAGTTTAATCTCCTTTCAGAGCCTTGCTTGTGCAAGTGGCTTTCTCCGTGGCTGCTCCCTGTAGAGCCTGGTTCCCATCTAAGAGGGGGTGGAGACTGAATTGCCAAGCGCCTTCTCACAAACTCAGCAATAGCGGGGTATTTAATGCAAGTTAAACAAAATGTGAAAGACTGGAAGATCCTGACTCCTTCCCCTCCTTCAACATTTCGGCTGGCCGTGTGCAGAGAGACACTAATTTGAGCTGGCAGCAATTCATGTTCACTTTTCAGGACAACAAGGCATCAGAGAATAGGCAGGAGCGGAGCGCGGCTGAGGAGTAGCTGAGAGGCAGCGGGAGGGATGCGCGGGGAGCGGCTCACAATGGATTCAAATGGGGAGAAAAAAAAAAAGGAAAAATCAGGCTGCCAGACTCTATCTAGCAGCGCTCCTGGGCTCGGAAATGCTTTTTTGTGAGGTTTTGCTTTTCGTTTTCCTGGAGGGATGGCTTGACTGGGGGGTGAGGAGGGGCAGGAGTCAGGGGCAGAGGTGGGCGAGGGGCAGCGTCTCCTCCGCAGCCCCTTCCTCGTGCAGCGGCCGAACACAGCAGAGAGCACGGGCTGCTTGCAGACCCCACGTGCAATCGCTGGCAGAGCTGGCAGTAGCCGCACGGACCTTTTTTCCCCTTCCCTTAATCTGACAAAACAGGAAAAATTCATTTGGAATCATGAAGAGATAATAAATATGGATCGTGTTGCTTTACGAGTTTCCTGCACGGAGCAGCACTTTAAGCACTGTAAAGTGCCGCTGAATGTAATGGGAGAACAATTCTGGGTTGAACTGAATGCGTAATTGCCTTTCCTTTCCCTTTCTGTCCTCTCCTTTCTTCCCTGGTCCTGGTAAAGCCAGGACCCTTCCCTGCTGAGGTCGGTGGCCCGCTCAACACCGGCTGTGGCCCAGCAAAGCGGGCTGGTGGACAAGGAATTGCTATTTCAGGGGGTCACTCTGCAAATCGGGGCACGGGTGGCATGTCCTAGTGCAGATCCGTGATGAGGTGCAGGTTTCCCAGCCGCACATCCTTCCCTCTGCGGGCGGCAGGGGATGGGAGCAGCCCTCGGGGTGGGCTGGGGAGCAGGATGGGTGCCACGGTTGGGAGCTGTGTAAGAGGCACCGACACTCATCGGTTTAACGCCCTGTCGTCCTTCCAGCCCACACGCAGCCTGTTGTGCGAGCGCCGCACTCACCCACCCGCCCTCCGTGGGAACTGCTGGCCCTGGGGGCTTGCCAGAGCAATGGCAATCCCAATTTATCTTCATTCCTTGACTCCAAGCCTCAGAATCCGGAATCTCATCCATATGACAGACGAGCTGGGATGCTGTAGGCTTTCCTGGCTGCCAGCCCACGGTCCCTCGAGCGAGGGACCACTTGCCGGGGAAGGTGGCGACGGACCAGCCTCGCTGTTCCCGCAGCGCCAGCGCGTTCCCCATCAATTATTCATGGGTCGCAGCAGAGCCCAGCTTTGCCTTTCCATCGAAACCCTCATCCTGCAGGACTTGCACTTCTCCTGGTTATAAATATTTGATTGTGGCTGGGGTTTCGGTACGCTATGAGCTGCGGGGTAGTCACCCCCCCGTTCCCGTGCGATGCTCCCCACGGGGCTGGGTTGAGGCAGTCGGGGCCGGAGCTCGGCCCCAGCCACTCACCTGAAATGATTACTTGGCATTTTACACAGCGGCTTAGACCCAAATCTGCCCAGTGAGAGTGATTTCAATAGCTCTGCCCTGCCTCTGCATCCACAGAAGTTTACAGCAATAAACTGTTGGGCGCTGGAGCCGATTGGAAACGGGTTCACTGCTTCACCGAGCCAGCAGCACTTCGTTTGAAACCTCTCCAGCCCGGTGACCTCCTCCTGCCTCCCCGGCCAGGGTCTGGGCCTGGCACGCTGCCCTGCAGCGAGGGACTCGCTTTGGAACCAGCCCGGATTCAGGAAAATATATGCTTTTCCTACCCAGAGAAGGCTGGGTTTCTTTCTGCTTCAGTCTGTGCCCCAGCAAGCTCTGGTTCCCACCGGTGATGCCCCAGCGCTGCTGCCCGCTGTCGGCAGCTCCCTGGGCTCTGGGGGAAAAGCTTTTGTCCAGGAGGTTGCTCCCTGGAGCTGGTCCTGCTGATGGGGGCAGAAACCGGCCCGGGGGGTGCCTCAGAGATGCTGTGTGGGGCTGGGGAGGAGGATGCTGTGCGCAGGGGCAGATGGACATCAGGGTCTGGGTCTGTTCATGGGGTCCGGGAGGGGTCCAGTTGTCGTGTCCTCTGCTGGACCGTGTCCTCTGCTGGACCGTGTCCTCTGCTGGACCGTGTCCTCTGCTCCGAGATGCTTGCTGCAGGCAGAGGAAGGGCAGCGGGACATCCAGCAGCTTTCCCATGGCCCGCTGCAGAGATTTGCTTGTTTTCAAGAGCCCAGCTCTCAAGCCCCTGAGTCTGCTTCCCTCCAAGCCTAATTTTCATCCCTGGTGTAAGCAAACAGCGCTCCATAGAAACTGCGTTTTTCTTGGGCTGTCAAATATTGTTTTGCCTCTGCTCCCGGAGGAGACAAATGAAATATTTCAAAGTAAACACTTGGGAATAGGTGTAGGGGAGAGGAAGCGGGACCCTCAGGATATTCTCCCTCTCTGCCAAGACTATACACGCTCCTTTTAATTTCAAGTGGTATTTATAGCTCCTTCCTCCCTTTCCAATTATCACCATGAGAAGGCAATGGATAGACGATTCTATGATTCTATGAAAGGAAGGGGAAAGCAGGAGGGAAGCGGCTCTGAAGTCCAGGGACAGGAGCTGGCTCTGCCTGGTGTTTCCTCCCCGACCACCGCGGTCCCACCGGCACATTCCGGAGGCTGGACCCTGTGCCACAGCCCGGCCAGGGGAGGCATCGCTACCTGCCCCCCTGCGAGCCAGAGGCAGTTGGGGAGGCAGGGGGGGAAGGGGTGGGGAACCAAAAGCCAGAAAACAAGCTGCAATTTCAACTGGTAATTTTATTTGGTATGTAATAGCTGGAGCAATAATTGTATTTGTGGAGCTGAAAAGTGAAAGGAGATAAATGGTTTAATTTGAATCAATATTAATTTTATGCAATTTAACTTTTTATCACAGCAAATACAATTATCGTACTTGGGATCCATCAAGAAAGAAAGAAGTCTTTTTAGCTCAGAAAACGCTTTAGCTAACTAGGCAGGGCCTCGGCAGGCTGAGAGGATTGTTTATCGTCTCAACCGTGAGGGGCTGCACGTTCCTGCTGTGGAGGAGCCGGTCCCCGCGGGCTGGGAAAGCGGGGCTGGGCAAAGGACCCCAGTGCCTCACTGCCTCCGCTTCCCTGGCACTTCAGCCCACCCTAATAAGGGAAATGCCTTAAATTAAGGAATTAGGCCTCTAGCATTCACTAAGAAATACGAAGCAGGAATCCACACCCCTTGTCATCTTTCTGAATGACATCCAGGCAAGGAGTAATTAAACCGCTGCGGGCTGAGATGCAAACAAGGCTGTTTCTCATCTTCCTCCTGGCCAGGACTGGGGCAGGAGCACCCAAAGCTTTTGCCCCCGGGGCTGCGTGGGTCAGGGATGCCCATCGCACACCTCACCGCAGCAGCCACAGATAATAAACGGCTTTTTAGCGACGGCATCCCATATCTGTGCTCGGTTTGAGCAGCTTTCACAGCTGAGCTGCGTTCCCCTGGGAGCATGGGGCAGAGGTGCCCAGTGGGGTCTGTGCTGCCCATCTCCTGCCCGTGGGGTCTGTCGGAGCGGGGCTGGGGGGGTCTGGCGTGGGGGCTGGGGGATGCCACCCGCCGGCATCGTGGCTGTGGCCCAGCACTGGCTGTCAGTGCGAGCGGGCAGGAGATGTGGGATGTGTTTCTGGTTACACACAAATGAACAACGTTTGTGAATCATGTAACTGGAACCCGACAGAGCACTGCGGCCCCGCCACGAGCCATCATGTCTTGCAATCACCTTTTAGAAATATCAGAAAGCTGCTTTGGACAAAAATGATCTTTTCCCTTACAAGCCAAAGCTACATGCTGCCTTTTTTTTTTTTTTTTTTTTTCTTTTTTGAGTTTAAATCCATGGGAAGGTCACCAAAACAGTTCTGCGCTTGGCTGCAGCAGTGCCCCAGTGCTGTGCTGGTCCCAGCATGGTCTTCCCATGGGATGTAGGGGATGGGGGGGGGGGGAGGCCTGGCAATGTGTCCTTGGTGCATCCTCAGGGACCAGTTGTCTCGATTTGCAGTGGGAGCCCGATTCATACCGCCCTCCTGCTCCTCCCCACATCTGTCCTGGGGAACTTGGGTTAACAAACCCGGCCGCGATGCGAAGTGTCGGTGTCCTTAAAAACCGTCAGTGTAACCTGTTTTAAAGCGAGTCCTCACAGGCATCTGTTTTATCTCTTTCTCAAGTGTCTCTCCTCAAGCCCCGCTCCAGTCGAGGGGCTGCGTCACTAATGCACAGCCATTAATTGGGAAATGCTGGTACCGTCTCGTATACACCAAGGACAGCTTCTTGAACAATCATCACTGCAAAGTATTAAACACAGCATTTATCTTTCTGAAAATTGGTACAGGCTTTGAACATTGATTTTTACCTTAGGGCTAACGTGTTACTTTGGGGAAATGGCTGTAGAATAAAGGATGTTTTGATCTGTTTTGCTTTAACCTTTTTAAATACTTCTCAAGCACAAGTGCTGACTGCTCGTTCATTACCCGCTTTTGATCGCCTGCAACATTTGGAGGGGGAGAGGGGGGCAGATCAGAGGGACGGAGCGGTTATTGCTGCCGACAGCAGCCCGTGGGCACTGGCTGCAGCACAACGTGGCTCCCGCCTGCGCTGGGACCGTGCCGCGGGGACGGGCACCGGGAAGATGCTCAGCCGGTGGCCGGCGGGACCAGCTGCAGCACAGTGTGGCTTGTCACCTGGGCACTGCTCTTCGTGCTGACTTGGGGTTTATCTCCATAATTCCGGGTAGCCAGAAGCTTGGCCCATCACTCCGCTCCCTCAGTGCCCCCTGCAAAAAGAGATGTGCCAACCCGGGGATGCTCGCTGCGGGTTTGGGGTGAGCCAGGTACGAGCATCACCCTGTCCCCCAGCACACCTGGGACATGGCTGGGGCCGTGTCCGCATCCCAAAGCCCTGCCAGTGCAGAGCCTGGGGGTGAGGGGAGTCCAGAATCCACAAAGTTGGAAGAAAAGCCCCCCTTTTGGGGCTTTGCGGAGCAGCAGCAGGACAGCAAGAATAACGCATTCTTTTCGCACGAGCCTGGGGGAGCTCTGTCTCTGCTACTTCCTTCTGAGAACCAAAGAAAAACCTACCAGAGACAGATGTCCGAATTTTAAGGTCATTTTTTTTCCCTTTTCTATGGTAATGTATTAGCTGAGCAGAAGCAATCCTCAGTAAGTGCCTTAGGACAGAAGAGCTGTTTTTTCAGGAATTGGCTTTGAGACACTATCTTTCACTTAAAGTGCAATAAATAAATATACTTTCTTCTTCAAAAAACATGGGGAAGCTATGCCATGAATCTTCCAGAAAGTTAGAAGACCTTTGAAGCATTCAGTTTTAGACGTAATCAGTCATGTTATCCATTTAAAAAGCAAGCAAACTGGGAAACCAAACTGCAAACCTCCCTGTAATGTGCAGAAGTTTTGGAGAGCTCCATTTTTCAGGGTGACGGATGCCTGAGCGGGGCCCAGCCTCTTGCTGAGATCTGCATAAAGATTGCATTATGGTAAAATTTATGATTTTGGAAGATGTCTTTTGCACGCTCTACTAAATTCCTCGTGTCTGATGCCACCTCCTTATCAGTGCCAGGCAGGTATTGTACGACACCGACGCTCCGAGACGTGAACTGAGGGGAAGGAGCTGCTCCCTACAACCCCCTGAAAGGAGGGTGTAGCCGGGGGGGGGTCGGTCTCTTCTCCCAAGGAACAGGCGATGGGACAAGAAGAAACAGCCTCAAGTTGTGCCAGGGGAGGTTTAGGATGGAGATTGGGAAAAATTTCTCCACCAAAAGGGTTGTGAAGCCTTGGCAGAGGCTGCCCCGGGCAGTGGTGGAGTCCCCATCCCTGGAGGGATTTAAAAGCCGGGAGACGTGATGCTGAGGGACATGGGTCAGTGGGGGTTTGTCAGTGTTGGGTTGATGGTTGGACTCAAGGGTCCAAAAGGTCCCTTCCAACCCAGACAATTCCATGATTCTAACAGCTCTGAATGCTGCAGGCTCCAGCTGGAGCTGGTTTTCATGGATGCCATTTCCCCAGCAGGAGGTCACCACGTTTTTGCTGGGAGCGGAGGCAGCTCAGCACCCACTCCTCCCATCCATCCCTCCCTGCCGGGGCCGGGGGGAGCCTGGCGAAGGCGCCCACCCCCCAGCGCAGCAATCGCTCAATGACCCTATTCATCAGCCAACACAAAACACGGGAGCGGAACCAACCAGGATTTTTTCAGGACAAAGCAAGCGGGTATAAAAGACCGTTTGGAAACAAAACTTATTTGGGATTCATTGTTCCCTTGGAGCAAATCTCACTTTTAAGGCAGAAAAGCCTTTTGACTAAGTGCAAAAGCATGTACTGCCTTCTCCTGGAAAGAAAAATGTGTGATTCGCATCGCTTTTAGTGCAAAAACCTCCCAAACCTATATCGAAAGGCTGCGGCAGTTATTCTGCTTTCAGAGGCCCCTCATCTTGCCCAGGGATGTGGCATAGGATGGCAGGTGCAGCATCTCATCAAAAATGCCCCAAAATTCCCAAAAATGCTGCTGGGGGTGACCAAGCAACTCCGTTCAGCATCTCAGCAGGGTTCCTGACACCGGGGATCAAATAAAGCACTTCCCTTCATCTCCTGTGTTTCTCCTCAGTCTAATCATTAATTGGAGCGTGTGTCTGCGTTCCCGTCACAGCGTTTTCACTTCAAACACGGCAGAGGTCACGGATTCCAGGAGCAAACAGCCTGGCATCTGTTTCCCATGAAATCTCCCCAAAAGAGGGCCAAGCAGCAAAGCGTTTTAAACGTTTCTGTGAGCTTCCCACGACGCGTGTGGTCTGTCCTCGGTCACTCCTCCTGAGGTCAGGCAGTGTCCCCCGGGGAGGGCACTGCTCACACCCAGGGCTGGGGTAAGGTTTTAAGAAGTTTTAAGAAAGAAAGGGGGGAAAAAAAAGGAAAGAAAAGGTAAGTTTAAGGATTTAAGCAGAGGCCTCTTGGTGATGGAGGGGGCTGCCCAGGGTGGTGGCTTTGGCCGGGATGTCCTGGGGGTGATGGATGTGGGTGCCCATCTCTGCCCACCCAGGGGGTGCGAGGGGAGTGAAAGCCGCCGAGGATGGTGAGGAAACACCTGGGGAATTCGGTTCAAGGCTCACCGGCACCCGGGGAGTCTCGAGCTGGGTTATAACGACGCTGGTGATCCCAAATAACGATGAAACACAACAGGTTGTGTCAACAGCCCTGGCTTCCCGTGGCATTAGCTGTGCTGAGGCAGCGGAGGGCACAAAAACTTGAAGTTGAGTGGAATGAGGTGAATCGGCCCGTTTCCCACAGCTGGTATTTCCCAGCAAGTTTTCCCCCATTTCAGTAATGTAAAAACACTTCAGTGTATTTCTGACATTTTCACATCAAAACATAATTATGTTTCACTATTCAAATATTTAGAAGAAAGTTCTTAACCAATCCTTGCTACATTAATTATTCCTATTAATTATGTATACATTTATAAATAGCAATATAATTAATATTTAACAGTATTTTTATTTGAGAATTTCAAAAGTGTGTTAAAAATCTGCATATCTGAAGCGCTACCTTTTAAGTCGAAGGACAGTTTTCATCTTCTTCCTCACTGTCTTATCAGCTTAAACGCTGTCCATGCTTCTCCCCAGGGATGATATTTTTAGTTTTGGGGTGGTTTGTTGTTTTTTTTTTTTAATCATCATTTGCAATAGGATGCATAAATTGGGTGCTGCTAATTAGAGCTGATCCCGTGCAGGCATTATTCCCAGGTGGGAAGCCAGGCGAGGGCTGTGCCTCTGCCCCAGGGGATCACTGCACCTGCGGCTATTGCAGGGTAATTAATCACCGTGAAGCTGATTGATTTGCTCCCGGGAGGGCTTGGAGCAGCTCGGGGATGCTCTGCCGACTGGCTGGAGGTGGCAGGCTCGTGGCGGAGCAGCAGCTCCCATGGATGTGGCCACGAGGCTGATGACGCACCTTTGGTTGGCGTTTCCCAGGCTTTGCTGGTCCAAGGGGCCACCCGTGAACCCTGCGTGTCCCACTCCTCTCTCAGGGTGTGAAGGGGACCCTTCGGGACCGGCACCCACCAGGAAACTCCAAAGGCCCCTCTGCGGGCTGTGCGACTCGAAGCCCGGCAGGGAAAGCCGGGGTGATGGGAGGAGAGGGGTCTCAGCCCCACCAGGACCAGCGAGCATGGGCAGGCGCTGGGGTTCGCCCAGCCTTTACACGGGCTGTTGGTCTGCCTCGAGGGAAACAAAGATGGCTCGGGACAGGGGTAGAAAAACCCCAAAGGTTCCAATTGTGACTCAAATAATGATGCTGTGCTCCCTGTCCCAGGAGGAGGGGATCTTCCCATCCCCAGCCAGGGTTCTCCTGGCTTCGTGCTCGGAGAAAGCGGAGCGAAGGCTCTGCTCCTGGTGGAGGGGATAGGGCAGGAGGATGACACCATCCCCAGGGAGGCAACGCTCTGGCCACCCTGTCCCTATCCCTGGAGCTCTGCTCGCACCCCGGCTCTGGCTGAAACAGGAGCATGGTTCCTCCTCCCCATCTGCTCCATCACCCGATGCAGGAGTGGATGCCCCTGTGCCCAGTGGTGCCCGGCAAGGGGTAATGGTTTTAAATTGGAAGAGGGGAGATTTAGATTGGATATTAGGAGGAAATTCTTTCCTGTGAGGGTGGTGAAGCACTGGAACAGGTTGCCTGGGGAAGTTGTGGCTGCCCCATCCCTGGAGGGGTTCAAGACCAGGTTGGATGGGGCTTGGAGCAACCTGCTCTAGTGGAGGTGTCCCTGCCCAGGGCAGGGGGGTTGGAACTCGATGACCTTTAAGGTCCCTTCCAACTCTAACCATTCTGTGATTCTATGAAATCCCTCAGCTCCTGGGATGCAGAAAAGAGCAAATCAGCACCAATCCTCCCCGCTGCACCAGGTACGTGCATTTTCTCTATTAACATAATGGGACTCACCTGCCTGCAGTGCACACATTTTATTTTTTTTCTGGTGCCTTTTACTTCCCTGATGGCATCCCCCGTCACCCTGAGTGTGGTATTTCTTACCTCTGAACATTGACATGAACATTTCTAGCGAGAGCACTCGCTCCAGCTCGGGGATGGGCCCGTTCTTGCTTTCTTATCACTTCCTCACCGTTATCTGAAAAGAAACTCCAGGTTTTGTTGCTGATTTTATGCAGAGTGAAGGTCCCAGGAGTAGCTGGCGAACCTCCAATGAGGCATAGCATCTGCCTGGGTCTCCAAATTATGGGGTTTAAGTCCCTGCGATGGCCAGTCCCGTCCGCACCGCAGCAGGGGGTCCAGGGAGTCCGGCAGGCTCAGAGCCCTAAAGGGTGATTTTTGGTAAAACTGATTAAACTATTTTCTTAAGAGAATGTGCCTCTATCAAATGAGAAGATCATAATCGGCTTTTCTCCTGGCCTGTTCTGCAGACTAGAACAAATGAAGGAAACAACCCCGGAATGAACTAGTGGAATATTTCGGCACAGTTTTCAATTGAGGAGCGGGAAACCCAGCCCGTCTGCTGGCATCCCCCGCGGAAGGGGCTGCATTATCCTGGGGACGGTCCCCAGGAGCCAGCCTTGGGAGCGGGTCGCTGCACTCCTGCCTTGCCTCTGGAATTGTTTCCAGTCTTCCATCACCTTGAAAAAAAATCTGCATATGGTGATGACACTTGGGTCATCAAGATTAATAACGATAGACTTCTGCCGGTGTTTAGTCAGGGAAAAACACCTGGAGCTGCTCTTTTATGACTGATTAATTAGGGGGAAAAGAACGCCGCGGTTCTAATTGGCATTTGAGTTCTTTCTGAGTTTTAACATTCATGCTATGCAAATATATCAATTCCTAACAATGTCTAACAAGATCATTTGAAAATGAGTCTCCCTGGGGGATTGCAATCACGGCTTTGGGAAAGGCCTCAGCCTCTTTGCCTTCCCTGGGCTGGCAGAAATCCCCAGGACCGTTGGTGTCTCCCGATGCGCATCCATCGGGAGCTGCCCCGGGGCGGGGGGTGACCCCTGCCCCTGCCACGGCCGGCTCCTGAGCACCGGGAGGAGAGGCTTCTCATCTAACTGTGGTTCCCGTGCCCAGCTGTAAGAGCAAAGAGGGGCTCCTGGTCCTTTTTCCTCTTCACACCTCCCCTTTGCTTCATCCCCACTTGCTTCCCTTCCCGCGATGCGGCTCCTGCAGCCTCTGGCCCCTCTCCTCCCCGCCTGGCACCAGATGTTTCGGCAGAGGCAACAGAATTGCCCATGATTAATTTATCCTCATGAAAAATCCATGTCTGACTCCGACTAATAGCTGGCTTTAAGGGCGTTGTGTAACTTGGCTCTGGGAGGGAGACCGCCGGGGCTGTCTGGGCGGTAGAAGGTGTTCCTGGGGGTCTTGTTGACACCGGAGCGATGAAACGAGTCCTCGGCGTATTTTAATGTGCTAATTGGGGGTTATTACGGCCCTTTTTATTTATGATTATATTACAAATGTAATACGCCGTCTCGTTTTGCTCTGCACTAGGAGCTTTGAAAGGATGATAATTACCTCTCATGTAAACCTATACTTATATAGAAAAAGTGACGTGTGAAATGAAAGGCCTGAAGAAACGGCATAATCTGTGTTTGCTCTGCGTCGACGTGCGGGAGAGGCGCCCGCGCCGCTCCGGGGGGTACGGGATATTTACACCGCAGCCGCTCGTGAGCGCCGGGCACCGACGGCAGCAGGAGGGGACCCGTGTCCCTGCCACAGCCGTCCTGTTTGCTTCCCATTCAGGCAGCCCCTCTGCCTGCAAACGCTGGCCGGGAGGGGATGAGTAATTCGGCGCCGGCTCACGGAGCGGGTGGATTTTGCCTCGTTTTCCCACCTGGTTGGAATCCTGCCTGCCAAGGGCATCGCTGCCTGCCCCAGGGCCCATCACCGCATCCAGAGCAGAGCCGGGATGTCCGGAGAGCGTATTCCCCGCAGGACTCGGGCTCCAAATGGGGTTTGCAGGGTTTGCTGGCGATGGTTTGCGCAGCTCCGCGCTCAAGTTTGCCTTTGGCTCTGTTCCTCTCGTTATACAGGGCACGTCGTGCCACGGTGTGAAAGGTTAGGCACGGATTTAAAGCAAAAAAAGAAAAAAAAAAAAAAGTACAAGGCTGTAAAAGCAACAGGTTGGCGAGGAGCAAAGGAGGGCACCGGAGCACCGGGGGGTGTTGATCCTCTCCCTTGGCAGCGCATCCTTTCCCTGTTCCTGCGGGAAAACCCCATCAGCTCCCGGCGCTGGGGAGGGAGCTCGTGGCTGCAGCTCTTCCCTCCCGCTGCCTTTTCTGTTCCTTTTCCCCTCTGTTTTTTTATCTCCGGGGCCTCAAGGCGATAATTATTTTTTGGCTGGAACAATAAGCCAGAGCTCTGCGACTGGCAGGGATAAGTTTGGGCTGTTATTTATTTTAAATGACTAAGCTGATTTGCTTAATGCTCATCTCCCAGCCGGGGATGTGGAAGGGGCAGCTCCACTCGACATCCTGCTTTGCTGCCGCAGGGAAAAGGTAAATATTTCCTCGGGCAGAAAGCTTGTCCAGGTCTGGCAAGACGTGGCAGCTGCTCCTTCCAGCGCAGGGTGAGCCTGCAGCCGGCAGAGTTAATTTAATAGGGACTCTGGCCTCCCCACTGCCCCAGAGACCTTGTGAGGGTCCGGTGCAGCACGAAAGCCTCAAGGGCACAGGGGTGATCCCAGAGAGGGACAACCCTGAGCTCAGGGCTCCCCATGGCACCTTTGTGTTCCCCTGGGAATGACGGCAGAGGAGCAGAAGGATGAGGTGGGCTGTGCTGGGCCCCCTCCATCCCCAGAGCCAGGCTGGGGGGGAGGTCGGACCCCCGGCACCCAAAGCCCGTCTCTCTCCGGCAATGCCTCCAGCAAGAGCACATCTCTGTTGCATCAAGAATGAAATTCTAACTAAATTTGAATTTATTTTTTTTTCCTTCTGTTTTTTGAAGTTTGCCAGGAAACTTGCTAAGAAGGCTAATGCGGCGGCGGTTTAAGCCTTTGCAGAGCGAAGCCGGCTGACCCAGTTCAGTCACCCGTCCCCAGTGTAACAGGGTGGCTGCGAAACCCTTCGGTGCCACCCAGGAACCACTGCAAATCCCCCCGACGGGGGAAAACGGGGTAACAGATCCTGCTGGCTCCATGCTGGGGTACGTTGGGAATGGGGAATGGGGTAACGCATCCCGCTGGCTCCATGCTGGAGTACATTGGGAATGGGGTAACAGATCCCGCTGGCTCCGTGCTGGGGTATATCGGGAATGGGGTAATGCATCCCACTGGCCCTGTGCCGGGATACACCAGGGACAGGGAACGGGGTAACACATCCTACTGGCTCCATGCCGTTGTACACCGGGAGCAGGGAATGGGGTAATGCATCCCTCTGGCTCCATGCACAGCCGCATCCCTCCCTGCAAGGTTTATTTTGGTCCCGGGAAGGATCATCCCGTTACTCTCAGGCTGGCCCAGAGCGCTGGAAAGGGTTTGCCTTTGGTGGATGCAGCTCACAGCCCGGCCCTGCTGTCGCCCCGCTGCACGCTTGCCTCGCTTCTTTTTCACTTTATTTTCCCGAAGCACTCACAAATAAGCCGGTCTCTGCTGCGCAGCCCTGGCAGCAGCAGCTTTGTGGCAGGGCTGCTGCTGGGGCTTGGGGGAGCCTCCTGCTCCGGCACCCGGCTCCGGCCGGCGCTCCGAGGGTGTTTCATGGAAAAACACCCAAACCGCTGGGAGCATCGGCCTCGTGGTGGGCAGTTCCTGGGGTACCACAGGGAGCAAAGGGCTGCAGAGCTGCCGTGGGCTCCCCGAGCATCCCTTGGGCACGCGTGATGCCAACAAGGCAGGAGGGGATGTTTTACACCCAGGACGGGGCCAGGAAGCGTCTCTGGTACGAGCTGCCGCGATCCTCCCCAAATATTTGCGTTGCAACAGATGTTACTTTATGCATTTTCTCTCCCCTAAGCCTGTGGCTGTTCCGCAGAGGCAGCGACGCCAGGTGTGACTCCAACTACCAGAATCAGGGCTCGTTCAGCGCTTTGATGACATCAATTAGCTCCAGGGTGCAAGTGCCAAGATTCCTCCAATTACGGCAGGTAAAACTCTCAGTCTGTGATAATCTCATCTGAAGTGGTTGAAATGAGCTCGGTTTCTGTTATACGGAGGCACACATCCATATGCACCTATACATGTGAAGTAGAAAACTAATTGCCAGACTGTGGCTTCTGCCTACAAAGTCTCTGTTTACATGTGCAATAATTTTTCAGAAGAAAACTCTCTTTTCTGCTGGTGATGGAGGCCCCAGCGAGTCGCCAGCCCGGGGAGCTTTCTGCGGGGAGAGGAATGCCCCCCAGAGCGAGCTGAGACTTCCCAGGTGGCCACTGAGAACGTGGTTCCAGATCAATGTGGGAACAAACCTACGGAATTACAAGTAAGAAAAAAAAAGCAAAAAAAAAAAGCACCAAACCAGCCAATTTTCAAGACATGGAAGATGAATTTCAGACTGTCTGGGGAGTCTGTTCTTTCGAGGACTCTGTAGCTGGATGAATAATAATGCAGTTTTCAAGTGTTTTCTTGAGGAGGGAGGTGCTCGGTGCAGCTCCGTGGGGCCCGTGGAGGCTGAAGGGCACCGGGAGGAAGGATGAGCGTCCAAGGTGATGCCTCTGTGCTGGGCAAATTCCTCCTGAGCAGTTCAGCCCAAGCAGGAGAAGGGAATTTCAGAGATCAGTGATACAGAGGGAATAATTCATGGGGCGTTCTTGATGTGGAAAGCGCTTCGTTTAAATCCGGTTGAGAACCAGGACCGTGGTCCCACATCGCTGCCAGCGCTGGGCACGGACCGAGCTGCCCTGCGCGGGGACGAGCCTTGTTGTCCTTGGCGTAACTGTTGGGTGGATAAACAGCCACGTTTCATCTTCAGGGCTTTCGCTCAGACACCTTTCATCAGAACTGTATTAACTTCTTTTCTTTTTTTAATGAGGCAGTCTTAAATCCGAGAGGATTTGCAGCAGAAGGGAGTTTCATATCCCAGTTTCCGCACCCAGGAAATCAACTACTGAGTCCAATCGTTGTCAGAAACAGTTACCAAAAAAAAAAAATAAAAAAAAATAAAAAGAAGAAGAAGAAACTCAAAATCTGCACAGAAGAAGAAACACAAAGTCTTTGGTGTGAAGGGAAGAGGCGTATCTCCCTGGAGAATATGATAATTTATAATGAAACATTATCTACAGACCCATATGTTACATTTTCTATTTATGGCTAATTTGCTTAAGCATTTATAATGTGCACCCCAAGGGAGGACAATTTGTCTTTGGGCAGCTGGCTGGCCGGGGAGGGGAGAAACAACGTGCTTTTTCAGCTGAGCACGCCAGCAGCAAACAGCACCCGCCGGGGAAGGTGATGGTGATACCTCGGGGGGGGCAGCTCCCCCCCCAGAGCCAGCTCTCCCTGCGGCACAGCTGGGGTGCTCGCCAGGGCTGAGGGACCCCGGGACAGGAGTTGAGGGGACCCAGCTGGCCTGAGGGTCCCTTGGTCCCCAGGTCCCTGGTGATCCTGGGCTGGGGGCCGCCCCAGCGCATCCACAGGCTCAAGAAGTTAAATCTCCACTGCTTATAATTTCTGGTGTAAAAAAAATAAATTAGGAGGCAGCTTTTCCCGAGCTGACGAGCATCCCTGGTGTTTCCCACCAGCACCTTGTCCCTCCTGGCCAGACCCTCTGGGGAAAGGGCTCTGGCCATCCCGAGCCGGGAGCGACACTGGATGAGGAAGCCCCACGGCAGCCCAAGGAGCAGGTAGGAAAATGATGAATGCTCCCCTCAGCCTTGCTACGAGGCTGAGGAGATCCTGGGATATAAACATGACAGTTTATATGCCGGGTATGACTGCTCTGCTCTTCCCGGATGATATTCAGCCACAAACATTTCAATCACATCCTCAGCGAGGGGTGGATAACCCAGATGACTCTCTGAATCACTCTCTGCATCACTAAAATATTTTCAGATCTGATCCTAGGCGTCTCAACAAGATGTTCACAAATCAGCCCGGGAACGCGTCTCCCTGCCTCTGATGTTCAAATTTCGCCCTTGAGCTTTCAGGGCATGAAAAAGAAGATTTTGAGATTTCCTCCTGCTATTTGACCCAGATGGCTCCTTGTGAGCGCATGGGCCCATCAGGAGCCCGGGGGGTGCTGGCCCCTCTGCTCCTGGCATCAGTGGCCCCACTGCAGGAGATGGCTTCGTTTGGCTCGTGCGAGGCTTCCCGGCACGGCCACGAGCTGCTGGGGGAAGGGATGGGATTTTTTCCTTCAGAGGGAGGTGGTGGCTGCTTTTCTGCGGTCAGGGTTCTGGGTGCTCTCCCCCTGCGGGGGCGATTCATTCCTCCTTCGGTGCCTGGGGTCGGTCACACGAGGACGGAGGAAGATGGTTAATTTGCCGGCTGTCGGTGGTATCAGTAACAAGCTCAATCACGCTTTCCTTCCAGGGAGCAGAAGATGACAGATTTGGTCTCGGCTCTGCTGACGGCGGGTGTCGATGCGGGATTAGCTGGAAGCGGAGGGATCCCTGGTGCCAGGAGCTGCACGTGAGTGTGTGCCCGGCAGCGCCACGGGCACCTCAAAATGCGATAGTCCCTCGGTGCCATCACTCCCTGCCCTCCTCCGGCCAGTTTACGTCCCCATCCAGCAGCGGGCAAAAGCTCGCCCTTCCCCGAATGCTCCAACGATAAGGTTGTGGATACTTCACACCCCTGCGCCGTCAATCCGGCTCACCCAGGCTATTGATTAAAAGCATGTTAACGATCGATAACTGCTCTAATTGCACGGCTGCCGTTACGGCCGCCTCTCCCCACGGCCCCGGTGCTCGGTGGCAGCGGCAGCATCACACCATGCCATTCCCTCTCCCTCGCCCCCTGGAAGCTGTGCAGCTGCCTGGTGAGTGACCGGGGATCCGACATCTCCCCGACGATACAATATCAGCCTCCTGGAGTTGATTTCAATAGGGGAAATCAAAGCGAACTATTAAAACTCATTACCATTTTTATCTCAAACGCTGCAGATCCTATTTGCTATAATTCTATTTGAATCTGAATGCGCATTGTATTTGCACAGGCAAGAGTCCACTCGCTTTCTCCCCCTCATTTTTGTTCTAAGGAACGCTCAGTCGTAACCGTAAGGGAAGAAGAGCAGCCACAGGCATCCCTTTCACAGCCGGGCTCCGGAGAGAAGAGCGGGTTTGAAGTGCTGGAGCTCGGGGGCTGCGGAGTCGCTGGGAAGCCTGGGTTGTGGAGAAGGAGGTTCAATAATACGGGCAAGCATTTTAGCATGTTTAAGTATTTTAAACCCATCAGCGGGTGTGCTCTTCAGTGCTTTTCCTCGTCTTAGTGTTTGGTGTCACTGAGCAGAAGGACAAAGGGAAAGGTGGGCATGGCCAATCTGGGCATCCTCTCGAGACCCCGCTGAAAGCAGGTGCTGGAGTCGCCTCCTTTTGCCAAAACACAAGGTTTAGTGTCTGTTTTTACAGCAAACCCTGACGCTGTGTCTCCAGTCCCCTTCCAGCGCATTCCCTTGGGAGTGCTCCTGCGCTCCCCATGGAGAGGGATGTGGTGCCAGCGGGGAGCCGGGGGCCAAGCAGCGGCCTCTGTCCCTCTGTGCCCCCAGACACGGATGGACCGGGCCCCCCCCTTGCACTTGGGCTGCTCCCCAGCCTCTGTCACGGTCTGGGACACGGGGTGCTGGGGCTTAAGAGCAACATCCCGAAACTTGACGCATCCCAGTGGGGCTGTTGAGAGCAACCACGGGAATAAATCCGTTCAACTCCCTTCTCCATGGAGGGATGCCAGCCCTGACCTGGAAGGACCTGGCTTGGCAAGTCTCGCCCCAGCGCCCCATCCTGCCCAGTGGCCCCAATGTGGGCACGGCCGGGTGCTCCACAGTGGCCACCTGGCTCTGGCTTTCCCTCACCCACCCGGGCGGACTCATGTTTTTTCACGCCCGCCTCCTCCCCGGGGGGAGCCACACATTTTCCCTCACATCATGTGCGAAACCGCGTTTTGCTGCAGCCCACGTGCTCGGTAAAGTTAGAAAGGGATTAACGTGGTGCTGGCACCCAGGCTGAGCACGGAGCAGCACGGAGCACGGCGGCTTGGGGGCAAGCTGGGTCAGCAGCCCCCTCCCCCTGAGCCCTCACAGCAGCCGGGGGCTGCCAGGCTGGGATGGGGCCGGCAGCAGGAGCATCCCGTGGGATGCCGGAGCTAGGGATCACCCCCAGCCCTTGGGTTCCCGCAGCGGCAGCAGCACCAGCGCCACGTTTCCCGCACTGCTAAAAATGACCATCAAATGGTGGATTAACAGATCCCCGTAAAGGCGAAGAGCTCAGATCTTCCTCCAACGCCGGACTTTGATGTTTCACTCAAAAACACAGGGAGAAAGCGCCAGAAAGGGAGAGCCACACGCCAGTATTTTTAGAGCCCAGCGGGTGGCTGTTGCAGCTGCTGAAGCCGCTGCAGTTTTGGGCTCATTACAAACAGTTTGTGCTTTTCCGACAGCAGCCTGGCCACCGGGATGGAACGATCGTGGCCGTGGGAGGGCTCCCCACAGTTCCCGGTCCATGCCCTGTGCCCGAGCTGCTCCGTACCTGCCGCTGGAACCGGTGCCAGCCACGCTGCTGGCTGTGCCGGGGCTCGCAGCTTCCCCATCCACCAGTGGCTGCCTGAAGAGAAAATGCTGATGGGAATGAAGATGCAAAGATGTGAATCGTGAGGGGAAACGTCACCTCGGTAATTTGAACATCTCTGAGACAGGAGGCGAAGGATTGGGCACGGCCATCACGTGTACCTCTTCCTGCCTGGAAACGGAGCCAGAGCTCTGGGATGGTTTCCCTCCTGAAATAAATGATGCCCGGTTGTGTTCTCACCGCGGGCCCACCCGGTCGTTCACTCCAGCAACAGAAACGTGAGCAGTGGGAGAAGAAGAGTGATGTTCCCCCATTTCTCCAACAGTCCTGGGTGCAGCTGAAGGCAGGGATGGAGATGGGGCTGGAGGACGGTGTGGTGGGGACATGAAGAGCTGTCACCACAGCCTGGAGAGCAAAGGCTCTGGCTGGTGGAGCAAAGCCTTGCTGCCCGGTTTGGAAGACACGGAAGGGTGTGGGACCCTTGTGGGCTGGGGCTGGGGTGGTGTCCAAGCGGTGGGACAAACCCAGCTGGCAGCGGGAGAGGGACACGACCGCGGTGGGAGGTCACATACTCCTTCCCATCCCTGGGTTTCCTTCTCCTCTACCCAACACCAGTATGTTGCCATGATGGTTTTCATTATGAAAACAATATATTTCATAGTTTGCCAAAAGACAATAGCAATATCGATTTACCCACAACAGCCCATTTCATTTGCCATTAAATTTTTATGAAGCATAACGAGCTGTGTGGTGGGTGTGATCCTTCCTGAGCACTAATGCAATAGCTCCGGTAGACGTGCACATCGCTGCGGGGAGCCTTCATACACATCAGCTGCTCCGTGGTCACCAGGGGCTGAAGGTTCCCCGGCCCTGGGATCCTTTTCTCTCCTTCCCAAGGAGAATCCGGCAGCTCCTCACCCGGCCCCTGCTTCACTGTCACGCTTCATAGTCAGAGCCAAAATAGGAAAGGATTCGGAGCAGCAAAAAGAGGCTTATTCTCAGGGCAGAGAAGATGCTTTGGTGCAGCTTGCTCTCCGGCGCGGTGAACATTTAGTCTCCGAGACAGTTTTCCACCTTCCAGCGATTTATGAGCTTCCCTGAGACACGGTTCTGTCTATCGAGGCACAAAAATTTGTTTTCTGCTACCGCACGTCGGGGCTTTGTCTGGCTGTAGGTAAGGCTCAGGATGCTGAGGGGTTGCTTTTCCAGCACTGGCTGCTCTGAGCTTTTCTTCCCACGTGCCGCAGATGTTAATTCCAGCTGCAGCCAGCCTGGGAACGCAGGGAAATAATTTACAGCCGGGAAAAGACGGTCCAGCTGAATGCAGGTAACTTCCAAAATCTTCCCTGAGATGTATTAGGCAGCTTTTCGTGATTTCTCTCTCTAATTTGTCATTGTTATGCTGCTGTAAATTCTGCCTGGCAATAGGTGCAGCAGATGCTCCGTGGCCATTTACATTTTAATGCCTAGGCCATGCATAAACGCGCCATATGTAAAATCAGAGCTATAGGTAGACTGGGCCTCCTGCTGAAACCCAGACTTTCTGGCCCGTGTCTCTCTCGCTAGCAATATCCTGCCTAATAAAAAAGTCCTGGTGTTCCTTAATTGGGCCACGATCCTCCCGCCAAAAGCCTCAGCCGTGTTAATTAGAGTTGCCCATCGCTGCCAGGCCGGGCGCTGGGAAGCGGAGCCGCAACGGCATCACCCGACAACGACACACACACCCCCCCCCAGCACATGGCAAAGTAATAAAAACTATGTACTGAGGTAGTAACATAATAAAAAAAAAAAGCTATGGAGCAATAAGCAAAGTAATTAAAAGTATGGCATAGCACATGGGACACGGAGCGTAGCGGGTCCTCTTGGTTTCCCGGGAGGCTCAGACAGACCGAGAGTTCAGGGATTATTGATGTGGAGGAGAATAACCTGGAGGGGGGTGGGGGGTGGAATTTTGTGCCGTTTTCCTGCAGAAAGCACTCCCTGAATGGAGGGGGATTCCCGGAGGGTCAAATGGGAATTGGTGGCCGGTCCTTAGGAAGGCACCGGAGCCCAGCCCGTCCTCTCCATCAGGGATGTGTCGGGATCACATGCCAGCACCTCTGCTCTGCCCTGTACAGGGGGAGACACAGGCTGTCCCAAAATGCCGTCCTTTCTGGTAAAGTCCTATCCCCTCTCCAAGTTTCAGCACGGGAATCTAATCTTTTGCAATGAGCAGAGGTTCTTTTTCGACAGCCAAATTAATATTCATTATTCGTCAGGGGGAGAAAATGCTGAGCTGTTTATCATTGCTTCATTAGATTTAGCCAAATACCAGCTAAACATAATTACTTACACAAACTCCTGTGGCAAGGCTTGAAATTTTTAGTCAAAAAAAAGGGAAATTTAAGGATGGACAGTGGAAACGGGACTCGTGGGTCTTAGCGGGGGCCTGAGCTCGCTGCTGGCTCCCGAGCGTGAGCTGGAGGAGTGGGCTGGCGGGGGCAGGGAAAACAGGCAGGAAATCTCCCCATCTTTGTCATCTCCTTTGCTGTTGGCTGATAATCGGTGAGAAAACGCAGACGCTGACTGGCAGCAGGTTCCCGACCTGCTCCGGTCCTGCCTGCCCGAGCTGGACCCGGCGAGAGCACGGGGGATGCCGGGGGATGCTCCCGGTCCCCCGTCTTCCCCGTCCCTCCCAGCGCTGCCAGTGCCACGCGTGGGAAACCCGTGACATCCCCAGGACAGAGCTCAGCCCCTCAGGGCTCTCCCCACAAAAGGAGCGGGGGGAGTGGGGGGGGAACCTCCTCCTTCTGCTACCAGCGTGTTTCGTTCCGGTTTGTCCCAGCTCTGCCCGCAGGACCTCTCTCCAGCCCCCCCCCCCTCCCCCCCCCCCCCCCAGGTGCCCCCGTTTGGTGGGGAAATGCAGCCCATTCCCCCTTCCTACACACTTAATTAAACTAGTCAAGCTTTCCCCCCTCCCCCTCTGCTTCTCTGCCAATTAGAGCAGTGGTGCGGGGCTGGGTGAGCCCCCGCTCTGTCCCAGCCCACCCGACGGAGCCCACCCAGCGACGCCGGGGGATGCTCTGCAGCGCTTGAGGAAGGCAGGTCATCTCTCCCCATCCTCCTCCTCCTCCTCCTCTTCTTCTTCTTCTTCTTCTTCTTCTTCTTCCTCCTCCTCCTCCTCCTCCTCCTCCTCCCCCCCCGGGTCCCGGCCAACATTAAATACCTCTGACAGGCACCCGAAGAAGCAGCAGAGGCTCCTCTGCCTTTCAGATCCACTTGCTAATTACAAAGTGCGTTCATTTTAGCACCCTGCTATCCCATAATTGATGTTGGATACCTCTCACAATGAGCCTGATTTAAATGTATACATGTTTCTCCTTCTCCTGAAACCCTGCTGGCTGTGAGACACCTAATTAACAGCAGAGCTTTCAAAGTCTCCCTAACAAATGCATCCCTGTGTTTCTTAGCACAAGGACTCTCATTAGTGAAGCTGTGCTTTGTGATTATTTATACCCCTTCTATAATTAAAAATTCTGAAAGCTAATTACAATTATCCATCAGTTTTTCAACATACCAGGACTAGAGATCTTAACCTTTTTTTACCATTGTTTTTTTAACTGGCATCCCCTCATCCTTCAGGCACGGGCCTGTGCCAGCCCCCTCCCTGTAGCCACCACCTTCTCTTCCTCCTCCTCCTCCTCCTCCTCCTCCTCCTCCTCCTCCTCCTCCTCCTCCTCCTCCGCTCGCCTTCCCCTCGCTGCTGGTTATTTGCTTTCGTGATGTGCTTTTCTCCGTCGGTGCCAGCGATGGTGTTTGCTCTGGGAGCTGGAAGTGGAAGTGAGCGGCAGCGATCGCTCCTGGCTCCCGGGAGCCGGGGGAGCGTGCGGGATGCTCACAGGAACACGCAGGATGCTCACGGGAACATGCGGAATGCTGGCACGCACCGGCCCTGGTGAAGCTGCGGTGCCAAGGAATCGCACGTGGCAGCAATTAGGTTCCCCTCCCAGGACCAGTTGTCCCCATGTCCTTTCTCTTTAGGTTTAGGGCCGTTTTTCCCCGTTGCCATGGCAACCCGCAAGGTGAGCTGGGTGCTGCATCCCCCATCCCCGCCCGTGGGTGCATGCCCCCCTCCTGCCGTCACCGCCTGTGGCACCTCTCGGGGCTTCAGAGCTGGACTGCAAAGGGCCCGTGAAAAATGACTTTGGAATAGAGCGTGTTCCCTGCACGGGCTGAGTCTGGGAAGTCATAATCTTAATATGAACATCTTTAAATATCCTTACTAATGGGCTCATTCTTTAATTTCCTGAAGCAATGACAGTTTCAACAGACCCTATATCACAGCGAAGATGGGATCTGTCACTGAATGGCTGAATTATATTTCATCCTTTATTTTTATCAGCTCTGCTGACTTATTTATTACATTTAGAGTCTCGGCTGGCTTTTGTCTGGCCTGTACTTTGCTGCTGCTCATAGAGGAAAAAGCAATAGTTTATAAAGCCATTTTCACAGCGTCCCCATAATTTTAGGCCATGTCTGAGGCTTCATTTTGAATGAAACTCTGTAGATAAACTGTTATTCATGGTGATGCCTGTGAAGTCCTTGGCAGCCCCCAGAGAACGCTGCCTGCTTATAAAGGGCTTTCCCTCAGATTTATTTTTGAAGAACAAAGGGCAATTTTCCCATCTTCGCAGCAGCAGCCCACGTGGCAGATGCCGCTTGGGGTGTTATCTTGCGGCACCATTTTTTTTTACTGAAAGCGTAATAAAACCCGGGGTTGCGTGTGGCCACGGAGCGAGCCCCGGGAACCGCTTCCAGTGCTGGAGCCGGTGGGTTTGCAGTCGGCAGCTGCTCCGTGGGTCAGCGCCGGCCCCGGTTCCAGCGGGGATGCTGGGCAGGGAGGTGGGAAAGTCCCCGGGTGGTCCTGCCCCGCTGCAGCGGTGGCAACCGGCCAGTTCACCCCGGCACGAGGGCGATAAGGTGACCTCCCACCCAAGCGATCCTCTAGAGCATCGCTCCGGGCAGGAGGTGGGAAATTCCCTGGGTGGTCCTGCCCCGCTGCAGCGGTGGCAACCGGCCAGTTCACCCCGGCACGAGGGCGAGAAGGTGACCTCCCACCCAAGCCATCCTCTAGAGCATCGCTCCGGGCAGGAGGTGGGAGCAGTCACGTCTCCCCTCGCACCCGAGGGATGTCCCCAAGGGAGCGACACGGGTGTGACTGAGCCAAGAGACCATTTGGTCGTGTCGTCCTGGATGCGGTCCCCATCCTTGTGTGTTGTCTCCAGGGTTGCACGTGTCCCCGGGAGCGATGAGCATCCCCCAGCCCCGGCGCTGCCGGCACTGCAGAGGCCACAGCTGCGCCACAATGGCTCAGCACCATCTGCGAGCGTCGCCGGCATCTCCCGCTCGCTCCGGGGCACGGGGACGAGCTGCCAGCAAATGTCGGTGACCTCCAGCCAGCCGCAGCTTTGGGGACAGGGAATTTTCCAGGCCAGACGAGGAGGGCAGAAAGGAGCCGGGGGAGCGGAGGCGAAGCACATGAGCAGCTCCGAGAGCTTCTCCCGGGACCCGGCAAGTGCCAAAGTTAATACATTTAATATATTTTGTACGCACTATGCCAGCCATTAGGAATGTGCTTGTTCTGTCATTGCTCTGAGGCAATCACGGTGAAGCATTTGTCCTCTGAGTGCACGGGGAAAAATTAGAGTGCCCTGAGCCGAATTGGTCAGCTAAAAATAATGTACAGCTTCATCCTTGGGAGGAAATTGGGCATTGATTGGAGGACAGAAGTTCGGTGCAATACTTAAAGCAATGTGACATTTCCATACATTAGGGAAGCGTGCACGGGAGGCGTAATTCAGGGCGTAAATCACCGGTTCCCGGTCACGCTCCTTCACGTGCCTTCGCCCGTGTCCCGGTCCCCGCTCGGCGCATCGTCCCCCGGGAGCAGCCATCATCCTGCCGTGGAGGTCACTGCCGGGATGGGGATTTAGCACCGCCGTAAAACCTGGAGTGGGGAATGACGGGAAAGCGCATACAGTCATTGCCACGCACCGATTTGTCAGCCGGGGGGGGCAGACGATGGAGCGAATGAGCTTTGGTGTAAATGCTGCCAGCCTGGACCCAGCCTGACCCGCTCCCTGCCCTCTGCTGTCGCACAGCTCAGGGACGGGACGGGACACACGGGAATGCCTTCAGTTTTCAGGTGTACGGTTTTTACAGCAACAGCATATTTCCAAGTCCTCTAGTATTATTATTAAAAATCTCCTTAGCAAGTGTTTATGTGCCTTCAGTTCCCATGCCAATGGAGATTAAGGGGGGGGCGGAAAAAAACAACTTCTGGCGTAGGTAATTATGAGATTGCTTCTGTTGCCGCTGGCACAACGGTGGGAGTATCTGAGCTTGATTTCTTCCCGGAGAAAGGCTGAGGGAAGAGCCAGAGGAGGAGAGCCTTTGCTCCAGCATCCTGCGGCACGAGGCGTGGGCAGCTGCCTGCACGCTGCCTGCACAGGCTCACGGCTGCTCAGCAAGCCCTGGGGGGCTGGAAACAGCAAACCCAGGGCACATCCATTCTCCAGCCTCCTCGGGGGATGCAGGAGGGATGACCTGTTGCCACTCGTGAATAAAAGGCCCATGGAAAATTTCCGCCTGCGGATTTCCCTGGGAGCTTGTCGGAGGTGACAGCTCCTACCGCCCTCAGCAGCCCTGCGGAGGTGATTTCATTAGTTCCCTGCATCAGGCTGAAGAAATTCGCTCTGGGCTGGGGGGCAGCTGTATCCTCACAGCAGCACAGCCCCTTTGGGAGCCTTCGGGCCGTGTTCCCGCAGCAGCCCTGCAAGCCAACTGATGCTCAGCGGGGTGAGGACATTCTCCCCGTGCCCTTCCTCTGTCTCGCCCCACCGCAGCTAAAAGCTGGCATAGCCGCAGGGCAGCGAGGAAACCTGGAAAACATGCCGAGGTGTCCACCTCCTGCTGCCCCATGGACAGTCCCTTAACGGCGTGACAGCTCCCAGCACTGGGATGGTGGGCCCCGGGGCAGTGGCGCAGCGATGCCCGGGCTGGGATGCTCCGTTGGGGACCAGTGGCCATGGGGGGCAGAAGCTGCCCTGTCCCTTCGGCCAGAAGTCCTTTCCCCTTCCAAACCATGAGAAATTTCTCTCATCTCTCTGAATATTTAAAGTAACTTGCAGGATGGTAATGATCTCTGAATATGAAATTAGGAATAATTACGATCCATTCATCCCTTGAATAATGAGTCAAGTCATTCCAGCACTCGTTGGCAGAAGTTCTCTGAAAGTTTTCCGTCCTGTGGCTCTGTCCCACCAACAGGCAATTTCCAGTTCCCCTCGCAGTGTGGGAAAAGGCACTGAGAAGTCTCCTGGTTTTCATTTCATTGATTTTGCTGTGGTTTTAATTAGCAAAAGGGGGATGAAGCTCCAGCTCTCAGGTAACGAGGGCATTGTCTGTAGCTTATTTACGCTTCTCCATTTAAAGCGCATTGGTTTATATCTCATTGCATTTTTCCCTTTCAAATAACTCACTCGTAATTACCTGTCGCCGTACGGGTAGAATGCTTCAACTTGGTTTGAAGCGTCAACTTGGGTTTTTAAGGCTGCCAATAGCAGAGATGCCGGGGAGACTCGCCTCCCCGTGTCCTCTCCTGCGCTCGCTCTCGGTGGCTGCGGGGCCACCTGCAAAGGCGGGGGGCTTTTATTTCTGAGCAAGCTTTCCCATTCCAGCAGCAACTTGAGGAATTCCCAGGCACGTCTGAGGATGGAAAGCCAAGTGCTCTGTTCCCGAAGTGAATATATATATAGACAACAAGAGAAAAAAGGAGCTCATGACTAAACATTACAGTAGCCTGAAGAGCATCAGCGGTATTTTAAGCTACTGCCTGTTATCTTTGGACTGTGACTCTCTGATGAGTAACAAAATATTTGCTTTTTTTCCCTTTATGGGTCTGTCATTTCACTGGCAGAATCTTGTCCTATTGACCTGAAGAACCTCAATTTCAAAGCTATTAAAACCTAATTTTCTATACCAGGCTCCTGAGACAGGCACTAACTTTCATAGAATAATTCATTTCTTCCCTCTGAAAAAAAAAAAAAAAAAAAGAGAGAGAGAGAAAAGAGAGGGGAGAAAGACGTTTGAGCACCTATTCAAAGGGAAGCACGGGACGGAGGCTGCCTGTGTGTTTGCTGCTGATATTTCCCTCCGCAGTGTCCTTCCAGGAGAGGAGCAGAAACACTCCCCGGCTCACTGCCCGTTCGGTGGCCGCGGAGCGTTGGCTGTGTTTACCCAGGACAACTGCCGTTTGCTGATAAAACCCAGAGCCGGTGCCGCTGTGATGTGTCCACGGGCAGGAGCTGGCAGGGACCTCCTCTCTCTCCTCATGGGATGAAGAAAGCTTCCGGCCTCCTCCTCCTCCTCTGGAGGTTTGAGACCTTTGGGTTTGCTCCATCCCGGGCGCTCGGTGCCGTTCTGTGGCCAAGCCCAAAGCCTTGTGTGGCTCCGCGCCGCGCTGGTGTGGCGGCCACTGGGCTCCCACTGTCCCAGGAAGGGGACGGGAGCTCCCGGGGGGGCGTTGGAAGAGTTTGTGGCTGCTGGATGAGCCATGCCCACATCTCTGCTCCTTCCTTTGCCAAAATACACACGTCGTGGCAGAGAAAGACAGGACAGACTAATGCCCGAGCTGTGTTTCAGCAGCTGGAGGAGGGTTTGCCGAGGAGCAAAGCCACCATCCCAACGGGGGATGTGTTTTCCCAATCCGTTAGGAAAAAGCGGCAAAGGGAAACGTGCCCTTTTATGGGGCTGGTGTCCCCTTTTGGTCACTGGGTACCTGATGATGGAGCAAATATCCCGCAGCTCCGTCCGTGGGGGGAACACAGGGAGCATTTTCCTTGGGGATGAGTACGAGGGATCACGGAGAGAGCTGGGCCCTGTGTCCTGGCAGCAAACTGAGGCAGTGGGGAGTTTGGGGACTCCCCAGTCGGGTGTAGGGAAAGGGTGTTGTTTTGCTGGGCTGTAGTGGGGACACGGGGACACCCCGGCTCTCCCCTCCCGCTGCAAACCCCTCGCCACGCTCGCTCGGGCACCAGCAAAGCCTGCAGCTGGCGGTGCTGCGCTGAGCCGCCGCTTAATATTCTCCGTCGTGATAACACTTTGTTGGATAAGTGCTTTTTAAACCCTACAGATAGATAGAGTATCTGGAGTGGCATTTTAAAAGAGAAAATTGAGACAAGATTCATTACAGGCACCAGTAAATGTCAAACATTTTATCAACTGTGTAAAGTGCCGTGTTAAGCTGTCTTTTCCCCCCAAAGCTTGATTAAAACTATAAATGCCTTTTTAATATTAATATTATTCTCTGATCCATGCTGCTTGTTTGGTTATTTGCACTGGCAGGGAAGGGCTGGTGGTGAGCGGAGTCGGCAGGGTGGGCAGCGAGGAGGGGGTGCGGGCAGAGGGAGCCCCCCGGCATCGCTCAGCCCTGGGGATGTGGGACCCTGGCTCGGGGCGGCCTGGGGAGGGGGCAGCACCCACCAACCCACCCACCCTGTCCCGGGCTGAGCCCTCCCGCTGCGGGACCCCCACCCCGACTCGGTCCCGCTCCGACATCCTCCTGCCCACGTTCCTCCCGTGCGAGGAGAGTTGTCTGTAACGGGTCCTTCTCGCTAAGCTGTATTTAATTAAAAGCTGGCTCTTTGTTGCATGCGCTAATTAGCACTCTTTGCTTGGAGGCTCAGACTCAATCAATATCTAAATCCGTGGTCTAAATCTAGTGCAATAATAAATAGCTGTGTAGGCTGGTTCACAAGGATCCCGAAGCTGCCGTCGTCTGCGGCGTGAATTCAGCAGGGAGCGGGTCTGGCAGAGCCTGCCGGGGGGGCTCGCTCTTTGCTTTCCCCAAAGACCCCTGAATTTGCAGGAAATAAGCACTTTAACATAGTTTTCCTCTGGGAATTGCCTGTGTTTCCAGATAGGATGCCTTGGGAAGAGTTGTCCTTCCTGCAGAGGGTCAGGGACCCCCCCCGGTCCCTGCCGCATCCCTCCTGCCCCCACCGCAGAGCAGAGCCAGCCAGGCCACGCGGCTTCCACCGGGATGATCAGAACCAGCTTTTCAAACAGATTATTCATTATCAAAATTACTCCTGTTACAGATCCATCTGATCTTCTTAAAGGGTGCGGTTTCTGGTAGCGGAACGAACTCATGAAAAATACATGACCCGGAGCGCCTCTAGAATATCTATTTACCCGGCGAGTCCCGCCTGGGGCGTCACGTCCTGGTGCTGCTGAGGGTGCCCTGGCTCTCGGGGTCACTGCCACCTCCGGGGCCACCGCCTGTCACCCTGCCAGCCCTGGGGCTGGGGCACGGCCGGCATTCCCGTGTGCTGCCTGCGGGCACCTCGCTGAGGAGCTGAGTTGCCTCTTGGCTGCGGGATAAACCAGGGCAAGCAAAGCCTGTCCTCAGTAGCCACCATCGGGTCCGGTCCCGAGGTTTGGGGGCACGCGTGGAGCCTCGCTGGGAGGCAGCATCTTCTGCCCCGCTCGGTTCCCGCGGCTCTGGGGGGACCACGGTTCCTGCTGCTGCTGGATGAGGCCGAGAATGTGTTTTTCCTGGGTTTTCCTGGTATTTTCCCTGCGAGTCGCCTTCTGCCAGGAGCCGGTCTGGCAGCTCCAGCCAGGCTTCCTCCCCCTAATTGCGTTAATGGTCCCGCCGCGCGGTCGGACGGACGCGCTGACACAATGAGTTATGCTGGGCTGTGGCCTGGCAACAAGGCTATCAATTAATTTCATAGAGAGCGATAGGTAAAATAAATGACGGTTAGCAAAATAACTCCGTTTGAGGATTAAGGCTGCCTGTGCACAAACGGAAACGCTCGTGCAGGCCCTGGTGAGGCGGGGGGAGCCGTGTCCTGAGGAGGGGGAGATCCACAGGGGCCGTGCTGAGCCCCAAGCACAGGTCCCCTCGCCTCATTGCAAAATCGTAAATTAATTATAAGTTCACGCTGCTGCGTTAAATCTCCAAAATCATCCTTAAAGATCAGCACTTCACCCAAAATGATGGGGTTATCTGGTGGAGACACCAACTGATGCTTCCTGTCGCCTCGCACCGATGCCTGGCCTTGGCGCTATAAATGCCATTTGGGCAGAGTCGCTTAGAAGGATGTGTAAAAAGTGAGGAAAAAGGGATGCGGAGAGAAGCCCAGTGAGCGTTGGGGGGAGGCTGGAGGTTGCTCGGTTGTGCTAAAATAGGCATTTAATGCCACTGGGCAAGACTGATGTGCGCTCAGTGGGCAGGGAATGATTCAGTCCCGGTGACTTTGCCTTCAAGTGCTCGTTCTTTATAGATGATGGAGCTGGTGCCCACTTTGTTGTCACTTAACGGCCTCAGCGGGTTTGGGGGTGCGGCAGCCTCCTGCCTGGGGAGGTGGGAGAAGTGACGTCTCCCCTCGCACCCGAGAGACGTCCCCAAGGGAGAGACACGGGATGGAGAACCCTCTTCAGGGATAACCTCATCCCTGCGTCAGCACTGGTACTAACCCGCCGGTTAAACTGGAATATCAGACTCTTAAATCCCAGGCTGGGAGCGCCACTGGAGTGGATTAGAGCCAGACATTTAATTACCATAGCAAGGTTTTTATTTATTTTTTAGGTATGGGCTGGGAGCAGGAGGTTCAGGCGAGCGCAGAGAAAACGGATGGTTGGCAACTCCCATCTGTGCAGTCCCACAAATCACCCGTGATTCACAGTTATATAAAGCTTCTTATATAGTAAACAATCTTGTTAATAAAAGCAGAAGTACAAGGTCCAATGTAATCCAGCGAGTGTGACTAACTGGATTTATAGGCTCCCTCCCCGTGCAGAAGCAGAGAGATTCCTCAGATCTTACAGGAACTCATTTTTGCAAAGATCCTCAGCCCTGATTGCTCCCCCCGGGGAAGGGGCAATGCCACGGAAAGAGGTTGCTGTGATTTATTTTTTGTTTAATTTCCTTTCCCAGGGTCACACTGTCACCCACATGGCCTTTGCATCTGCGGGGGGGGGGGTCCAGCTCCCGTCTCCCCCCAAAGTTATGCTGGGGGAAGCCCAGCCCATGTGGGGCGACTGCAGCCCCCCCTCTGCCCTCCCCCTCCTGCAGCCCTTCCTCCAGGACCCCCGGTTTGTTCCAGAGGTGATGCTCCCACCCCGTGCCGGTCCTGCTGCTGTGGTGACTCCCAGCCTGGTCCCCATCCCTGGTGGACCCCCCACTGCACCCCCCAGCCCCGGTGTTTCCTCACTGGCTCCGTGTCAAGGCAGAAAACAATTTTTCCTTTTAATTAAGCGGTGACCATGGGGTGGCTGTCACTTCCCCGGGTGCTTTCGCAGAGAGGAATGTGTTCCCCTGATCCATGGTGCTTCACGTCTTCCCTGTCGCCGGAGGTTTTCCAGGTTTCCACCTCCAGGTTCGGGGTGTGATCAGTTGGGTCCCCCTGTTCCCGTGGGGTTTTTGTTGGTGGCGTTTGTCCCCCCCCGGAGAGGGAACGGCGAGGTCTGGTGTGCGGTGGGGAGAGAGGAGTGGGCTCTGGGGAGGGCTGCTGAGAGGGAGGCTCTGAGAACAGTGAATATTTATAGAATATTACAGCAATGGCATTTGCAGATAATTTCGGATATGAAGGGAAAATAGCAGTGTTTGCTCTCTGGCTACGCAAGGTATTTGTGCTGACAGCCTTCCCCGCCGAGGCACCGGTCCCAGTGCTCTCCTGAAGCCTCTCACCACTTTCTGTTACTCTCAGAGACAGCCAGTGGGACAGTTTTACCCTTCCAGAGGCACCTTCAGCACTCCCAAACCGGGACCCCCCTTCGGAGCCTGCCATGGGCCATAGGACAGCCCCACGGGGGGGGCCCTGGTGACCCTCACCCCCGCGCTCCGTCTGTGCCACTCTTCAGAGGAACAGAGAATTAGTGGAAACAATCAAACTAATTTAAGCACCTGCCAGAGCTCCGCCTTCGCTCGAGTGGAAAAAAATTTCATAATTACGCTAGTGTGCTTTAATTATATATTTGAGGAACCGAAGGTTGAGCCTTGGCGTTGACAGGGAGGAGCCTGTTAATTGGTTTATTTTATCGCCCGGTGGCTGGGCTGGGGCAGCAGGGGCGATGCCCACGGATGGTGGCACAGCCGGCAGCATCCCGGCGGGACCGGCGCCTTCCCCGGGGAACGCCGTGCCGCTCTCTTTTCCCTGGCCCTACCCGTGTGGATGAAACCGCCCAACGCTGAGGTGCCATATGTCACCCTTCCCTGCAGCCTTTTTGAAGTGCGAAGAAGGAGACAACTGTGAGAGATGGCATTTCCACCCTCGGTACCGCAACATATGCTTTTTTCCCGAATGAACTCAGCCTATTATCATGCGGGCAACAGGTAGGGTGGCATATTGCCGGGCGAGTCTGGAGGCTGGGAAAGTACAAGTGACGGTCCCCGAGCTGGCCCTTGTAAAGACGCTGCCTTCCCGACGTGTTCGGGGTCCAGCAAAGGGCTACCAAGATGCTGAGGGGAGCAGAACATCTCTCTGCTGAGGAAAGGCTGAGGGACTTGGGTCTTTTTAGTCTGGAGAAGAGAAGACTGAGGTGGGATCTGATCAACACCTATAAATACATAAAGGGAGGGTGTCAGGAGGATGGGGCCAGTCTTTTTCCAGTGGTGCCCAGTGACAGGACAAGAGGGAACGGGCACAAACTTGAACATAAGAAGTTCCACCTAAACATGAGGAGGAACTTCTTTACTGTGAGGGTGGCAGAGCCCTGGAAGAGGCTGCCCAGAGAGGTGGTGGAGTCTCCTTCTCTGGAGACATTCAAACCCACCTGGACACGTTCCTGTGGGACCTGCTCTGGGTGACCCTGCTCTGGCAGGGGGTTGGAGGAGATATCTCCAGAGGTCCCCTCCAACCCCATATCATTCTGGGATTCTGTGACACCAGTCTCTGTCGGTATAACCCAGAACACTGCAAACCCAGAAACGCAGCTCTCGTACAATACAGACCATCTTTCCAGCTTGTTTGGCTGCGATACCTCTTCGGGCCACTAATGGCTGGGATCCAGCTCTCGCTGCGGGCTCCCCACTTGCCTAATTCCCCGTTTCTCTCTCTTCTTTCTTTAAAATTCTGCTTAAATCTGCTCAAGCTCAGGAGCCACTGCAGCATCCCCGAGAGCGGCCGCTGGGGCCGGCTGCCTTATGTAAGCGAGGGAGGGACCTCACAAAACTTCCTCCCTTCCGAGGCTTAATTAATTTAAAAGCCACTTTTATGGTGCATGTGCTAATTATAACTTTTTAGCCCAGAGGATCAAAAGGAACCTGTTGCTTATAATTCTGTAATTCAAACCCACTGCAGTTAGTTTGGGTGCTCAGAAATTTTCAGAATAATTCATCTATATAAATGTGCTGGGCTGAGATGACTTTTTTTCTCACTTGAACTTTTCTGGTTCACTTATATGCAAAGGAAACTGCCTGAGGATATGTTTCTTGCAAAAAGTAAGGATGCTGATTCTTAAAACTATTATGCTGGCGAACAGTAATAATTATCCATCTTTTTTTAATACCGCAGTGTAAGACATCCCAGGCAACTGAGCACTGCAGAAGGGGAAAGCGCCCTGGGGAAACACCGAGCCGATTTCTCTGGTGAGAACGGCAGCGATTTCCCTCCGGGACGAGCTCTTGAGGCTTTAATTTGGTGTTTCGCTTAGAAGTGCACAGGCTGCCCGAGAGCCGGACCCCGGCTGTGATTGAAGGGAAAAGGGTGGGAAAAGCAAGAGGCCGTCGGTCCCTTGTTAATGACCCGCGGGTGCTTTCCTGCGGGTGACCAGGATTGGGGAAGAAGCAAGACCAGAGGAAGGAATAGAAGCAGCAGGAACACTGGCAGGGGACGACCCATAAACGGCGCCTAACGACCCTCCTGATGGAGGGGAATTCCGCCCGTCTGGCAGCTGGGGGTTGCGGGGCCGTGTTGGTTGGGAAAGGACATACCGAGTACTGTATAAGCGGGGGGGCCGTGTTGGTTGGGAAAGGACATACCGAGTACTGTATAAGCGGGGGGGTTCGTTGTAATAAACGACTCTGGTTGCGTCTCCGACCGGGGCCCGTGCCTTCGGACGCTACACTTTCCCTCTGGGGCAGCTCCGTGGCAGCAAAAAAGATGATTTCAGGGTTTGGAGCGACGCTTTCTGAGTAAGGTGTGGGGAGGTTTGAAGTGGCGGCTGGCAGCAGGAAGGCACGGCTGGTGCAGGATGGGCCAGGATGGCGATGCCGAGCCCCTGGGGGGATGCAGCGTGGTCCGAGCCAGTGCCGCGCTCTCCGTTCTCCCTCTCTCCGTGGCTGGGGGCGTTCGGTGTTGTCTGTGAGAGCAATGATGGAGCCACCGGCCAGGAGAGCTGCCGCGGTGCCCTGTGTCTTCGGCGTGGGTTCGGGGGGATCGCAGCCCTTCATGGAGACATCCTGCTGTCGGGGCACATGGTCCCTTTGCCACCAGACTGTGATGATTCGGAATGGCACCCGCAGCCCTCCTGGCATGTGCGCTACCGATGGCAGTAATTCTGTGTCATAATGAAGCCAGTTAGCGCCACGGCTCTGCCGGCACAGGAGCCGGGAAGGGGTGATGGGAAAGGATCCTGGGAGCGACCTGCCAGCCACAAGCCGTGCCGGAGCATAAGCCCACGCTCCCAGCATCTCCCTTCCCCGCCGGCACGCTGCTGCCAGAGGCCACGAGCCACAGAGCCGCGGGCGACCGGAGGGATCTTGTGAGGCAGCGGTGTGTCGCCTGCCGCGGCTGAGGGTAAGTCACAGCCCCCCGGGACGTGCCCCGGTGTAAGCACCGACCTGCCCCACGCGTGTCAGAAGAGCCATTCGTGGCCTGTGTGTCACTGGGTTTGGAAGCTGAAAAGGGGAAAAAAAAGCCTAGTCAAAGTTCAGAGTGGAAAAAGGGCAAAGCTGAATTTATTCTGAGAGTGGAGCCGAGTCTCCTGACTACAAGCAGCAGCTGCTTTTCCTGAACGCACAGTGCGAGGCTGGGGAGAATTCTCCCAGGAGTTTTTAATTTTCTGTCCAGTGATTCCAGCGCCGTTTCCATCCCGGTGCAGGAGGCTGGAGGCTGCGTTTGTGCTGATGCGGGAGCTGCCGGCGGCGCTGCCTTTCCCAGCTGTGCCCCGGTGGCACTGCTGGCCCCACGGATCCCTTCCCAGGGCTCGGATCCCTGCCCAGGGCATGGATCCCACCGTTCGGCTCTGTCCGGAGGCAGCCCAGTGAGCAAAGGACGAGGAAATGATTCCCACTGAAAATCAGCCCCCCCGAGCTCCCCACCAAGCACCTCGCCAAGGTGGTGGCAATGTGCTGGGCAGCCTGGGGACACCGTGCACCGTCAGCCCTGACTCTTCCAGAATTACTTATTCTGATAAAACAGATTGCTCCGGGGGAGAAAAAGGCCGTCTGGCCCTTTTTAGGCAGATTTGGAGGAAATCACACACTGTTTTTTTCCTTTTGCCCAGCGGCACAGGATGCTCAGGTTGGTTTGCCGTGCATCCTGAGCCTTCGGTCAAAAGCCGAGTGCCCAGTGCTGCAGTGGCCCATACTGGCCATTGCTGGGCGAGTGCTCCAAGCCGGGCGCTGGTTCCCAAATGCCACCCGCAGCGAGCCCGGGAGGACGGTTCCCATACTGCCGACTTCTTACTCTGCGCTTTCAGGAGTCCCTGCAACGAGCCGCTCGCTCCGCTTCCACCAGGGAAGACGGTATTTTTGCTTCAGTTCATTATAAATAAGCATCCAGGGAAATATTAAGCCAGGCATTACATTCCAGCTTCTTACGGGATTGACACAGGAGTACATGCGTTTAGGCTGAGGGGAGAGATGACAGCAGCTCATGCAGACGCGTGGCTCCGGCTCCCAGCTCTGCAAAGGAGCTCCCTGAGCCCATGGATGGGGATGCAGGAGCCGGGACCCCCCCAGTCCACCCTCCCCAGGACCAGCCCAGCCCCTCTTCCCTGCGGGCGACAGCAGTGTCGGGGGGTTGAGCACCATCTGGGACCCCCCTGGTCCTGCCGATGGAGGAGCCAGCAGAGGTTTGGGTCACGCTGCTCAGCCCCCTCCTCAGGCACGTCCTTCCCGACTTCTCGTGTGTGAGGAGTTTGCATTCCAAGGGGGGAAACCCAGTAAATCTCCTTGAAAAGGTTGCAATCTGTTAATAAGTAAATTGCTCATTTAATTATCTTAATTATGGTTTCACTGAGCTAATGTTATTGCCAATACAAAGCAGGGGGGGAAAAAGGAGAAAAGAAAAAAAACCTCCTGGATTAGCAAAGCCTCGATTACGGGCACCGTGAGTAACAGGTTTGTTTTTAGAGCCTGGATCCCTCTCGGCTGCAGGGGATGGAGAGGAGCGGGAGAGAAGGCCGGTCGGGCTGTTTCCCCGCTGTATCAGCGCCGGTACCTGCCTCGGCGCTGCGGCTCCAGGCACGGCAGCAGCTGGTTTTACACGTGGCTTTTCACCGGCACCACTTTCCCCAGCTGTGAAAAATCGAGACAAATGCACTAAGGATGGCAGGAGCCAAGGAGGAGTGAGGGCTGCTGCGTCTCAGCACCTTTGCTGCTGCGGTTCCATATACTCTTTAATTTCTCCATGGTACGGTAAATCGAGGCTGTGCTGCCACCGAACGCTGTGCCCGGCCGTGCCACTCGGGCACTTGCTGGCGGTGGTGACACTGCCATTTCCCAGCCCCTGTTCAGCCCCGCAGAGCCCACTGTAAAACCCCCACCCAACAGCGATGTGTTTAAGCGTATGCTTAAACATTGCGCTAATTAGTGCTTGCGAGAACATGTGCGGTAATTACATTTTTTTGCTGTTAAAACCGCAGCTACTATTATTGTATAAATAGACGGAGCAAAAGCAAATATGTTTGTTTCTGCCTTACCTTGCGTGCTACAGAAGGAAACACCAGCTGCCGTAAAACCCTATCTCTTATTCACTCAGAACCCACTTTAAAAAACCAGGAATAAACAGCAAAGTCAAAATATTTGGTTTCCACAGCGAGGCGAGGCTGCCGGAGGACGTGTGAGGAGCTGAGGAGCCACACACCGCAGAGCTGGGGGGGGGGAAACACCCTGAGATGAGAAGGTCCCCCCTCAGCTGGGGGGGGGCTTCGGCATCGGGCTGCTGCAGGGCCCGCAGGAATGAAGCTTTTCTGAAACCTTCCTGTTCTCTGGCTCTTCACACCCAAAACGCTGGCGGGACAGGGAGTTCCTTGGCAGGATTTATGGGGCTGGCGCCCGCTCGGACACGAGGCACGTCGCTGGAGGGGATGTCCATGGATACGGGGCTGGAAGGAAAGCTGGCTCCTGGCAGCCAGGGGGTAAATGGTTTAGACACTGAGCAGTTGGGACTTTCTGAAGGATGCTCCTTCGGGGCCCTCCTCATCCCATACCGGCTCTGATCACGCGTTTATGGTGATGGCAACCGCAGGAATCTTGTCTGAACACATTTAGGCATTTTTTTTCCTATCAAACTGGGGATGTTTTCCGTTTAAATGATGATAATGGGTATTGGAGGATGAGTTACAGGCAGCAGGGGAAGCAGGACCAGAGAAAAGGGGAAGAGATGATGCACAACCCCTGTCCCTTGTCCTCCCTACGTGCTTCTCCCCACCTCTGCCGGCCCCTCCCCATCCTGGGGGGATGAAACCATAGATAAATAACAGATAAATCCTGAGTGCTGCGTTGGGGGGTCCCAGCAGCAGGGACCACTTCCCGGCGCCATTTCAGAGCAGCAAGCCCATCCCTGCGACCCACTCGCCAGCCCAAAGGTGGCCAAACTTTGATGCGCTCCAGAGGCCAATTAGCCGGGGTGTGGGATCTGGAGCGGCTGGTGGGCACTGGGGAGCCGAGGCGTGGGGTTCCCACCACCCACCTTCCATGCCGGGAAGCCGAATAATCCGTTTCTCCCCAGCCCCAGCCAGAACAAGCGCATCATAAATATTCATCTGCTCAACCGAAAGCATTAGCCCTTGTTTTCTCGAGTGGAACTAACTGAAAATTGATGATAGTTTTCTGAAAAAATGCAAGATTATGTACACAGAAGCAATTATATATAAACTTATCAATTATTTAACAGCTTGTTAATGAGCAAGTTTCGGTCTCGTAGCTGCGGCCGTCCTGCCTGTTTGCGGCCGGGCGCGGGAGCTGAGGGACCGGGATCTCACGCCTTGAGCGGTGACCCGCAGGCACCAGGAGGGGACGGTGGCCAAGCTGGCTACCAGGCCAGCATCCAGCAGCACCACAGACTTCCTCATCTCCAGCTCCAGATGCCTGCTCACAGCCTGGAAGCATTAGCTGCATTATACGCTCTTGAAATTCTCATTAAACATGTATAAATGGAAATAATTTGATTTTCTAATGTAAGCGGGACAATTTGCATTGATAGAAAATGCATGTTCCTGGAGCGGGGCTGGTGTGCTGCTGCTGCGGCACCGCCGGCCGGGCTGCCAGCCCCCGCCTCGAGCCTCCTGGAAATGGAGCTTCTCGCTTTTATTGGAATTCTCAGACATCCCGAGCTCTGTTACGCGCTATCAGTGTCGGCTCTTTCAAGCTGTTGGGGGTGGGAGGTCTCGGTCGGGTCCTGCTGTACCACGAGCAAACTGCAGTCACTTTGGAGGCGACAGGAATGATAAAGCGTGTTTCAGTTCCTGTTCTGGTGCCACTTTCAGAAATGTTTTTTTACATCGTTACGCCCTGGGGCCAGAATTGAGATATTCCCCTGTAAGTCGGGGGATGTGGGGCAAAGGAAATCCAGCAAGGCGGTTTCCTCGAGCTCGGTGGAAGATTGGTGCACCATAAAAGTGAAAACTAGTAAACACTTGCAAATGCAAATAAGTGGGGGTACGTTATTTCTGGTGAGAGGATGATGCGCGTTACTTAGACGTAGATTACTTAGGTGTTAGGGGACGTGGAAAGCAAAATATTCCATGTAATTGTACACGTGGGTTCCTTTACAGGTAGAAATGTCCCGGCACCCCGAGGGATGGGGGTTCCCAGCTGGGGAGGGGGATCAGCGGGAACTCCCAGCATCCGGAGGGATGAAGGTTCCCAGCTGGGGAGGGCGATCAGGGAAGACGGGGCAGGGGGTGGGCTCAGAGCTGGTGTGGGAAATTGAACTCAGCTGCAGAGGAAACGGCTTTGATGGCAGAGGGTGAAGCTATAAATTACCTCCTCAGAGGGTGAGTTGCCTCTGAGCACTTTCACAGCCTCGTTCTCTCTCTCTGGGTTGTTCCAGAGCAGAAAAGCCTTGCTCTTTCTCCCACGGCAGAACCCGGGGAGAGATCGTTTCCCTCTGATTCAGTGAGAGGAGAAAGGCAGGAATCTCTCACAAGGTGAGCAGTAACAGGATGGCTCTTTGGTGTTCCTCCTCTAGGCAAGCTGTGTCCTTTCTCCATGGCAGAAGGGCACCAGATCTTCCTGTTACGTGCGCCGCTTGGCCCAACGGCGGGGACATCGCAGCCCTCGAGGACATCGCTGCCCTTGGGGACATCACTGCCCAGCCCAGGATGGTGTCTGGGCTGCTCCCTCAGGAAGATGGCTTGGGAAAAGGCAGGAACAGGTCGGGAACCAGCAGAAATGGTGAGCAAAGCATGAAAGGGTGGGCGGTGGCGTGGTGGGACGGGCACACACCAGTGTCTCTGCTGGGTTTGGCTGATGCTCCATGGCAGTGAGGCCAGACAAGCCTGTCTCTGCAAGGCAGCCCCTTGCCAGGCACCGATCAATTAGTCTGCACTCTAATTCTCCTTCCTCCTCAGACAAGAGGACGTTTTAAAATTAAATGTAACCTAGATTATTCAAATTTAATATATTCTGCCTCCAGAACCAGGCTGACGGCGATGGTTTTTCCCCCATGAGCTGATTTTGCTTGTTCCTAAAGGGAGAGATGCAAAATCTCGTTAATGGAAATCTGCGGAGACTGTGTTTTTATGTCAGCAAACAGGAAAGCTGTCAGGCTGTAATGTGAGCGATGGAAAAATTACTAGGAGCATTATTAGTGGCACATAAATCCCATTAGCATAAATGGGGACAGATAGGCAGGGCTCCTGGTGTCCCAGCCATCATTCCTGGGGAAGCGGGATTCCACGTCAGTCAGGAAACGGCGTCCCCGTTACTTTATTGGTGGTTATGAATGTGAGGAGCAGCGGGGATGTGACTTCTTTGCATTTTGAACATTAAAACCTGCTGTGGGGGCTCACTGGGACCCTCCGCGGGGGCTGCCCACAGGCTCATTCCCACCCCCGGGCGTTCCCACCCCAACCTTCACGGTTAAAAAGTTCTTTGAGGAGCTGCTGGCAGAAGCTGCTGGCAGCGGGTATTTGGGTGTCTCGGTGGAAAGACTCCCTGCAGAAGATGTCTAGACTTGGGGGGCGGGGGGGGAAAAGCAGTCCCATCACATTTTTGAATCCGTATCGCTGATGAGGAGCTTCATTGCATTATTCATCCTGGAAACTGTGTAAACCAAGAAAGTTAAAAAGAGGGAAATTGCCACTGTAAGCCGAGGTGTTTTAACATGCAAATGATGGCTTTTATTCCTGGCGATGGAACTGCTAGATTTTTAATTTTACACGCTGTGTGCCGGGTTCCTGTCTGTGCAGACACGGCAGTCCTACGGCTCTGACTGGGGTCTCCCCTGTTTCCAGTGCTGTCGAGCAGCTCTCAGATCTGTGATAATTTAATTACCTGCCCTGTTCTGCCGTGGCTGTCGGAGCAGGGGAAAAGGATCCAGACACCCAGGGAGTTCCTTCTTTGCCTGAGCACATCCGTCTCCTACACAAAAGTCACAGAAGAGCAATTTCCCCACCAGGAGAGCTCATTGTGGGTTTTTTAAAACATAGATCATTTTCTTAGATGTGTGTCAACTGCTCGGGGTAAGGAAGGAAGCAGTTTGTTGGACGGATGGAGTCCGGTCACTCCAGAGCTCTGTGGGAAGCTGGGAGCCGGGGCTGGAGGCACCGAGTGCCCTTAGGTGTGATACCCACCTGAAAAACCAAGGTGTTTGCACAAGGGCAAAGGAACTTCGGGAGTTTAAAGGTAAGCTCTGACCCCACCGCTTGCCAATGTGACACCTCGTAGCTCTAAAAATAGAGCATCTCCGATGGAGGGAGGGTATTTTTGGAAAAGCTGGTTACTGCAGCCAATCTCACATCGTCACCGCAGCCCTGGCTCAGAGCCTTTCTGTAATTTCCTTCTGCACGTAAACTTTACAAAGTGCCAAGAAAGAGCTGGCGCCTGCCCTTGCGAAGCAGACCCCCCCCGGGTGAGGGCAGCCCCCTCCTCCCGAGCCCTCTGACAGGGCATCTGGCCTGTGGGGGAGTCTTAACCGGCCCCCAGACTGTAAAGTATGGCTGGGGACACCAAAATCCATCTGTGCCTCTGCTGGGGGAGCTGGGGGACCCCCGGGGAGTGTGGGCACAGGGATGCTGCTGAGGGCAGGGGAGCCCATGGGGTGATGTGAATCACCATCCCCCCCCCCACCCCAGCTGGCCCCGCACAGGGCTGAGGGGCAGCTTCGTTCTGGAAGCACGCTAACGAGCTGCTGGCAATCAGGTAGTTGGGCCGGGAAGTAGTGGGAGCCCCAAGAGATGCAATTAGTCATCACTTCACTCAAGGCGCTACAGAGAAGCCTGATTTGAACCATTAGGGAAGCGGGTCCCGCGGGTCACACACGTGCCGTGCAACGAACGGAGGGGAATGCCCCTGGCAGTTTATTTACCAAAATCACTGCTCAAAACATGCTCTGAGAGGGACTCTAAATAGAGGGAAGTGGGTAGAAATGATGAACTCCAGCTTGGAGAGAGCAGGCATGTGAGGTGTATTTTTCTTCATGTAAATGAAAAAAGAAAAATATGCTCTTTTTTGCCCTTGGCTCCCAGCAGACAGCTCGCTTCAGCCCCGCCACCTCTCCCTGATAATGATGGAAACTGCCTCGGATGTCTCCTGCCAGCACTGAAATTAATGCCCTTCTTCATTGGAAGTGGCATATTCAACTACTCCCCAAAAGGTGAACATTAATATTCTGATTTTCAGTTGTTAGACCCCGCGCTCTGGCCCCGGAGCTGCAGAGACGGGGGAATGAGGGAGGGAAGAGCATCTCTGGATTTTGGGTACCCCAGCTCCATCCCCGCGGCATCGGTGGAGGGAAACACCTCCGGTGAGGCCCGATCCTATTCGAAATGTTGTGCTGCGACAGGTCCCGCATCGGATCACTGTCTCGGAGTGTTTTCAGTGCAAGAAAAAGGGAGATAAATCTTCATAGATGCAGCCTCATTATCTATGTGGCATTTAGGCATAATTTATGCCCGACGTCTTGCCGCTTCTCTGGTAGAAAATTGCATTGTTGGTTCCCTGGCTCTCAGCTCCTGCCGCAACTGTGTCAGAAATATTGAAATAAATCGATCCGACTTGAGTTCCCTGTGCATTTTTATTGCCGATTTATCAGCGTGGGCAAGACGCTAAGCGAGTTATGTTGGCGGGAGGAGGAGGAAGGTGAAGACGTGGCGGCCTGGCTGCCCGCACCCTCGTTAAAAAGAGCTTTGGGCACCTCAGCAATCACCGCTGCCTGTTGCAGGCATCTGGCTGAACTCTGTACCTCCAGTTTTCCTTCTTTTCTTTTTTTTTTTTAATCACATCCTAATTGAGGAACCAGCAAAAGCTTTAAAAAAAAAAAAAGGAAGAAAACAAACAAAATTAATGAGCAGCGTCAGGAGAGGGGGAGAAAAAGGCATTTTTTTGGCCGGAGTCCTTGGCATGGGCAGGAAATAGCTGCTCCTCTTGGAGAGCGTTTAGTCTGTGCGAGCTGCCAGCTGAGGAAGTCAAGTGAAAACCAAGTGCCTGGAAGCCGCGTTTGCTGCAGCTCCCTCTGCTCCGCTCCCTCGGAGCCTCCGCCCCGGCAGCGGGGACTCGGATGTTTATTCCCAGACTAAATTGCTTTTGGAGCTCCGGCTCGTTTGTCAGTGAGAGAGCAAACAAGCTGTCGTTTGGACTAACAGCCTGCACAGCTCCTTCCCCTGGTCGTGTGCGTGAGCATCTGCAGCCCAGGGCCAGCCCCATCCCTGTCACGAGCGGTGCTCGGGCTCTGCCATCGCGGTGGCCGGTGAGCACGGCGGGGGCCATTAGCATCTTAATGATTAAATCTTCCCTAAAGACCCAGGCTGGCATCGGGCCCCATGAGTTCTAGGGGGGCTGACCATCCCTGTGCCCCCAGCAGTGGTTCCAGGAATCCCCTGGAGCAGCCAGGATCCCTCCCTGCTCCCTGACAGCCGAGGGCTGCTCGGTGCCAATGTTTGCCAGGGAGGAGAGAAGGGCTCCTGGCGCTGGCATCCGCAGGAGAAGCTGCCACAGATGGAGCCGCAAACCCTTGCAGGGAAACTTTCGCACGTCTGGGAAACATCGGAGCCCGTATCAAACGCTGGAGCTTCCCCATCCCTCTGGGAGACCAGCTTTGCTCCAAACAAACCTGGCCAGGTGCTCCCACAAACTGGGAGCCTGTCTGGTCCAGACTAGGAGACAAGTAAGAGTTGATAAATCTCCAGCAGTTGTTTGTATACACAGCTCCGTTTGTACGCGGCAGCAGGAAGCAGCTCAGGGCATCAACCTCCTTCACCTGCGCATCCCCCTGTACAACTTGGGGGTCAGTTTTTCTTACCCTTGTGCTTGACTCGTTCTGGCCAGTGTATATTTTTGGGGTTGAATTTCTTTGCTTGTTCTCGCTCTAGGGGTGTTTTGGCTGGTTGGCCTCTCTCGCTTGCAGGGAACTGGTCCCTCCGAAGCCGAGTCTTGCCTTGCCTGCGAGCATCACCCGACGGCACAGACAGACGCCTGCCTGGCTGAGGCCAAGGACTCGTGTGACTGCAGGTGAGTAAAGTGCTGGTCCCAGCAGGTATTTCTGGAGTTCCCAGAGCCATTTTCCGTGGCTTTAAGCCTCTGCTTGTGAAGGTTGTTGCTATCATGGGCTACTTCTGCAGCCAGTGCTCCCTTACTCACGGCAGCATTGCCTTTCCTCCCAAGTGCCAAGTTTTTCCTTGTGTGGAAAAACTCATTACAGGGGGAAGATTCATAAAACCTTACCTTCGTCCTCAAGGTCTGCTTGTCCAAGGTAGCAGTAGGTAGCTCGCTGATTCTCACTAACTCTGCCATATATAACTGGACTCTGTGGAAGTCCTCGCTCCGTGCAGAGCGCTCCTCACGCGCGTGCGTTCTTCCTCTTTCTCCACAGGCCATCCCAGCTCTCTCCAGAGGAATCAGCAGTTGTTCCTAGTTGTGAGTTGCAGGGCAGCGATGCTAGATTGCTTCTTTTAGCAATGCTCCTTTTCGCTAGAACTTTCAGTTTTACCCCAAAGTGTTGGGTAGGAAGAAGAACATAGTTTTCTTGGTTTGGCATGAAGTTAGGAACGCAAACGGAGACATTTAATGCCTCACAGGGATTATTAGAAACAAAAAAACCATAGGAAAGAAAGCATCCCATAAATCCAGGCCTTTCTGTAAGCTCTAGATCTGTTACACATTAGACCGTAGTCTTCTAAAACAAAAGTGACTGCACCAAATAGAGACCGTTATTGTTTAAATATTTCTGCTGGGAAATGCTGCCTGAAGAGAAGACACAATAGCTGCCCTGACGCAGGATTTATTAGAGCAACTTGGCACCAGTCTATTTGTAGGGAGCAGAATATGCTTGTAGAGATTATACCAGATTTACAATGATTAATAATGGATTGGACATGGCAGACTTCAAAGGGCTTGGCTCCCTCGCAGTTCGGTGGTAGGTTGAGTTGAAATAAAATTACAGATTCGCTCCAGTGGTTCAAACAAGTTTTTTTTTCTCTTGGAGAACAGGGCTTTTGACCAGACAGCATCAGCGAAGCCCCGCTCCTCGTGCCCTCCCGCCACGGCTGAGGAGGCAGCACACCCAGGTTGCCACCCGGATGGAAACAGGTCCCTGAGGAGATCTGCTGGCCACCATGGCCAAGCCCAGCTCCAGCAGGGGTCCGGAGCAGATCCCACATCCCGGGAGATGCCCTGTTCCTGTAAAGCTGGAATGGCCCGAGGGCTCCCAGCCCACGGCTGCTGGGGAAGGTGAAGCCCTTAATTTTGGGACGGGTTCTTCTCAGAGAAGGAACAGGGAGCTCACCTACCAGGAGGATGAGCAGGGATTTTATCATCAGTCTGAGGGATTAAGCGAGCCGGGAAATGTAGGACATCCCTCCGGCTCACAATGTCATCTCTGCACACACAGACCTCGAGCTATTTTTAAAGACCTTCCAGCGTACGCTGTGGCTGTAACTTTCAGTATTCAACTCTTGGAATCTGCTCCTTGAGGCAGGAGCTCCCTCTCCCACTTCATCGGGAGGATCCCAGCCCCTGGGACAGCACAAGAAACAAAGACTGAGACTTTTGAAATTGATAAGTGTTATTAATAACGCGTTACTATAAATATGCTCTCATTTGATCTTTGTCAGGCAGTTTAGCGGTGTCCCCTGTGCAGCTGCCATTGCTCTCTGCCCAACCCCATCACTTCTCTTCCCCCATCCGCTCGGATGCTCGGACATTCGCCTCGGCATCTCCCCGTGCCATCACTCAGACGAGCAGGAAAAGGCCAGGGCAAGTGTGAGTTGCCGAGGAGCCTCAGCCGAATGCATTTCATAAGCGATAAATGCTCTGGCGTTAATCAAGCGTTATTGTGTGTTATAGTCGGGAGGCATCTCGAGCTAATGAAGACATTTTCCCCTCTATCTGCCGTTATCTGGGCGCCTGGAAGAGCTGCAGAGGAGCTCTCATCCTGCTCCAGGCAGAGCTGATGGGATTTGCACTGGTCCCAGTTGCCATGGAGAAAGTGTTAGATGGCTTTAATACATCTCTGCGAATTTCTCCCCGGAGTTTTCCTGTGACAAGCCGGACTGGAGGTAGCGTATAAGAAGCTATAATCTTCCAACTCTATGAAAAAATGATTGATGGAGCTTGAGGGGCGTAAACAGCTTTACTGGGGCTCTGGTAGCATGTGGTGGGCACCAGCAGGGACCGGCCGTGGTCCCCGAGAGATGCTCCCCTCCACCGGGGCTGCACCACGCAGCCCTGAACCCCTCTGCCCCCTGAATCTGTGTCACCCTCACCCCACGCATCTCGGGGGACACCCAGACGTACCCCTTGGACCTTTGCTGTGCCCCTTGTGCCTGGGAATGGATGGGGACGGTGCCATCAGGCTGTGCCCACGCTCCTCTTCCTCATCACCAGCCCAGCCCTGTCTCCCATTGCCCCCGCATCCCTCAACAGCCCCGAGCTCCCCACCTGCTCGTTAACATGCATTCGCCAGGAATCAGAGGAAAGGAAATTAAACCTCTGTTTGTTTTCACATCAATGTATTCCCATTTAAAAATCCTAACGTTTACATTTGCCTGTTTGATTTTTTAAGTGGATGAAAACATGAATGATTCATAAAAACAAAGGAAAAAAAATAATTTCCAGCTCAGGATGCCAAGAAGCCAGTCATTCCCCCACCCCGAGAGCACGAGCTCTCATTTGGGGTTATTTCCCCCTGGATTCATCACTCTGCTCTGATTTAACGTAAAAGATTATTGGACACAGACCGTGATGGAATCAGGTAAACCTGCGCTGGTTTTTTCAGCAGGAGAGGAGGCGGCAGGAAAATTAGGAGGAGCCGGGAGAGCAGTGGTGGCTGCAGAACCCGCAGCGGCTTCTGGAGCCCAGAGCAACAAGCCCTGGGCCAGTGGGTTTGGGAGCCGGCCCTGGGGCCAGCGGGGAGCTGGACATCGTGTCGTCCCTGCCGCCTCCTTCCTCTCCCTTTCTGCCTTTTTATTTTATTATTTTTACCCACACACACACGTCCCCGGTGGTACTTTTAGCTGCTTTAGATTCTCCAAACATTTTCTCTTCAGCAGCTCATGGTATTTTGAAATATGAAGTCCATCAATCACCGGTTAATGTCACCTCCGCAGCGGTTTCTGCTCCGGGGCAGCCTCCTCCGGGGCTGGATTTGGTGGGCGGCTGCTGCCGTAACCAAAAATCAGGGTACCCGGCTCCTCGTTCTCTCCTTCCTCTTGTTTTCCAGGAGTTTTGGCCAAATCCCCTGCAAATCCAGCCGCTCCGCTGGAGGCTGACCGGGCACCCGGCTGGGAGGAGGATTCCGTGGAGTGCTGTGGAGAGGCTGCACGGGAAAGCGTGTACTCCAGCTGATGTGCCGGGGTTAAAATATAATTAATTAGCAGGTTTATGGTGTTTTCCCATCTGAAATTAAAAACAAAAATTATGCAGAACATACAAGGTAATTAGGAAGCAGCAAGCTACAACACACCTTTAAACGAGAGCTCTAAGAAGCCTGATGTTCGGCAGCAGATTTTTAATGTAAGAGCTAATAAAGGCTCGTCCCCTCCATGGCATTCCCGGGAGCACCCATCACGCCTCGCCCTTCCCTTACGGATCCAGGGAGGGCCCCAGCAACACCCCAACTTTTAATATTCTCGTTGCTTATCCATGATCAGATTTCCCATTTAAAATCTATTAGCCAAGATGAGAAAATTGGCTCACATTTTATGTGCCTGGTTTGTTTATTTATTTTTTTTTTTTTCCGCTTGCATTTACAGCTGGCCCCTAGTGTTTCATCCACCCCCTAATGATTGAGCTGTGCAAGATGTTCCACCAATTTATTAGAGTGGAGTGCACGGAGCAGGCCGTGCATATTAAACGTGAAGTTTTTACTACGGTTGGTTCAATAAGCTGAAAGGAAAACTTTTTTCTTTTTCTTTTTTTTTTTTTATCCCCTCAGTTTTTTACTGCGTTCCAGCTGCTGCTTTAGGCAGAGCACTTTCTCAGCCCGGCGATGCCAAGGTGCTTCCCGGGGGAGCGATGCCCAGCAGGCAAAGGGCATCCCCTCCCTGCCGGCTGCGGGAAACGGGCTGAGTGGTGGGAGTCGAGGGAACCAGCTCCGCGAAGGCTTCACCATCACCTGTGGGGAGGTGAGGCACCTGCTGACCCACACCTCTCTCTCTCTCTCAGCGCTAAATCAAAGCTGGAAATTGAGGTTTTGCTCTATCTTTTTCCTTCCAGCCGGGTCGACGATGCCGGCAGCAGAGGGGCTTGCACATCACGCCTTTCCCCCTTTCCCAGCCTCACCGAAACCCAGCGCGTGGAGGCTGGAGAGGTTTCCTCCTGGCTGCCTTCCCTTCGGCTCCCCGTTTTCCCATGGGAGGTAGAGGCTCCATTTGGGAGCTGTGACCAAGGAAACAGCTTCCTGGGCAGCAGGGCAATGAATGGGGGTGGCCAGGCTACCACTGGTAGCCCTGGAATGGCCAGTGGCCACCCCAAGAAGGTGGCCAGAGCTGTTCCCCCTGCAGCAAAGTTTCCCCATCTGGGAGAGGATGGCATCCCCGCAGCCCCGCTGGTGTTCAGCAGCCGCTCAAGTTTCCAATTGCACTTTTGTCACCTGTATCCATCATCCCCTGCTCTTGTTTGCTGGCCCAGAGAAAATCTCTGGCTGGATGAGGGGGCTCAGTTTAAATTATTTTGCTTCGGTTGGCATACGGGGACAGGGAATGCCAGCCCAAGGCAGGGGCACCGGCCCCGCTCCCACCGGGCAGGCTCTGGGCTGCGGGGCTGGTTCCAACACTGCCAGCGCCATCAGGGCTAATATATTCCTGAGATAAGGCTGACTAATTAACATACGGCCAATTGCTGCTGCTCTGCTTTCCCATTTCTTTTGCTTGTCAAGCTCAGAGTCGTATCATAATTGGAAATTTTTAGGAACAATGATTTTACATGAAATATTGGGTTTCCTTTTCCCGTGCCTGGGGTGGCTCGTGGTCCCGTGGCCGGTGGCTGCTCTTTGCTTCCCACTGGCACCAAAACCACTCAAAACAGGTTGTGACCAGTAGCCGGCTTGAGCAATTAGCCACAGGATGGCCTGTTTCCCTCTGAGCCAAGTGAGGCAGCAGCAAAAGGGAAAGGGGAGCAAACAGCTCAAAATGTGGTCCGAGCACCATCTTCTGCTGGGCTCATGGTCCACTGGCCACCAGCTGGCAGTGGTGGCTCTTGGGGGACTCCTAAATGAAGTTTCTGATTATTACGGGCAGTAGTCACATTGGTTAAACGATTTAAGACAGACTATTCTTTTTATTGCATCTCTTGATGGTTTTTCCCTGTTTTTCCCCAATTTTCCAGCCTGTGTGGCTGAGCACAGCACCCCTCGTGAAAAGAGGGGGGGGATTTGCATGAGAAATGGTGGCGACGTGAGCCAAGCCGAACGGACGGCGGAAGAAAAATCGTCCTCGCGAAAACGCCAGCGTCACCCCTGGCAGGGAGAGAAGGAGAAAGATGGTGTTTGAAGGAGGAAAACATAAAAGCCTCTCTGGGAACGGTACCTGTGCAGGAAATACTGCCCCAAACCGCAGCGTCGGGGGGTGTCGGAGGTAATGGCTCTTCTCTGCTTTATTAACTTCTCGCGCTGGCGCTGGGTAATGACTGATCGTGTTTGTGCTGCTGTTTCTACTGTTTTCTCTGAATTTCCTGTTTCTATTTGTTTTTTCCCTCCGTTTCCCTTCTGCCTCTCTCTCTCTCTCTCTGCTGTTATCTGTCTTTGCCTTTCATTTTAGGCTACTCCCTCCCAAGGAAGACGGGCGCCTCTGTATTCTCCGATTCAAGAGCCTGATCTCCCCCTTCCCAGGAGCATCCTCTCCCCTCCCCTCATCTGCCCCTTCCCTGGTGCATCCTCACCCCATCTGCCCCCCCTGCAGGGGCTGCTCGTCCTCCTGCGGAATTAATTTATTAATGAATTTACCCACCTGGGCTCACACCACCCAGGTTTCGGGTGCATTTTCTGAGGCTGCCCCATCGTACCGACCTTCATACCACTTTTTGCTTGTCCCAACACACTTAACCCCCAGAAATAACGAGCCCCCCCTCTCGGCCAGCCACGCACCAGCTCGGGTGGGTGGGGGAGGCTTTGTGTGGTGAACTCGCTGCAGGCAAAGGCCTTGTATTTCTGTGTCGGGGCTTGTGGGTGGAAAGGATTGGAGAAACGTGGTGAAATGCTGCTGGGCTCTTCCTCTCTTCCTCACAAGGTGAGGGCTGGACCGGGGCAGCGTGAGGAGGAGGAGGAGGAGGAGGAAGAGGAGGACCTCACGGTGGAGAAGTCACCGAGGACGGTGTGTGCAGAGGACGTGCACGGTGTTAGCTTGGTTCAGTGCCTGCAATCAATACCAGCTCGCTCAGGGTAATGTTTTTGTGTCTTTGGAACAGTTTATTTGGTTTTTCTGAAGTGCTGGTTTTCTACAGTAATTTCTCAAGCCTCGTCCCAGCTTCTTGTCATGTCTGCACTAAGTGAGTTTGAGGGCTATTTTCTAGTCCACTTTGTCATTTCTATTTTATTTTTTGCTTGGCTCTAAATTTGCATTGAAGTGTAATTCTGTTTTGTTTTGCTGACTTGGCCGTGAAAAGAAACACGTTACCACCACCCAGGAGCCCCTACAGGACATTGCCCTCCCGGGCAGGCTGCTGAGCTTCGCGGGTTCTGCTTTCCTCACCCCAAGCTCTTTTCCCCTGATTTGTCCCCTCATCGGGCAGTGCCCGGGGATGCAGGGACATGGGGATGCAGGGACATGGGATGCTGTGTCCCCAGAGCCCCAATCCCCTCTAAAACCAAAGCAGTAAATTAAAGGATGGCCCGTGAGTGCGGAGGAGGGAAGAGAAAGCCTGATCTTTACAGATGACATTTAAGCCTGCAGAAGGACGATGTATTTTACCCACTGTCACATTTAAAAGGCACTGAATTCATTATAACAGAATAAATCTTTTTTTTTTTTTTTTTTTTAAATGTATTTATCCAGAGAAGAGCCACCACTTTCCAGTCAAGAGCTCCTCCTGCCAGGATAAAAGCTTCCAGCGTGGGCGAGGAATTGACTCTCTCCTCTCCTGCGACGCCCAGGGCTGGTGTTGGGATCCTACATCGGTTTTCGTGTGGGGACGGGGGGCCGAGGCTTTGCCTGGGGGGCAACTGAGGGCTGACAATGCACCAAAGCGCTTGCACTCCCCCAGCGCCGACCGTCGCAAAGGGTTAAGTTGCTGCGATGGAGCTGGGTAAGTCAGGCAGGAAAATAATCAGCTCCCAACTGAAGTGAGGAGATGCTCAGTATTTTACAGCCTCTTTCATACACTTTATAGAAACTAATGGTTACACAAATAATACCTAGGGGATGATAACAGGCCATAAATAATTCAGGGTTCTCCAGCACGGAGCTGCCGTGCGCGGGTTTGAGGAGCTCGCGGGCGGCTGGGGAGGGGTTGGGGCCGGGTCACCCCGAAAGAAACCGAGGAACAGTCCCCTCCCAGCCCTCTCCCTGAGTTTTCCCAGCCTTTCCGGGTCGGCTCCACTTTCTCTGCTTTGGAAAAAGCAGTTTCTCTGCTTTTTCTTTGCTTTTCACCCACTCCCCTGGTCCCTGCGGTGGCTGTCGGCGATGCCCTTCCCACGGGGCTGGGAGAAGCTGGAGGTTTCCCACCCGTGCTGGGACCCGTGGCCCCCAGGCAGGTTTGTGCATGAGCTGCTCTGACCCCAAGGAACGGATGTGTCTCCCTCTGAGCTGAGCATCTCAGGAGAGCGGCCACCTCCCCCAAGCCACGGGTGATGGCCAGGCAGGCAGGGAAACGGCTCTGCACCGCTTTTCACCAGTATTTGAGGGTGGTTTTTTTTGAGAGCCGTTGTGCGGAATTCCCCATCTGCGGATGTCGCGGTTTCAGTTTGACTCTGCCGCTAAATATTTTGACAGCCTCTCTTCTCACAGCCCGGCGTGTCGTGCTGTACCGTGACGGTGACAGTCCCCTCGGCTCCCCAGCACAACACACGCTCCCTGCCGCCGGAACGGCTCCGCCGGGCACCCACCCCCCCCCATCCCCTCCCAGGGGGAAGGGGTCCCCCCTCAAACCCCAGGGGTGGGAAAGGGGACAAGGGACAATGCTGCTCTGCAGCCGGCTGTCTCGAAGCGGGGACAGTCTGGCTGCCAAAGAGGGGCTCAGCTCCCCCAAAACATCCCCAAACGGGTGTCCCATCCCCACCCCCCCCGCCCCCGGCTATTTTAATATTTAGGCCACACACTTCTTGCTGCCTTGATGAGAACATGACCAGAAAAGTTGGTGGCAGGACCCACAGCCCAATAAACCAGGAGAACAAAAACCTTCCACGTCGCCATTTGGAAAGGGTTTTTTTTTCTTGCAGCCGGGTGTGCGGGGAGGAATTGATCTGTCTAATCTCTTATCTGCGACTATGAAATTGTATTTCCCTCTTAATAGGCCTACAAATGTTACAGATGAGTAGCTCAGGAGACACCACAAGCGGCAGGAATACTAAAGAGGGGCGTTAGGTTTTGCTCACTTTGGGTTGCAGGAACCAGCACCAGGAATGGCCGGGTCTGCATCGGCCCCGCTCCTCGGGGACCCCTCTCAGACCCCACATCTGGGCCCGACCCCTGCTGAGCTGGGGCTGGGGAGGTCTCCAAGGAGCTGCCATTACTCGGGGTGCCACAAGGCTGCCCCGACCCCTCCTCGCCTCGTGCCTGCGCTGTGAAGGAAGAGGAGACAGCGGCAGACCCAATTCTTGCTCCATTAATCCCAGTTTCCCACCTGGAAAGGTACCGAAGCTCGGTTTTCCCACGCTGGGATGGCCACCATGTGCCCCAGCTGTTTAAGCCTCACATCAGAGTGACAAATCACAGAATCACAGATGGGGTTGGAAGGCACCTCTGGAGATCACCCAGTCCAACCCCCTGCCAGAGCAGGGTCACCCAGAGCAGGTCCTACAGGAACGTGTCCAGGCGGGGTTTGAATGTCTCCAGAGAAGGAGACTCCCCCACCTCTCTGGGCAGCCTCTGCCAGGGCTCTGCCACCCTCACAGAAATGAAGTTCCTCCTCACGTTTAGGTGGAACTTCTTATATTCAAGTTTGTGGCAGAGGGGGCTCCTGTCACCTCCCTGTCTGTCATCACTGCATCCTCACCCTCCGCAGCTCCGACAAGACGGGCTTCTCCCAAATTTCTCTTGCGAGTTTTGCAGGCGTTGGCTCCGTGCTCCGATGTTGGGGTTGGAAAAATGTGAGCTGACAGCGTCCCGTCAGAGCTACGAGACGGGGGCTGTCTCACCCGGCAGCATCTCAGCGTGGCGGTGATGGGCTGATGAGAAGTGCCCCCAGCCCTGTCCCCCCCTACTTCTGCTTCCATCCCTGGGAGAGGATCCTGGCACCAAGCAGAGGTGTGAAACGTTTGCTCCAGCCCAAGAATTCGGGGCTTCCAGCAGCAAACCCAAACTGCCGCAAAATGTCTTAGAAACGGGGAAAAAAAATCAGCCTTCCTCCTCCCTAGCTGCTCCTAGAAACCTACCCAAGGAAGGAAAAGGAAAAGCACACAAACCCCTGCGGTGGAAGAATTTGGAGCAGCCAAGGACCTTTCCAGGAGCAGACGGATGCTGTGCCCCCCACTCTCCTGGTGTCCGCCTGGGGGGATCGAGCCCTTCGTGGGACAGAGCTCGGCAAAGCGCCCCCCCCATCAGGGCACTCACCGCTGAGCCATCACAGAACTTAAATACGTCAGATTAATCACTTTATCACTAAAACACAGGTGGATTAATGCAGTGGCTTAATGCTCTGTTTAAGCAGCTGATATTTAAAAAAAAAAAAAAAAAGCTAAATAATTGAGGGAATTACTGTAAAATGAGAAAACTTAACAGTTTATTTACTGCTTGTTGGCAGAGCTCCTGGCCAAGAAAAGCCGGTAGAGGGTCTGCCCTGCCCTGGCTCCGTGGTGTGGCAGGGACATGGGGATGGCAGGGACAGAGGGACGGGGGGACGGCAGGGATGGGGGGACGGCAGGGACCAGAAATGCAAAAAGTGGCATTTGTCTTTCTCCCTTTAGCCACCAACAAAGCCTTTTCAGTGCTCACTCCTGCTGGTGCAGCCGAGTCCTGTGATCTAAATGAAACTGAAAAGGTGAGGAAATAATAAAATTTAAAAAAAAAAAAAAAAAGCTGAGGTACCACTGTCTTCTCTCAATAAAAATACTTTTTTGGTAAAAGCTGTGTCTCTTTATCGGCTGTGGGCAAAGGCGTTTTTTTAACAGGTCTCTCTCTCTTTTTCAGTGAGAAGAGGCAGCTCCTCAAAAGCTGGAGAACCACGTGCTGTGGGTGGTGGAGCCCCAGTCCCCTTCCCAGGTGGGGACAACTTGGGGGTACAGAGAGAGAAGCCCCCAGAACGCAGCCATGGAGCTGGAAGAGGCTCCTGGAGCCGCGGAAGGGAATCCTGCCCCGCTCCACAGGGTAAGTGTGAAACAACTCTGTCGTGGGAAGGAGCAAGCTTCATCTCCTCGTGTTCTAATACGGGAAATATCACCTGCTCCTCCAGCTCCTCTCATAAACAGAGAATTTATCTGTCAGCGAGCTAAACCAATATAAGTTGAATAATATTTGTTGATTAATGTAGTCAATGAATTTCATATTTTCTTTAAAATATTTGCCGCATATTTCTGTAAATTATTCATCCGGTTTATAAGGCAAAGCAAATATTTGTGAATAGATATGAATTATGTGATTTATAAAAATGAAATATTCATGAGTCATTTTCATTATTCACCTCGTCCTGGAATTGCTACATCAATCTGATCAAGCAAATAGATTTGGTGAAGCTCAGCCCGAATTTACGGGTATCGTGGAGCTGCCTGGCTCCCACCAAGCAAATTGCAGCGGGTTTGGGTGGAAGGTTTGAGCGGTTTTGAGGAGTTTAAGCAGTTTTCTGGGTGTCTGTGGCTCCGTCCTATGGTGTTGAGGAGAGGTGGGAAAGGAGGCGAGGGCTGAGCCTACAGAGTGCTCTGCAGCACCCATGGAAATCAGGCCAAAAAAATCGGCTTTAATGTGAATTCCAGCAGCAGCGACGAGGGCAGGAGCGGGAGGCGGATGTTTCCCTTCCCTGACAAGGACAGGGAAGATGCCGGTGCTGCCAGGAGGTCGTGCAGCGCCGCGGGGAAGGGTGCCAGGGAGAGGTGTCTCGACTCGGAGGGACGACAGCGGGAGCATCCACCGTGCAAAACGAGTGGAAAAACTTGGCTGAGAAGCCTTGCCGTCAGGCAGCTCTGAACCTGGCGCTTGCAGACGTCCTTTGCCAGCCTTCGGGGAGGCCGGGATCAGGGTGGGCACACTGCTCCCCTGGGAACCCCACTGCTGGGTGGCGGGAGCAGCATCTCGTGAAGGACGTGCTTGAGCAAGGGGCATTTATCTCAGCCTCTTTATTCCAGAAATCAAACAGCACCTTGGTGTTGTGAAACGAGGATGAGTACGGAGAAGGCTGGTGGCAGAGCTGTGACTCCAAGGGAGAGCCCCCCAGGACGGTGGGGGACAGTGGGACCCCCAGCCACAGCTGCCTCTGGGTCAGGGTGAGTCTGGGAATGAATCTGGTGCCAGCCTTGGTGTTAAAAATAAAAAATTAAATGTTAAAAACTCAGTGAAAGCAGGTGCTTAACTTGTAAGGGTGCGAGTAATGCCTCCGACGGCGCTGGGACCGTGGGTCTGCTCAAAGTTACGCACAGGCAAAGCGCTGCCTGGAGCGGTGCCACCCGGCGCTCGCTGCCGCTCGGGAATGAGCTCGGCTTTTTTGGGAGCTGCAAAATGAGCACTCAGAAATTCAGCTTTGGGGACCTTCATATTTTTCCAAAGTGTTAAAGTGCTTTCTTCTTAAATAGCAAGCTTCCATTTAGAAAATAGACCGTTCCACAGATAGCATTATACATCTTCTGCCACTGGGGTGTTTTGCTCAACGCTGCGCGGGGACATCATAAAGCCCGTGTGCTCAGCCAAGTGGAATTGCTGACTCTATTACCCCAGCCAGAGAAAACCGTCCATCTTCATCCTCCCCCTTATCCATCAGGAAGGGGCCGGCGGTTACGTCCTGCGCATCCCAGATCTGCAGCCAGAGCCGACCAAGCCAAATCTTTGGGGATGCAGAACCCGAGGCAGTGGCTCCTCTCGATGTGTTGGAGAGGTGGGAGCGACCAGCAGACCCCACTAACCCCAGTGGGCGTGTGGGGGACCCCTGGGCACTGGGGACCCCCAGGATCTGGGGCCGGTGGCTGCACCAAGGACGGACAAAAGAGCTTTGGATCCCAGGCAGGTCCCTCCACGCTGCCAGCAACTGGCCCTCTTTCTTCCCTGCAGCCCCTCTGCCAAAGGTCACATTGCCTCCTGCGAGGCAGCAGCGGCAGCGATGTTTTATTCCGGCCAAGGCAGTTCCTGAGTTTTCGCACTAAACTCCCGACTTGTTCAACCATGGGATGGCATTTCTCCCCTTGCCGGCTCTGGAATAGCCACAGAGAAGCCATTTATCAGCACTGTGTGTGCATCCAATCTCCGGGGCTCTCTGCTTCGCCTCCCATTATTGCCTGTCTCCGTGGCACTTAATGAAGCAGCTATTTTGAGGCGATGTCCTAATGAATTTGAAAAGTTTTTGACCCTTTTATTGCAATGTCTCAAATATCAGGTATCTGGAAAATAGTTTTAATGTTGCATAGACCATTATGAGGCAATGTATTTATTCTAGGTATTCTGCCCTGAGATGTTTCACGGAGCTTTGGGACAGCAGCCAGCAGGTGGGATTCAGC